>NC_061510.1:112525548-112726173 GCF_022539505.1 Lolium rigidum
GATAAAAAATTAAATGTTATTCATTATGCTAGCAAGACTCTTGATGCCGCTCAAAGAAATTATGCTACTACCGAAAAAGAATTGTTAGCCGTAGTCTTTGCTTGTGATAAATTTAGATCTTATATTGTTGATTCAAAAGTTACAATTCATACCGATCATGCCGCAATTAGATACCTTATGACAAAGAAAGATGCTAAGCCGAGGCTTATTAGATGGGTACTTCTTTTGCAAGAATTTGATTTACATATTGTAGATAGGAAAGGTGCCGATAATCCTCGTTGCCGATAATTTGTCTAGATTGGAAAATATTGCTTATGATCCTCGTTCTCGTTAATGATAGTTTTCCAAATGAACAATTGGCTGTAATAAAGGTGAGCTCGCGAGACAGATCCTTGGTATGCCGATTATGCTAACTTTATTGTTTCCAAGTACTTGCCTCCAACCTTTTCAACTCAAGCAGAGGAGGAAATTCTTTTATGACTTGAGGCATTATTTCTGGGATGACCCACACTTATATAAAGAAGGAGTGGATGGTATTATGCGAAGGTGTGTTCCCGAATATGAACAACAAGAGATATTGAGTAAATGTCATGGCAGTGCTTATGGAGGACATCACGCCGGAGATAGAACCGCGCAAAAGGTTCTACAATCAGGTTTTTATTGGCCAACTCTCTTCAAAGATGCAAGGAAGTTTATTTTATCTTGTGATGAATGTCAAAGGGTTGGTAATATCTCTCGACGCAATGAAATGCCTATGAATTATACTCTTGTTATTGAACCGTTTGATTGTTGGGGATTTGACTTCATGGGACCTTTTCCCTCTTCAAAAGGTAACACTCATATACTTGTTGCCGTTGATTATGTTACTAAATGGGTGGAAGCCATACCTACAAAAAGTGCCGATGGTGAGACCTCTTTAAAAATGCTTTTAGATATTATTTTTCCTAGATTTGGAGTTCCTAGATATATTATGACTGATGGAGGTTCTCATTTTATTCATGGAGGTTTTAGAAAGACTCTTGCTAGGTATGGTATTAATCATAGAATTGCTTCTGCCTATCACCCTCAAAGTAGTGGTCAAGTAGAATTATCGAATAGAGAAATTAAATCTATCTTGCAGAAGACTGTTAATAAATCTAGAAAGAATTGGACTAGTAAATTGAGAGACGCACTATGGGCTTATAGAACTGCTTATAAAAACCCCATGGGAATGTCACCTTATAAAATGGTTTACGGAAAAGCTTGTCATTTACCTTTAGAACTAGAACACAAAGCTTATCTAGGTCATTAGAGAATTAAATAAAGATCCTAAACTTGCCTAGTGATAAGAGGTTGCTACAATTAAGTTCTCTAGATGAATGGAGAAGTGAAGCTTATGAAAATGCTAAACTCTTTAAAGAAAAAGTTAAAAAATGGCATGATAGAAGGATCATCAAAAGAGAGTTTAATATTGGGGATAAAGTCCTATTGTATCGGTCTCGTCTCGCATTCTTTGCGTGGAAATTACTCTCGAAATGGGAAGGACCATATGTTGTTGAGGAGGTGTATCGTTCAGAGCAATTAAAATTAGCTCTCTCCAAGGCAATGCTACGCAAGTGGTGAATGGACAAAGACTCAAGCATTATATCTCGTGTGATTCTTATAATGTTGATGTTGATATTATTCGAGTGGAAACACCGGAGGCTTTCATCAAAGGACAAATTGACAGTCCGCCGTAACTCGACTTTGAATAGGTAACAAGATCGGTAATGAAAAGTTCGCGATTTACTTTCCGAACATTATTTTTGTTGTTTTTGGAAAATATGAAAAATTACGAGTTCGAAACGGAGTGGAAAGGACGCACGAGGGCGTGCCACCATAGGCCGGCGCGGCCCGACTCGGGCCCGCGCCGACCTATGGTCCGGCCGCCTCGTCGCCCCTTTCCGACTCTGGTTCGATCTCGGTGCTTTCCGTTTGTTCTGAAAATTTTTATTATAAAATCCCCCGACCCCCGGAGGTCCGTATATCGTTTTCTCGACGTGTTTTGTTTCGAGCTGTTTCGCCGGATCTGTTTTCGTTTAGAGGCACCATGGTCTCCAAGAACAAGGGCAAGGGGCTTTCGGAGGAAGAAGTGAAGGAGGTGCCATCAAGACAAGATCAGCAAGCCGGAGGGAGCAAGCAAATCTTGGTGGGATCTCGTTGACACTCAACGTTCTTTCTCTCATAATTTGCAGGGACCTCTACCACTCCGCTCTTAGCCTCGACTCCTTCCCCATGATGGAAGAAGTTCTACGGATTACTGATGAGTTTTGTGATCAATATCAGGCTCTAAGAAGAGAAGTGGAGATACTCCAGGAGGAGAACTGCCGTCTCCGAAGAATGATTGAATACCACTCGATTCGCATCACAAGGTCGTCATCGCCAACCTCAGACAACAGTGAATCTCTTCGAATCTTAGTGCAGAATTGTCAAGCTGAGAAACTGAAGTTGAAGGAGTTTATTAAGAAGCGCGGGAAGAGTTCATCACCACCATCACCAAAGGAGTAATTCATCATCGGTATTGGCATCCCCTTGGTTTGTTCCAAGCTTGGGGAGTGCCGCGGTATCACATTATCATTACCTTTTACTTTTTACTATCAAGTAGTGTCATATCATGAGTAGGGAAGTTATCGTATGAGATGGGTTGCAGTATGGAAGTATCTCTCCTTTAGTTTGTCTATGTATCCCTTGGTGTGAGTTATCGTTATGGAATATTAATGAGAAGTCTTATCATTTACATATTGCACACCTTATTTTAGTTTGCAATTTCTATTATATGATTGATCTTGATTTTAGTATTGGTACCACTTTGGGAGCATTGAGTTAATCTATTTGGTTTTGGCAAACTTAGCAATGGTCAATAGCAACAACACTTTGAGTTTTAGAAGAATAGAGGAAGTACATGTAGAAGATATTATTATCTTTCTTATCAGTTCTTAGCTTAGTATTCTAAAGTTAAAACCGTTTGTGCTTACAAGTAAGATGCATGATTGTTTCTATCACATGTATATTTGTTTGTTTCCCTCAACTCTTATGCTTGCTAATTAACCTTGCTAGCCAAAGACCTGTACCGAGAGGGAATACTTCTCGTGCATCCAAACCCGAACCCAAACCTATGCCATTTGTGTCCACCTTATCTACCTATTGCATGGTATTTTCTGCCATTCCAAGTAAATACTTCATGTGCTACCTTTAAACAATTCAAAACTTATTACTTCTTATTTGTGTCAATGTTTTATAGCTCATGAGGAAGTATGTGGTGTTTTATCTTTCAGTCTTGTTAGGCAGCCTCCACTAAAGGACTAGTGGCTTCATCCACTTATCCTATAATTTTGCAATAAGAGCCGGCAACGGGGTTCCCAGCCCCAATTAATCAACTTTCATTAATAATTCTCTTCACATGTTTTGCTCCGATTCATCGTCAAGCAACTTAATTTTGCAATAGACACTCCTCCATGGTATGAGATTGTTGGAAGGCACCCGAGGATTCGGTTAGCCATGGCTTGTGTAAGAAAAGGTTGGGGGGAGTGTCATCCTTAAAATAAACTAAAGTACATGTGTAAACAAAAGAGAAGAGGGATGATCTACCTTGCTGGTAGAGATAACGTACTTCGTGGGAGCCGCTCTTTGGAGGTTTGTTTGGCAAGGGGATTAGAGTACCCGCTACCAGTCGTTGACAACAACAAACACCTCTCAAAACTTTACTTTTATTCTCTTTATATGATTTCAAAACTGAAAAAAGCTCTAGCACATGATTTAATCCCTGCTTCCCTCTGCGAAGGGCCTATCTTTTACTTTATGTTGAGTCAGTAAACCTATTTCCCTACATCTCAAGCAAGCATTTGAGTTGTTGTGATCAAACTATTATATTGTGATTTGTTTCATCATGTTTTTACTCTTTCTTGTTTAGTACAAGTTTTACCTTGAATGAATATAACTTTGAAAGTCATCAATGATTAATATGATTGAGTATGAAAATTTACCATAAGCCTTAATATGAGAGCGCTGCTCAATAGATGAATATAATTTGTTAAATGTTCTCTGACCAAGAACAAAGTTTGCCATCACCAATTATGATTCCTTACGCACCTTTATTTGTGATTACCTTATACTTGTTTCAAGTTGAATTATATGAGGAAGTTGTTTACTATAATGTCTTGTGTGAATGAATATGATGCTTCTCGTCCGTATTTTATTTATCGACTCTTCACTCCATAAACATGTGGTCCCGTTTACCGAGTTCGGCTTCGCTTGGGGACAAGCGAAGTCTAAGCTTGGGGGAGTTGATACGTCCAATTTGCATCACTATTTTATATCATAATTTGTTGTTATTCATTGATATATTTCATATTGGGACACAATACTTATGTTATTTCATCTATTTTGCATGTTTCATGATTATTTGGAGATCGAGCACCGGAGCCAGGATTCCGCTGGAAAAAGCACCGTCAGGATGCAATATTTCGGAAGATCAACTGTGGAAGGAAGTTTTACAGAAAATCCTATTTTTCCAGATGACGGAGGAAGCCAGAAGGGGGAGCCAGCCGGACCTCGGGTGGGCCCACACCATAGGGTGGCGCGGCCCATGGCTCCGGCCGCGCCACCATGTGGTGTGGGGCCCCTCGGCCTCTTTCGCCTCCTTTTCTTCGCGAAACCCTTCGTCCCGAAGACCTAAGCCACGAGAGGAATCCTCACGAAGGGTTACGGCCGCCTCTCGCGGGGCGGAGAACACCGAGAGAAAAGAGCTCTCCGGCGGGCAGGAATCCGCCGGGGAAATTCCCTCCCGGAGGGGGAAATCGACGCCATCGTCACCGCCATCGAGCTGGACATCATCTCCATCACCATCATCATCATCTCCACCATCATCACCGCCATCTCCACCGCTGGACATCGTCACCGCTGTAGCAATTTGGGTTTGATCTTGATTGTTTGATAGGGGAAACTCTCCCGATACTCGATCTCTACTTGTTATTGATGCTATTGAGTGAAACCATTGAACCAAGGTTTATGTTCAGATTGTTATTCATCATCATATCACCTCTGATCATGTTCCATATGATGTCTCGTGAGTAGTTCGTTTAGTTCTTGAGGACATGGGTGAAGTCTAAATGTTAGTAGTGAATTATGGTTGAGTAATATTCAATGTTATGATATTTAAGTTGTGGTGTTATTCTTCTAGTGGTGTCGTGTGAACGTCGACTACACGACACTTCACCATTTATGGGCCTAGGGGAATGCATCTTGTACTCGTTTGCCAATTGCGGGGTTGCCGGAATGACGAAACCTAAACCCCCGTTGGTATATCGATGCGGGAGGGATCGCAGGATCTCGAGTTTAAGGTCGTGGTTAGATTTATCTTAATTACTTTCTTGTAGTTGCGGATGCTTGCAAGGGGTATAATCACAAGTATGTATTAGTCCTAGGAAGGGCGGTACATTAGCGTAGGTTCACCCACACAACACTTATCAAAACAATGAAGATTAATCAACTGTATGTAGCGAAAGCACTAGACTAAAATCCCGTGTGTCCTCGAGAACGTTTGGTCATTATAAGTAAACAAACCGGCTTGTCCTTTGTGCTAAAAAGGATTGGGCCACTCGCTGCAATTATTTCTCTCGCATTTTACTTACTCGTACTTTATTCATCCGTTACATCAAAACCCCCGAATACTTGTTTGTGAGCATTTACAGTGAATCCTTCATCAAAACTGCCTGTCAACACCTTCTGCTCCTCGTTGGGATCGACATTCTTACTTATCGAAGATACTACGATACACCCCCTATACTTGTGGGTCATCAAACCTACAAAGTTAATTTAGCCAAAAATCATGAGCATTAGATCAAGTACCTCTAGTTTAAATCTGATTGACTTTACTGGAAATGAGGTGGGAAATGGTCTCGGCATGGTATAGTTTGCTGAAATGAGGTCATATTTGGCACGTGTGTGGACTCTAGGATGGGAAGCAATACCCCGGACGCGGATTTCTAATCTGATCCACGGGCGATCATCTTTTCATTTTTAGCGTGCCCAAACGGTTTTTATTTGTGAAGTAGCTACATGGGACGCATTTTAGTATGACGTGAAACCTCCGTGCGATGATAGTAGACCACCTATGCACCACCTACCACATGACATGTGGACGCGTTAGATGTTTGGGAACCGATGCGGCTTCCGGCGGTGTCCTGCCGAATCCGCTGGAAACTGGCCGGATTTGAACTAGGGGTCAACTATCTGTCGCTCCAGAAATTCCGGAAATAATGTTTTTAGTTCTACGATGCATCATTATATGTGCTAATTTTTGTCCGTTTAGTTTGTTCGCGGATTGGTGCACCTGCACGCCCGGTACGGCGATACCGCATGTCCCGGGGGTCCTGTTTTGGTCAGATGGTAATTTGAACGAAGTTAACAAATTTCACGAAGCCGCGTGGCGTCATTTTATATGTCATAGTAACTATTTCGTTTGTCAAAAGTGGGATATGATAATTATTTTGAAAAACCCTTCATGAAAAGGGCTATCACATCCGGAGTTCTATGGATTTCAGGGGAAATGAGGTGGGAAACGGCCTCGGCATGGCATAGTTGTTATCACCGGAATTTGACCAGGTCAGAGGTGGGCCGCGACCAAGATGGGCTTAAAGATTATATACGGAAGGAATACGTGAATCTGCCTTATATGCAAAGTTTGGGCTAGCACGCCCGTGTATCTGTAATATAGTAGGTCTTATCTTAGATTAAAAGATAGAGTTTGACCCGTGCACGGTTAGGTGCACACCTGAATTAGAAAGTCCCCTGGACTATAAATATGTATCTAGGGTTTATGGAATAAACAACAACCAACGTTCAACACAATCAATCTCGGCGCATCGCCAACTCTTTCGTCTCGAGGGTTTCTCCTGGTAAGCACCATGCTGCCTAGATCGCATCTTGCGATCTAGGCAGCACAAGCTTATTACGTTGTTCATGCGTTGCTCGTACTGAAGCCTTTTTGATGGCGAGCAACGTAGTTATCTTAGATGTGTTAGTGTTAGTATTGTTCTTCGTATCATATGCTGTCGTAGTGCAACCCTTATACATCTAGCCGCCCTTACACCTATCTTAGGTGTAGGGCGGCACCCCGCTTGATCATTGTTTAGTAGATCCGATCCGTTACGGTTGCTCCTTGTTCTTCAAGGATTAGTTTAATATCCGCAATAGTTAGGCCTTACAAAGGGTTGGAGGATCCAGTGGCGTGTAGGGTGTAGTTTGCTAGCCCTAGACAGGATGTTCGGGGATCAACCTCGTGTTGGTTTTTAGGCCCTGTCTAGGATCGGCTTACGATCACCGTACGCGAGCGCGAGGCCCAATCGTGAGTAGGATGATCCGATTATGCGGTGAAAACCCTAAATCATCGTAGATCGCTTTAGCTTTATCTTGATCAAGAAGGACCACCATATATTCGTACACCTCGTATGAATCATGGGTGGATCGGCTCTTTGAGCCGATTCACGAGACAACCTCGAGAGCCGATCGAGGCTCGTATTTAACGTTTACGTGTATGCCATGCAGGAAACTAAGCGAGGCATCATCCAACACCTTCCCGACCGGGTATAGGTCGGGTGGCACGCCCTTGCGACAGCATCGGACGTGTGACCGGAAGGCTTTGCGGGCCGTCGCTCCGAGGGACCGGGGCCAGCCGCAGCCCTAGTTGTTCCCGGCTCTACGGTGTTGCCGGTCGCTGCCCGCCGGTGGGTTTCGACCGCAACACATTCGGCACGCCCGGTGGGACAATCTTCGACATCCACCGCATCGCCATCTACATCCGAGATGGCGGAAAGCACTCCGGTCAAGTACGAGGATCCGCCCGACGAACTCAAGAAGAAGCATGACGAGATCAAGGCGGTCCTCGAAGCCGACCTCATCGGCTCTTTCCACAGAACCCGCTCCCATGGCGTCAGGTGGAAGGGGTTCTCACCTGAAGGCGCGCTCGATGGAGTGGACCTGTCCGCCCCGTCAGAAGAACGCACCAGGTCGCTGCGTCAGGAGATCAACTTCATGGTGGCTCATTCGCTGCACCGCCACTCTGAGAGCCTGGTGAACACTTTGGAGCGTGTCGCTCTGCGTGTGATCCAGGAAATCATGAGCCATCAGTATTCTCCGTCGGGACCAGCTCTGGGGACTTACAAAGGAGGAATACCACTCCAGTCCAGTCCGCCGCTGCCATTCGCATTGGCAGCACCAGGAGTGCCGATTTCACCGGCATCCACCGTTAACATAGTGGAGCGCACTTACCTTGGAGGGTGCCAGCCAAGATCCTCACTCGACATCAACATGTTAGGACTCGGGCACCACCCTGGTAAGGACGGAGACGGGGGCAGCTGCTCTCACAGCGAAGACAAGGAAGAAGCCGTTCCGTGCGACCGGCTCCGACACTATGTATGGGCATACGCGGTAATGCCGATCCGTGAGATTGACCCCAAAGATCTGTGAAATAACATCGCCAGACCTTCATGGACCTACTAACACGGAGGCCGATTCTAAAAATCGGCCAAAATCATCCTCACCATGCATTCGGCATGGATTCGACGTCGATCTGATGGGCAATGGGATGCGTCGGCTAATGCACTGGAAGAAATCCACATTGTTTCTAATAAAGCCGACGTTCACATCGTAGTACCTTGGCTAACCATAGAGCCGATATCAGCAGTTACCTGGCAGAATCGGCTCGGGGGGGCACCTAATCATATGAGTATGCGCGACACCTTTGAGCATGTGTGCATGTGCGGAGGAATATTGGTGGCCGATAGGGAAATTGGCCAGTAGAAATTGGCCAGTAAAAAAAGAAAAAAAAGAGAAGCAAAAAAAAAGCCGATGCACAGACATTGCCTTTAGAATGTTAAGAAAGCCGATGCACGGCAGTCGACCTTGACAAGTACAGCGAAGCAAGTTTACACGCATTAGTTTACACAAAGAGGCCCTACTGAAGAAAAGCATCAAGGGCGTGAAGAGCATCGGCACGGATTCGATCCACCTCGGCGATCTCGGCCTCGTCGTCCTCGTCTCTCCCCATCACCACGTGGCTGCTCGGGGCACGAATTTCAGCCAGGTCGGTCTTCGGATCAGCTTGTGAGACCTTTTGCTTCCTCTTGGGAGCGAGCGATGAGGGTTTCCTCATCTTGGATAAGTTGTTTGGTCTCCCTGGCCCTCTTTTCAAGGTCCTCCAGTTCCTTGCGCAAGGTCTCAAGTTTGACACTATGAGCAGAAGTGGCGGTCTTGGCGTCTAAAGCGGCTTTCTTCTCGTTGAGCCGTTGACATTTGTCTGCAATATCGGCTCTCAACGGGAGTTGGGCACGGCGGAGAGTAATCCTTTGGCGAGCCGACTGCACCCTTGACCTGAAAACTGACAAAGTCACTGCCGGCCAAAGCTTAACTTGCAGCGTCACTGGGAGACGGGGCTGAATGTCCTCGAGGATGCCCTTGATTGCCTCGGGGTTCTCGACCAGGGTTTCGACCGAGGAGGAGAGCAAAACTTTGAGACGCTGGAGCGGGCCATCGACCGCGCTAGGGTCTGGCGCTTCACCTGTTTTGGAAACAGCTGGCTCGATGGAGTCGGGGTCGAATGTCAGCAAACTTCAAGGATCACACCCCTGACAGACGAGCAAGAACAGCATGAGCATACGACAAAGGAAAGGAGTAGGCCTAAGAGAGTGAAGCTTACCTCTCCCAAGAAAGGAAGGGAAGCCGATGTTGTGACAATCGGCTTTGCGGTAGTCTGGGCCAGGTTAGCCACTTGGTCAGTCACGCTTGGCGAGTTGGATAGGCCAAGGGCAGCAGATGGCATCGGCACCTCTTCAACGTCCCCGCTAGAAGTCCCATTAGTCTGCAAGGGAAATGGTGAGGCAATCCAATTAGTGACAAGACGATGTGGAACACGAGCTGTTGAGGTAATTACATTTGAAACTTCCTGGCTCGGCGAGGAGACTTGTGTGCCTGTGCGAGCCCTTTTGACGCATCGACGCTTCATGCGTGACCTCGTTTGGATCGGAGCCTGAAGGACAGCAGGCTCGGGAGTCAACCTTTTCCTAGAAGCCGACGTTGGCGAGTCCGTCTGGCTCTGTGTGGTGGATCTTTCTGTGTCACCTGGGGAGGAGTCCCTTGGACTGGACTGTGCTCCCTCACTGGAATTCTCTTCAGTGGAAGCCTGAAAGAAGAGGTACGACCATGTTACAAAGGTTGGGAAGGCAAATGTGTTCGATCAAGACGCGGATCAACTTACGTGCAAGCTTTCCTGAGCAGGAGCTTTGCGCTTCAGGGTCTTCTCGACAGCCACCTTCCTCACCGCCGTCCTCGCCTGAGTCGAGGCTCGGGGGGCAACCGTCCCCGAAGATGCTTTACTCTTGGGAGCCGATTTCGGTGAAATCGGCTGGCTCTGCATTATGACTTTATTCAGAGGTGGCGAGCTCTGGCAGAAGAGAACCACTGGGGCTGGAGGAAGGAATTCGAAGGGGGAGCCGTCGGCTTGCGTAGGAGCTGGGCCATCTTGTTGCTGCCAGGAGATGGAGTCAGGTCACAGACAATCACCATAAACGGTTACAAGAAATATTTGAAGTAATGGTACCTGGTCTGCGGGGGCGTCATACTCGGCATCAAGTTGTCTCAACAGCGGTCCTAAAGCCCTTCTGAAGACATGGGTCTTCCACATGGACCACCAAGTCTCGAAACCGTCGGTAGTGAAGGAGAAACGGAGGTTGTGAGGAATTGGAATGGCCAAAGCATCAAAGAAGGTGTAACATCTTTGGCCAGTAAGGATGTCAGGCAGTTCAGCTCTGCTTGCTGTCAGGTGGTGTAAGAAGAAGTGTGGAGGCACCTGCCCAAGACCGAGCTGTCGGGCTACTACTACCGGTTGGTAACACTCATAACCTGGCTTGATGATCCGGTTCGAGGTACTCATGCCAACAGGGAGGAAGCAAGGACGAATCATGATGGAATACAGATGTTGGGTGCTATCGTCATCGGCAAAGTTATCCAATCGAAAGGAGACTGGATTTTCAAAATTCTCCGGTTCAGTATAAGGAAAGAACAGGGGATTGTCCAAACCTTGGAAGAAGATCTTGAACCACCCTGCTGCTTCCTTAGGGATCAACTCTGCTTGCTCGGGAGACCATACAAGGCTTGGCCATAGGCTGGTGCATCGGATATCCTTTCCGTTAGCATCCGGAAAGGTGCGAGGAGGTCAAAGGTGGGAAGTCCGGGATCCGTTTCGAAAGTATAGCTGCGCCCATAACTGAATAAACCACCAGGGACCGCCAGTTTTAACTGTCTTTTGAGAGAACAGTTTGACAGACATTAGTTGAAGAGATCGATAGACCTCTCCAAGAAACAGTTTGCCTAGGCCAAGATGAGTGCCTTTGGCCAGTTCATAGGCTAGGGAAAGGTAATTCTTGGTAGGGGCAAGTGATGGGCCACGGAATATGAAGTGTTCCAACCAAAAGTTCAGGAAGGCTGTGTGTTCTCTCTCTGTCACAGGGCCTTTGGTCTTCATATAACGATTGAGATAGGCACCCCAACTGGTACACTCTTTTTTAGAAGAAAGGGTGAAAGGGACTTTCGGCGGTTTGAATGCGGAAGGGCTTGGGGATGCAATGTCTAGGCTCTGTGATCATGGCCACATCCAGCGAGGTTGGTGTCATAGGGCCATGGCCAAACATGAAGCAATTCAGTGCGTCAGACCAGAAGTAGCCGATGGTTTTCAGAATATTTTCATTCTTCTCAAGAGGAGACAATGATAATGACAGGGCGTCGGCTATCCCTATGGCTTCCCAGGTGGCATAATGGGTTTTGGATACTCGTTGTACCATGTCACCCAACCCTCAGGGGGATTAGGCCAGGCTCGCAGACAGTCGGCCCAGGAGGTCAGATCTAAGTTCTGGTTCACGAAGGGGATTCTGTTAGCTTCGCATGAAATTAAGAGGGCGGGACTCTCGGAAGAGCGAGGACCGAGGCACATAGAATTTGCGAGAGAAGGATGTGGCAGCAGGATGTCTGAGACCTAAAATTGATGGTGGAATAGAACATTAATTCAGGTGTTTGTCTGTTTACTCCTAACATTGATGCACGTGACAAGGGGGCTGTTGAGGATTACCTTCAGACCGGAGACCATGGCGTTGGCGTTGGACGATTCCGCCATTGGATGCGCTGAGGAATCGGGACGGCGCGGCTGAGATCTGAGATCCGTAGAGCTGCCGGGGCGGCGATTTGGGGATCTGAGTTTCTCAGACGAAGGGCGCAGGTTACCGTTTGGAGGGGCAGTTAGGTTGGCCTTGCTCCCGTTTTATCGTAGAGGCTGATGTGGTACCATCGGCTCTTTTGGGGAGTGCTTGGCTCTGGCTATCGGCAGGGTTGAGTGAAGATATTCCTTCATATTTTAGATTGGTGATAAAGTCAAGGAGGCAAGACGCCATGACATGACCCGATGAGGGATAAGCATAATGATTTTGGAAATGCCATTTCCAAAACCAGGGGGGCATGTGTTATCACCGGAATTTGACCAGGTCAGAGGTGGGCCGCGACCAAGATGGGCTTAAAGATTATATACGGAAGGAATACGTGAATCGGCCTTATATGCAAAGTTTGGGCTAGCACGCCCGTGTATCTGTAATATAGTAGGTCTTATCTTAGATTAAAAGATAGAGTTTGACCCGTGCACGGTTAGGTGCACACCTGAATTAGAAAGTCCCCTGGACTATAAATATGTATCTAGGGTTTATGGAATAAACAACAACCAACGTTCAACACAATCACTCTCGGCGCATCGCCAACTCCTTCGTCTCGAGGGTTTCTCCTGGTAAGCACCATGCTGCCTAGATCGCATCTTGCGATCTAGGCAGCACAAGCTTATTACGTTGTTCATGCGTTGCTCGTACTGAAGCCTTTTTGAAAATGTTAGTTCATTCTGAGTAGGTTTTTGCTTGTCGCGTAGAGAGTCCATATTTTTGCTTGGAATTTTCTACCTGGTTAGGTTTCATTTTTCTTTATGTAGGATTTGAACCAATGGAAGATAATTTATTCTGAGTTGCTGTCCCATTTTTATTTCAGCTTCGTCCGCACCATATGTTTTATTCTACATTTTAACTTGCATAGCAGCTCCATTTATGTGTTACTCCATCCGTTTCATATAATAAGGCGTTTTGGCAAACCAAAACGTTTTATAATATGGAACAGACTGATATTTGTTACTGGATCCCTTAAGCTACACGAGTCCTATACATAGTCTATGCAGACATAGTTTTAGAAGCAAACATGTGTATGCCTTTCATGGATATTGTGAGCATTTTACCGTTATGGTTGCCCTTTTTTTTCGCGAAAACGCAAAAGCCTTGCGTTTCGATGCATTGATAGAAAAGAAGGTTATATGTACAAGTCCTCGAGAGGACCAACACCCCGCCATACAACTCGACCCAAGAAAAAGAAAGCTAATCTAGGGGAGTAGCTGACGAACACCCCGGGCTCCCGCGTCCGCCCATAGCCGCGGCTCAGCCTTGATGTCGCCGAACAGGGAAGTCACCGAAGGTTGCGCATTGTCGAAGACCGCAGCGTTCCGGTGTTTCCATATCCACCATGCAGTAAGCATGATTATCGACGAAATGCCCTTGCGCAGCTGGCGTGGGTCGGTCCGCACCACCAGCGACCACCATTCCGCGAAGTCACCCTCAACCGTGGGAGGTCCCGAGGTGGATCGTATCCACGAGAGGACCTCAAACCAGACCGTCCTGGAGAAAGAGCACCCAGTGAGTAAGTGCGTCATGGTCTCCTCAGACTGATCGCAAAGCGGACACCTAGGCGGGTGTGGTAGACCTCGCCGTGCCAGCCTCTCACCCGTCCAAAACCTATCAAGGCATGCCAGCCAAATAAAGAACTTCACCCTCGGCGGCGCCCAGGACTTCCAGTTCAGACTCCAAGATCCTGAGATGATAGCCCCCTGGAAGAGGGTGTCATAGCATGATCGAGCCGTGTATTGGGCATCCGTCATCCAACGCCAAATCAGCTTGTCCTGGTCCGTTGACAGCGGTGTGTCTCTGAGCCTGCCCGACAGCTGTACGTACTGCCATAGTGCAAGGGCGCTCGGCGCGCCGACTATGTCAGGGATCCAAGCGCGTCCAACTAGAGCTTCGCGTACCGTACGCGCCTTTCTGCGGCGTTTAGGTACCAGCGCGTACACCTCAGGCGCCATCTCCTTGATGGACATGCCATCCAGCCACCTATCTTCCCAGAAGAGGGCGGACTCTCCATTACCGACCACCATCAAAGTGGAGGCCGCAAAGACATCCCGTTCCACCTTAGAAAATTGCAAATCGAGCCCGCGCCAAGGTCGCATGGGATCAGTATGCATCCTCCAAATCCAGCGCACCTTCAGGCTGATTGCAGTGCGCGCAAGGTCGGGGATCCCCAAGCCCCAAGCCGCAGCGGCCGACACACCCTGGACCGTTGACATGGCAGTGTCCACCGTTGGCATCTGCCCTGCCGGCCCACAGGAACCCACGCAGGACCTTATTAACTTGCTTCAGCGTCTTCTTATCGTGGCTTAGTACCATCAGCTGGTGCAACGGAATCGCTGCGAGCACCGCTCGGATCAGCGCCAATCGCCCCGCCCTCGGCATCATGGATGCCCGCCAGGTGGGGAGTTTGTCAGCTATCCTGTCGACCAGAGGCTGGAAGGACGCAGCCGACAGCCTCCTGATGGAAAGCGGGATGCCAAGGTACTTCACTGGGAACGGCGCTAGCTGGCACTCCATGAGCCCCGCAGCGCCGTTAGCCTCCTCATCCGAGCACGCGATGGGAGAAACCGAGCATTTGGCAAAGTTGGTGTGCAGCCCCGATGCCTGCCCGAAGAGCCCCAGAATGCCGCGGACAGCACACAGCTCCGTCTCATCCGGATGGCAGAAGATCACCACATCATCTGCATAGAGGGACACCGATGTCACCGTTATGGTTGCCCTTGGCAGATCATGAAAATGATTTGTACTTTGCAGAGTGTTAAAACCTGGGATCATTTGCCTTTTCTTTAGTTTGCACTAAATCTAAGCTTCTCCCCTCAGAGAAGCCAACACTGAATCAGTCTTGAACTCTATAAGAGTTTTTTCCCAGTGTATGGCTTTGATATGAATCTTTAGGAGTGTTTTTAATGGTATTCAAACTTATTAGGACACACACGCTCATTTTTCTGCATTTTTCCTGACTTACCGAGGGTGTTTCTTTGGTTGGGTTGGTGCAGGATAGTGGCCAAGTTACTTCTATGTGGTTTGGATATCGGTCTTGGCCTTGCTGCTTGGAGGACAGTCATATTTGAAGGTGATAGCTAGAGTTTTGTGAGATAAAAAAAAACAGGGCTCCATCTCTACAGCATCTGTTCAGCCAATTGATTTGGTCCCCTTGGGAGAATAATTTTTTTAATGTACTTGTGGTATCTGATTGTGAAACCCAATATGGATATGAAACCCAAATAGATGTTGTTGTACTTACTTGTGGTATGTGATTGTGATGCAATACTTCTATTAATTGTTGCCACTTTGCTTTTCTTGAGCTAAATCAGTAGAATCAATTGCTTATTTACACTAACAAGTGGACAGTAGCCTGCTATAAGGTTCTTTGTAATGCAGGTTAAGTGTTGCACTACCTAGCTGGCTAGCTCCTATTAGAGCTTATTGCTGCCTATTTCCATATGGCCAAGACAAATGAGAGCTGGAGGCATATCTTTAGCTCTCCACCGCATCCACAAGGGCGAAGGCCTTTTGGACCTATTTTATAGATGGGGCTTCAGTCTTCTTAGGAAGTGTTCGACAGTTTCTGTCCTAATTAGAATTAGCAACTGTGCTAATTAGAAAAATTACTTGGTCTAAGATGGTGATAATGCTCATGTTTACCTGGATTAATAAGGACCATGGCTTCTTTGCGGCTGCTATGATTGTCACTATTGGAAATGGAGAGAAGGCCCTTTTTGGGGAATCGTCTTGCGTGAAGGGATACACCCTAGGGATATAGCCCCAAAGGTCTACAAGATTGCAAGGATAAGAAGATGCTCAGTGAAGAAAAGCTTTGGATGATGACTTTTGGGTGTCCAAAATTAATACCCAAGAAGATCTTACGGTGGATCACATTTCAAAATTCTACAAGCTTTGGGAGAAGCTACAAAGTGTGCACCTAAACCATGACATGGAGGATTCTATTTCTTGGAAATTTGGCAAAGATGGCTCATACTCGGCTAACTTGGCATACAAGATGCAATTCTTAGGACACATCTCCCCATTGACTACTATGGTTTGGAGACCTTGGGCTCCCCCAGGTACAAGATCTGTGTGTGGTTTGTTCTTCAAAATCGTGTTTGGATGGCGGATCACCTACAAAAGAGGTCGGCCAAATTGTGAACTTTGCAATCAAATGCAAGAACCGGCCTTGCATCTTCTCCTCCATTGACGGTTCACTCGACGCATTTGGGGAAGCTTGAAGTCATGGCTCGGTTTTCTTGGCATTCAACCCCAAGGTTGGACCGCTCTTCACTCTGACAAGGAATGGCAGGATGTGATCCAAAAAAGAAGCCAACATAGGAAGGTCCTTGCCTCCTTAGCGATACTTTCATGGGAGATTTGGAAGGAGTGGAATGCTCGCGTCTGTACAAATGTAGCATCGACTGTACACATGTAGCGTCGACCGCAAACCTGCTTGTCATGAAAATCAAAGAGGAGGCCTCTTTGTGGAGCCTTGCCGGGGCAAAAACACTTTGTAATATGATGCCGCGAGAGTATGACTAGCGAGAGTATGACTTTGTTGTCTAGCTTTGTGATTTACCAAACTTGGTTTGTAAGACCTCTAAAACTTCTCCTTAATCAATGAAAATAGCAAATCTTTTACCTTGTTTTTTTAAAAACTATTATAATGTCAAATTCCGCTGTCCATGGACCAACTACAACGGATTGCTATTTATAGATGTTGCATGCGGAAGTCTTCAAGGCCCAGTTAATTGCATTACTGGTGTTGTGGATGAAGGTATTTTCAGGTTAAATTGCTTTTCATGTCCTAATGCTAATAAGACACTCTTCAATTCCTTCCTCTAATTTCATGTTTAAACTTTTCTAGCTGCTATTTCTTTTAGGTCCTAGGTGGTGCAAGCATACATTAGTATCACAAAATAATTTTGTCCATTCTTACGAGTACTTTGTTTCCTCACCAACGTTGCTTTATACTGGTGCGCATTCATAGCTCTAGATATAGAAGTTGTTCTCTGATATCTTTCATTTTCTTAATGAATACAATATTTTTGTTTCTTCTTTCATGTTTGGGTGATTGTCCCTTGCAGGTTAAACAACCTTCTTTCGTCTTCAGTGTCAGGTTGTTCTTTGTGCTCAATGCTCTCTAGGTGCTTCTGTTGTGAATTAGTCGCCGGCCGCGTCCCTGCATAGCAGGAGGCTCCAATTCCCGGTCATCCTTCCTCCGGAGCAAGAAAGGAAACTCCTCGATTCAGCTTCGTAGCAATAAGCTGCAGTTGCTCCCCTATTCGGACAAAATCAACGAATGTTTGTTGTCATAATATATTGTCACCTATTTTCCGGGTTATATATAAACGGTTGTTACTTTATTTGTGATTTCTCGTGATTTGCTATGTTTTGTAAGTCCTAAAAAAACAATAATCACTTTCCCACCTATACACGAGTCTTACACGAGTTCCACAGGATTGTGCGCCAAGGCGCACAATAAAATCTAGTATAGATGATTAACCCTAGGTTATAATAACTGTTAAACCATCAGGAAAGTTCAATCAGCAAACACGCGTGCATATACATGCTGTTGTTTATTCGCTTTCATTTGCTCTGGACGTGAACATCCGGGGTCCTGTGCAGAGCTGGCCCGTCGGTCCACACGCTCGCTTACAAACACGCGTGCTCAAGCACTTTTTGCCCCATCTGAACCGAGTTGATTTTTTTTTGAATTGCAGTTGCTCTTTTCTGAGTTGAAAATCTCAGTCAACTTAGACATAGACACACCTATAAAAAAATGTCTCAAATTTGAGCATTTTTTTTGTTACTTCGTGTTCTGGCATTTTTCCAAGTCACGCACTATCAAGTTTGAGTAAAGTTATAGTGAAAAATATCAACAATTATAATACCAAATGCACATAGCATGAAAATATATATCACGATGATTCAAATCCAGAAAACGGAGGGAGTACTTGTTTGTGATTTAGGCCAAACAAATGTCTGGGTTTATTTGAAATTGGGCTCTACGTTTTTTTCCTTTTTTTTTTGTTACTTCGTGTTCTGGCATTTTTCCAAGTCACACACTATCAAGTTTGAGTAAAGTTATAGTGAAAAATATCAACAATTATAATACCAAATACACATAACATGAAATATATATCACGACGATTCAAATCCAGAAAACGGAGGGAGTACTTGTTTGTGATTTAGGCCAAACAAATGTCTAGGTCTATTTGAAATTGGGCTCTACGTTTTTTTTTTTTCTTGAAACGAGGCTGTACGTTTTTTACTTTTCATCCGTGTGCATGCAGGAACATCCGCATGAGGCTAGATCGCCATTTCACTTGGCTTACCATTTCCCGGACGCCTCCGAAACAAAAGTTAATGCCAATGTCACCGTTTAAGTGCACGTAGTAGGTAAAGTGCGGGAATTTGAGAGAAATTTCGGGGCACCTCGCGAAACGAAAGGTTTCCGATGGCGGCATGCATATCGCCTACGCGGTTGGATCGAGACTTTGCCGTTCTCGTGTTAGCTAGTGGCATGCAAAGGACGTACGGTGAATGAATGAATGGCTTTGTCTCGTCAGGTGTCTCTGCTGCATGCGATGAGTAGACTGCCAATTCACCTCATCAGCGTGAAGGCGGTGGCTTTTACTATTTCCGGGACGCCTCCAAAACACGAATCTGGTGATGGTGCCACTGCCACGGTTCATCTGGCACGCGCAGGAGCCTACATGGAGAGCGCGAAAGACCCCAGCTTTACTTTTTCCAATCGCGGCACGGCCAGTACACAGCGCAGCGGGGCCCGAGAGTACTCGCCACACCCAACAGTGCATTCAAACACACAAAGTGGCAGCAACGTCCCAGCCACCTCCTTCCATGAGCGTTCGATGCTATCATCAATTCCTCACATATGAAACCAGTACGGGGGCGTAGCCAGCCGCTAGGGTGTGTGTGCTATCTAGTACTGCGTAACTTGACTGGCTTGAATCACATGGAACCAACGCGTGTTGCCATTTTCAGCTCAGCGTGGCGGTACCGCCCGCAGTGACCCAGAAGTTCCGCACTATTTCCTTGCCATGTACAGTACAGTGTACCACTACCAAGGAGTCAACCCGCCAAGATGCCGCACGTTCCAACGCACATGACGCCCTATCACGCGTGCGCATTACATGCACGTACGCACACGGCGTCCTACGCCTAGCAGCTAGAGTTTTTTTTTTCTCTCGGTCGAGATTTCCAAAAACTAACAAAAACGGTTGTACCAATTATCACCGAGAAAACTTTATATTAGATTATACCGGTATTTGCGCGTAACCTAGAAGGAAAATAAAATACCTGCCTAACGTGTTTCGATTTCCCTTTAGATTTTCGTGTAAACACATCTCAATGTGCACTCCGGCAAGCCTGCTAGACCCATCTGTACATCATGAAAACACATAAAGCATTCGTGTGCATTTTCAAATGGTACAGATTACACCAATATGGTAGCAATGTTTCCTTAGCAGATAGTGCCATGGAAAATTGTTTCTTGTGCTTCTCGAGATACATGAACATGCATAGGCTATTTTCGCTGCACAACTAACGTCAATTTAATCCGAACAGAGGGAGTATTTTAGATGCATGTTTCTTATTTTCAAAAACAAATATTTATTGATAAAATAACTACTTTTGCATATTTTTTAATTTTTTCTCTTATTATTTTTTGTCAAAATAATAAATTTTATATTTAAATCACACAATCTAACTAGTTGTGGCATACTACCAATTAAGGCGATAGTCATCTTACCAAACCATCGACATGATATTCTATTTTTTTTACCAAATGTGTATCTTAATCTTGCATCACGATCAACATTAAATCACCACTTGTCAGATATATAACTATACAAAATCAACGCCGTATAAAAAATAGTGCAGATTACAACACCAGGCTTGTAAATTATATTTATACCGAACTTTTATGCTTATGTATGATTTAATTTATTAATTAGCTAGCACTATAAATACCAATGTTGTGAAATATTAAATATGTTGGTCGATCTTTGTTACACTATTATCATTTATCATAAAAATTAAAGTTATGCTATGATAAATTTGAACCATATCTAGATACAAAAGATATTTTAGGCACTCCCAAAATGATATTTAAACCAATTCATGTCCAATATATGAAAAAATGCCTCCATGTGTTAAATGTTGACACATCAATGAACTATAGTATGTATAGGTTCAACATATATAATTTAAAGGTGTTCTTAGTGTACGTATGATTGTGTATGTAAGAAAATTGAACATTCTAGAATTTCTTTACATCTCATGTTTTTCAAGGGTTTTTATCATTTTGCCACTATGACCGACTCAAATCTCACTTTTGTCATTTAACCAATTGAAACCTCAATTTTATCACTACTCTGTTACAACTTACAACAATCCTTGGTTTTGCCATTCTGTCATCTCCATCGTTAGTCTATAATCAGTTTTGCCGTTCCAGGTTCTTCATACATTTCTCTTTATTTTATATCTCACTGATTAGTTGGACCTATATGTCATCACATTAACAAATCCAAAGCAGTAGTTTATCGTGACATGGGGTCTCCAGATACCCGCAAAGTTCCTCACCGCAGTGTCTTCAGAGGTATTTCCTTCCAACCACCAATGTGGAACAACAATAGCAAAAAGGTCGCATCTATCCACCGACATGAGCGTGAAGCAAGAGATGAGCCAATTAAAGAATTACACCAGAAGATTCTATGAGCAGTGTGCCAACTGAAGAAGCAACTCATCGCTCCTTAGTTGCTGGAAGTTCTTGCTCGAGAGTTTTCTTGCAATACATCTTTAAATTGTTAATTATCACAATCTTGCATCACCATCAACATTAAATCACCACTCATCTGATATATAACTATACAAAATTAAAGTTGTATAAACAATGGTGTTGATGAAAATACCCAACCTATTTAAGTAAATTATATTTATATTGAACTTTTATGCTTGTGTATGATTTCTTTTATTAATTAGCTAGCATTATAAATACAAATGTTGTGAAATATTAAATATGCTGGTCTTTGTTACATTTTTACCATTTACCATGAAAACTAAAGTTGTGCTATGATAAATTTGAACCATATCTTGAAACAAAAAATATTTTTTAGGCATCCCCCAAAATGCTTCCATGCATGTGTTAATTTTTGACACACGAATGAACTATATGTATATATAGCTTCTATATAATTTATAGGCGTTCTTATTGTATGATTATGTATGTAAGAAAATTGAACATTCTAGCGTTTCTTTACATCTCATATATTCTTTTATGTGGCGGAAAACTTGGAATGAAATCTTTGTTCAATAGTAGGAATATGCCTATAGAAAGAAACAAATTAGTAGCGCACCTAAATTTTTCTACGTCAATGGTATTGCCAGTGGCGTAGGTAATTAAAACGCGCTACTAGTATGGTGTTACTTGTAGGCGCAAAAAGGACATACTACTACCGTGCGAGCCTCGCCTACCCACTGGGTTAGAAGATACCCACATCATGGCCCACTGTCCGTATGCTACTAGTAACAGGACACTGGTAGTGGTAGCACTAGGTCTTTGCCGCAAGAAGAAGAAAATTCGCAGATCATGCGTTGCGATGCCACTAGTGACGACGAGACCACTACTGCCACTGATGGCAACAAGCCCACTTCTTCTGGGGATGACGCAAGGTCGGGCGCATGCGGTGGGACAAGGCTAGCTAGCTCTGCTCAACCGATTGGGTGGAATAGATTGAGCGACCAGCTATCTCTTTTGTCCAACCCTGCTAGTGCCCTATTCGAAGTAATTTGGATAAAATTTGGGAGAAATATAGATTATTATTTGCAATTGTTAAGATGGGAGACAAGTGTGGTTCTTTATTTTACATCACGTGAAATAGTTCTAGAATTTTTTAACTTTACAAAAACTGATAATATACAAAAAAAAAAAAAAGGTTATGCAAAACCGATTTTTAGTTATATATTTTAAATTACCTATTGGGGAGACGCTCTTATTAGTATCTCCCGGAGGCATGCCTTCGAAACAAGAGTGAATTGCAGTGGCACTGTTTGTTTGGCACGTAGGAAGCGCGGAAGTTTCACAGAAGCTTGAGGGCACCTCGCGCAAGGGCCCTGGTTTCCGATGGCGGCATGCATCATATATATCGCCTACGCGGTTGGATCGAAACTTTGCCGTTCTCGTGTCGTCTTCATTCATGGGATGAGTAGGCTGCCAATTCACCTCGTCAGGGTGAAGGTGGTGGCTTTTACTATTTCCAGGACGCCTGAAAAACAATAATCTGGTGCCACTGCCACGGTTCATTTGGCATGCGCGAAGTATCGCGGAAAGTTGAGGTCGCGTACGTAGTTCGAGAGCGCGAAAGGTCCCGGCTGTTCCAATCGCGGCATACCCCTACGCAGCGGGGCCCGAAAGCGTGCCGCCCCATTTGCCCTTCTCGTCTCTCCCCGGCCGGCCGGCCCGGGCCCGTCTTGGAGGGACAGTGAATGTGCTGCCGCTTTTCATCCTCGGTCGTCATCAGGTTTCTGCTGTGGGATTCGGCCTCACGCATTTACTAGTGCGGAAATGGGCCCTCATCCTGACCATTCTCTGCTCTCCGTCAGCGTCGTCGCGCCCACAGAGTCACAGACCACAGTCCCAGGCCAGACACACAGGGCAGCGCCGCGCTGGCGTGTCTGTGGATCGTACGGACTACCCGCCCCGGCAAACAGTGCGTTCAAGTTCGAACACTTAACGTGCTAGCAACGTCCCAGCGACCTCCCTTCCCCAAGGTCTCACATTGCTGTGCTGCGTGTGTCTAGTCACGGAGAAAACTGAAAAATAAAACACCGCAATTTCCAATTCATTGCGCAACTGCCGGGCTGACATGGCGACTGATGCTAGGGGTTGTGGTTTGCTAGCTTATCACTCATTGAGCTTTGAAACTAATGGATCTGCATCGTGATTTATGCAACTCAAGAGTTGTAAGTTGGATTGCAGCAAAGATTTCGCCAATTATGGACATGTTTTTGCTAAAACAAACGGAATGTTTGATTGCACATTTCACTCACCACATATACATGCATTTTTTTTTTTTGACATGTAACCATTGCTAGCTACACAAGAGATATACAAAGTAGATAATTTTAGTTTCGTGGCTTCCTCTTATCTGCTTGTGGTTCCGAAAGGATAGTGCCACTACAGTCTTCCAAGACTTGGTGCTAATGTAACCCCTTGGTGTACCTCGTTTCAACACGAACCCCTTGGGAGTTGTTGATTTCCTCAAGTGAGGTGCAGGGCGTGGAGTTCCTCCTCAAGTGAAGTGCAATACCTGACCACCAACGGAATACTACATATAGATATCATCAACGTGAGAATATGTAAACACGGAAAAGCTAGAAACAAATAAATGCAAGTCAAGTGATTAGAGGTCTTAAGCTACAAATGCAACTTCAAGAGTAGTTCCTCGGCTACGCCGAGAAAAAAAAAAGAGGACTTTGCTGCAACTCGGGAACGAGGACTGTGCGCTGGAAACTAATCCGATGAGGATTTAAGCGTGCCAATTTACTTGACGGACCAAGTCAGCGGGAGGGTCGGCGTGCCAATTTGCTCAAGGTAGTCCATGGCAAAGACGACGGCATGAAAACACGACAATGACGACAAGATAGAGTACAAGAAAAGAGGGAAACACGACAATGAGGAGCCTCACACATGGCTAGATGCGGTGTTGTTCTTGTTGGACTATGGGCCCAGCTGATCAGAAACCCCTTCAGCATGCCTAAACATTAGTGATTGGGTTGATGAGATTCTATTGGTTTTTCGTTAATTGAGGATGTATCTGTTATTTGATTAATAAAGCTTTGTTTTAGAGAATATTTGATTAACAAAGCTTCGCAATAGAGTCCTGTTGCTTCTCTAAAAAAATAGTGTCTTAAAAATAGACGGTAGGCCGGTGATTTTTTGTGGCTTGATAGTCCTAAGAAAGGTGAGGGTGGGGGGTTCTATTTAGGAAGAATAAGAAGAATCTCATTACTCGAATGCGTTGAGGAAAAGGCCCAGCCACATCTAGAAGCGGTGATGCTGAGGCGAGCCAGCAGAATAATTTCTTATTAGAAGTCCTTTTTTTAATAGACTGTAACATAGATAATTTGCCCATTGAAAAATGATGGTTTTTTAAGGAGAGAAGTCCAATTTACCCCCTAAACTTGTATCAAAGTTCAATTTACAACCCTCAACTATGATTTGGTTCAATCTTCAACCCTAAATTCTAAAAACCGTTCAGAATTGCCCCTTCAGCCATGTTGATTTGGTTTTTCTTCCTACATCAGCGTTTTTTCCGAATGTATCGGTCAAAAATACATTTGTGTTCCCGTACGCTGTGCTCGTACGAGTTTGCGCGTTCGAGGCTATCAATTCGATCACATGAAACCAGTACGGGAGAGCTAGCCCCAGGGGTGTGCAATCTATGTGTGTACACTGGCTTGAGGCTCCGTTTGTTTGGGCTTGTGCTTCTGCTTTTGCTGCTTTTGGGGTCTAAAAAGCAGCAGTCCAAACAAACAGCAAAAAATTGCAAAGTGCTTGTGAGAAGCGCTGGCAAGAAATACACAGCGCGGGGCGAAGCAGGTCGGGACCTGCTTCCCGAGCGTCCCCCTGCTTCCCGAGCGACGCAGGTCGGAAATATCCCTACCTCTTCGACAATATTACGGAAATGTTGCCCTTCCTTATAATAGGCCGGATCTTGCAATTTTTCCCAGCCCCCAGCCCGAGCAGCCCCTGGGCGTTTTTTCTCTTCTCCCCTCCCGTTCCTGGACACGGACAGAACACAAGCGAAGATAGGGTTAGGGTTCCGCCGCCGCCTCCTTCCCCGGCCGCCGCCGCCGTCCCTGGCCGCCGCCGCGGTTCCCGGTGGCCGTCTCCTTCCCCCGCAGCCGCCTCCTTCCCCGGCCGCCCCCGTCCTCGTCTTCCTCGAGGTCGCGCCGGCGTCCCCGTCGTCCCCAAGATCCGTTGCCGGTGACAGCAGGTCGCGGCGCCGCCGCCCCGTCGTCTTCAAGGTAGCGCTGCCGTCGTCCTCCACAAGGTCGCGCCGCCCCCGTCCTCCCCGAGCTCGGCCGGCCAGCTTCCTCTCCAAGCGTCAATTGTTTGATCTACACTTCTATAGATGCGATATTGATGAGAACTACATGCCTCCGGGGCATGTTAGTTCCACATCCGGAGGCAATGTAGGCGACAATTTAGGAGGGGATCACGTTACCATGAACAACACTCGTGACAACATAGCTAATGCTTTGTTCGCAGCAAGTGGAGGTGTCTAGACATTAGAACACTTCTATCTCTTTTGGGTACATGTGAAGAAGTGAAAAACTGTTGCTCTTTTGGGTTGATGAGTCGTGTCTTGTAATATATATGTGTCTTGTAATATATATGTCACAACACTCTCGTATTATCTTGAATATATGTAATGTTTTATATTTAATATGAACAAGTATCGTAAAACAGTCGGAAATAGTTGATCCGTGTCAATCGGCATTTATACAACTTCTTCGGAATTCAGGGGCATTTCAGAGATTTCATCATTCATCACAGCTGCAGCAGCCTATTAACAACGACTCTGCCAAACATCAAATCTCTCGCTTTCACAACTGCTTCATTCCAGCAATTACACATACTGCTTCTCAAAAGCTGCAGCCCAAACAAACAGACCCTGAATCATGTGGAACCAACGCGTGTTGCCATTTTGAGCTCAGCGTTGCGGTACCGCCGTGACCCAAAAGTTTGGCACCATTTGCTTGCGGTGTACGCACGGTACTAGGGTGCACTACTGGTCGAAGTCACGGCGAAGATGCCGCGCGTTCCCACGCACATGACGCCGGCTATCAGGCTATCACGCGTGCGCATTACATGCACGCACACGTCGTCGTACATACATACACCTACCGGCCGGACGATGCAGATCCATTAGCTTCAGCTAAACAAGTCGCCGTGTAAATTATACGGGTGTAGTGATCGATATCGATCGGTAAGATCTACTGGGCCTTATGCATCACCTATCTGAAAAAATAAAAGCGTGAATTATGACAGCAACAGTTGGGTCACAGTCTCACTTACAGATGGTGCCACAGAGCTAATTTGCGTACCACATTTCAGAGCATCTCATCTATAATAGGGGTGGTGATGTGAAAAATTATTTTTTACATTTCTTTGGGCAATTTTTTTTCTACAAATGCCACCGTACGTATATAGCTATATAAGGATGCATTTCCACATGGCACGTGTATCCCTAACCGTCACGCTGAATTTTCATGCCAACGGTGCGTGCACCCCAACCATCACACTAAATGTTCATGCCCACGCACGCCGTCTCGGTAATTGCCTCCATCCACCCCTCTCATCGCTGAGTTAAGAACGAGCTCCACGTCGACACTCCATGCCACCCTACTCGAAGGAATCGGCGCTACATGCCCTAGTATGTCATCATCGTTTCGAACTCGGGCCGTCGTCGATACGCTCGCCTACGTCCACCCATGCAATCATCGAGCACATCGTCGTGCTCAGGGTGAGCTCACGGTCCCCGTGGACCCCTTTCCCCTCCCTCTCGCTCCCAGTTGACGTCTGATACGTCTCAAAAGTATCTATAATTTCTTATGTTCCATGCTACTTTTATGATGATACTCACATGTTTTATACACATTATATGTCATATTTATGCGTTTTCCGGAACTAACCTATTGACGAGATGCCGAAGGCGATTCGTTGTTCTCTGCTGTTTTTGGTTTCGTAAATCCTAGTAAGGAAATATTCTCGGAATCGGACGAAATCAACGCCCAACATCTTAGAAATCCACGAAGCTTCCAGAACACCCGAGAGCCACCAGAGGAGGGCCACAGGGCCACCAGACGCCAGGGCGGCGCGGCCCAAGGGGGGTGCCCCCTTATTGTGTGGCGCCCCCGTCAGCCTTCCGACTCCGCCTCTTCGCCTATTTAAAGGTCCCTAACCTAAATCTTCGATACGAAAAAGCCACGGTACGAGAAACCTTCCAGAGCCGCCGCCATCGCGAAGCCAAGATCTGGGGGACAGGAGTCTCTGTTCCGGCACGCCGCCGAGACGGGGAAGTGCCCCCGGAAGGCATCTCCATCGACACCACCGCCATCTTTATCAACGCTGCTGTCTCCCATGAGGAGGGAGTAGTTCTCCATTGAGGCTAAGGGCTGTACCGGTAGCTATGTGGTTAATCTCTCTCCTATGTACTTCAATACAATGATCTCGTGAGCTGCTTTACATGATTGAGATCCATATGATGAGTTTGTAATCTAGATGTCGTTATGCTATTCAAGTGGATTTTACTTATGTGATCTCCGGAGACTCCTTGTACCACGTGTGTAAAGGTGACAGTGTGGGTCTCTTAGGCTATATTTCACAGAATACTTATTCACTGAGTTACGATTTGAGTTGGATGTCTCTATGAAATTGTGGTGTGTTAGTACCTCCTATGAATGCTCACAGTGACAGCGTGGGGTGTTTATTAGTACTTGGGAATACATCTTTAAGGTTTGCCTACATGATGAATTAGTGTTCGTTATCTTGCCAAAGAGTAATTCAGAGTAGCATAGTGAAGTGCTTATATTTATATTCAATTATGATTGCAATGTTGAGAGTGTCCACTAGTGAAAGTATGATCCCTATGCCTTGTTTCTAAGCATCGAAACTCCGTTTACTTACTGTTCTGTTGCATGTTTACTCGCTGCCATATTTTATTCAGATTGCTATTACCACTCATATACCTCTATACTACCTGTATTTCACTATCTCTTCGCCGAACTAGTGCACCTATACATCTGACAAGTGTATTAGGTGTGTTGGGGACACAAGAGACTTCTTGTATCGTGATTGCAGGGTTGCCTGAGAGGGATATCTTTGACCTCTTCCTCCCTGAGTTCGATAAAATTTGGGTGATCCACTTAAGGGAAACTTGCTGCTGTTCTACAAACCTCTGCTCTTGGAGGCTCAACACTGTCTACAAGAATAGAAGCACCCGTAGACATCAAGCACTTTTCTGGCGTCGTTGCCGGGGAGGAAAGGTAAGAGGCACTCATACTCCGGTCCCAAGTAACTAAGTACTTTTCTGTTGCCGTTGTGTGTGTGCTCGAAGCTATTTCCTTTAGATCCTGCAATTGCATCTTTTTGTTTCTTGTTTTACACTAGTAAGGCATAATGGAAAACATCTGTGAGCTTTTTATACTATTTCCTGAGTCAAGACATGAGTGGTTTAATGCGAAAATTAAAAAACCTATGGAATCTTTGCATGCTAGTAGCATTGATATTAGTATGAACGCTTTGAACACCATTGTTGCTAATGATATGGAAAATTCTACGCTTGGGAAGCTAGTTTCGATGAGCAGGATATTTTTAGTCCCCCAAGCATTGAGGAGAAAATTTTCTTTGATGATACTTTGCCTCCTATTTATGATGATTATAATGATAGTGGTCTTTTGGTACCGCCTACTATGGAGGATAAATTTAATTATGATGATACTATACCTCCTATATTTGATGATGAGAATAATAATGATAGCTACTTTGTTGAATTTGCTCCCACTATTACTAATAAAATTGATTATGCTTATGTGGAGAGTAGTAATTTTATGCATGAGACTCATGATAAGAATGTTTCATTTGATAGTTATATTGTTGAGTTTTCTCATGATGCTACTGGATATTATTATGAGAGAGGAAAATATGGCTGTAGAAATTTTCATGTTACTAAAACACCTCTCTATATGCTGAAATTTGTGAAGTTACACTTGTTTTATCTTTCTATGCTTGTTGCATTATGCCTACATGACTTGTTTATTTACAAGATTCCTTTTCATAGGAAGTGGGTTAGGCTTAAATTTGTTTTTAATTTGCTTCTTGATGCTCTCTTTTGCTTCAACTCTTATTTCTTGGGAGTGCATCATTAAAACTGCTGGGCCCATCTTAATGGCTATAAAGAAACCACTTCTTGGCAGATAACCCATGTGTTTATTTTACTACAGAAATTTTGTTTTATATTTGAGTCTTGGAAGTTGTTACTACTGTAGCAACCTCTCCTTATCTTTATTTTATTGCATTGTTGTGCCAAGTAAAATCTTTGATAGTAAAGTCAATACTAGATTTGGATTACTGCGCAGAAACAGATTTTTTGCTGTCACGAATTTGGATATGATTCTATGTGGGTAACTCAGAAAATTCTGCCAATTTACGTGAGTGATCCCCAGATATGTACGCAACTTTCATTCAATTTGGGCATTTTCATCTGAGCAAGTCTGGTGCCTCCTTAAAATTCGTCTTTACGGACTGTTCTGTTTTGACAGATTCTGCCTTTTATTTCGCATTGCCTCTTTTGCTGTGTTGGATGGATTTCTTTGTTCCATTACCTTCCAAGTAGCTTTGAGCAATGTCCGGAAGTGTTAAGAATGTTTGTGTCACCTCTGAACATGTGAATTTTTGATTATGCACTAACCCTCTAATGAGTTTGTTTTGAGTTTGGTGTGGAGGAAGTTTTCAAGGGTCAAGAGAGGAGGATGATATACTATGATCAAGAAGAGTGAAGAGTCTAAGCTTGGGGATACCCTGTGGTTCATCCCTGCATATTTCAAGAAGACTCAAGCATCTAAGCTTGGGGATGCCCAAGGCATCCCCTTCTTCATCGACAAATTATCAGGTTTCTTCTCTTGAAACTATATTTTTATTCGGTCACATCTTATGTACTTTACTTGGAGCGTCTGTGTGCTTTTATTTTCGTTTTGTTATTTTAATTCTCTGAATAAATACATGCTTGTGTGGGAGAGAGACACGCTCCGCTGGTTCATATGAACACATGTGTTCTTAGCTATACTTTTAATGTTCATTGTGAAGGTTGAAACTGCTTCGTTCATTGTTATATGGTTGGAAACAGAAAATGCTGCATGTGGTAATTGGTATAATGTCTTGAATAATTCGATACTTGGCAATTGTTGTGCTCATATAGACCATGTTTAAGCTCTTGCATCATGTACTTTGCACCTATTAATGAAGAACTACATAGAGCTTGTTAAAATTTGGTTTGCATGATTGGTTTCTTTAGAGTCTAGATATTTTCTAGTTAAGGTGTTTGAACAACAAGGAAGACGATGTAAAGTCTTATAATGCTTGCAATTTGTTCATATGTAAGCTTTGCTGCACCATTTTATACTTGAGTTTGCTTCAAACATCCTTGCTAGCCTAGCCTTGTATTGAGAGGAATTCTTCTCGTGCATCCAAATCCTTGAGCCAATTACTATGCCATTTGTGTCCACCATACCTACCTACTACATGGTATTTCTCCGCCATTCCAAAGTAAATTACTTGAGTGCTACCTTTAAAATTTCTATTCTTTGTATTTGCAATATATAGCTCATGGGACAAATAGCTTAAAAACTATTGTGGTGAAGAATATATACTTATGTGTCTTATTTCTTAATAAGTTGCTTGTTGAGCGGTAACCATGTTTCTGGGGACGCCATCAACTTTTACCTTTGTTGAATATCATGTGAGTTGCTATGCATGTTCGTCTTGTCTGAAGTAAGGGCGATTTTCATGATCAAATGGTTTCAGTATGCATACTTTTAGAGAAGAACATTGGGCCGCTAACTAAAGCCATGATTCATGGTGGAAGTTTCAGTTTGGACAATCAATCCTCAATCTCTTATGAGAATTTTAATTGTTGTTGAATGCTTATGCATTAAAGAGGAGTCCATTATCTGTTGTCTATGTTGTCCCGGTATGGATGTCTAAGTTGAGAATAATCAAAAGCGAGAAATCCAATGCGAACTTTCTCCTTAGACCTTTGTACGAGCGGCATAGAGGTACCCCTTTGTGACACTTGGTTGAAACATATGCTATGCAATGATAATCCGTGTTAATCCAAGCTAATTAGGACAAGGTGCGAGCACTATTGGTAATCTATGCATGAGGCTTGCAACTTATAAGATATCTTATACATAACACATATGCTTTATTACTACCGTTGACAAAATTGTTTCTATGTTTTCAAAATGAAAAGCTCCAGCACAAAAATAGTAATCCATGCTTCCCTCTGCGAAGGGCCTATCTTCTACTTTATGTTGAGTCAGTTTACCTATTCTTTCTATCCCAGAAGTAAACACTTGTACCAACAGTGTGCATTGATTCTTACATGTTTACTTATTGCACTTGTTATATTGCTTTGTGTTGACAATTATCCATGAGATATTGATGTCTACGGGTGCTTCTATTCTTGTAGACAGTGTTGGGCCTCCAAGAGCTGAGGTTTGTAGAACAGCAGCAAGTTTCCCTTAAGTGGATCACCCAAGGTTTATCGAACTCAGGGAGGAAGAGGTCAAAGATATCCCTCTCAAGCAACCCTGCAATCACGATACAAGAAGTCTCTTGTGTCCCCAACACACCTAATACACTTGTCAGATGTATAGGTGCACTAGTTCGGCGAAGAGATAGTGAAATACAAGTAGTATGGATGTATATGAGCGGTAATAATAATCTGAATAAAATATGGCAGCGAGTAAACATGCAACAGAACAGTAAGTAAACGGAATTTCGATGCTTAGAAACATGGCATAGGGATCATACTTTCACTAGTGGACACTCTCAACATTGATCACATAATAAAACCACTCTACACTCTCTTGTTGGATGATGAACACCACTAATTGCGTAGGGCTACAAGAGCACCTCAATGCCGGAGTTAACAAGCTCCACAACATTCAATGTTCATATTTAAATAACCTTAGAGTGCATGATAGATCATTGCAATTACACCAAGTACTAACATAGCATGCACACTGTCACCATCACACTATGAAGGAGGAATAAATCACATCAATACTATCATAGCAATAATTAACTTCATAATCTACAAGAGATTACAATCATAACCTACGCCAAGTACTACATGATGCACACACTGTCACCTTTACATCATGGAGGAGGAATAGAGTACTTTAATAACATCACTAGAGTAACACATAGATGAATAGTGATACAAAACTCATATGAATCTCAATCATGTAAGGTAGCTCATGAGATCATTGTATTGAAGTACATAGGAGAGAGATTAACCACATAGCTACCGGTACAGCCCCGAGCCTCGATGGAGAACTACTCCCTCCTCATGGGAGACAACAGCGTTGATGAAGATGGCGGTGGTGTCGATGGAGGAGCCTTCCGGGGGCACTTCCCCGTCCCGGCGGCGTGCCGGAATAGAGACTCCTGTCCCCCATATCTTGGCTTCGCGATGGCGGCGGCTCTGGAAGGTTTCTCGTACCGTGGCTTTTTCGTATCGAGGTTTTAGGTCAGGGACCTTTAAATAGGCGAAGAGGCGGAGTCGGAGGGCTGGCGGGGTGGTGACACAATAGGGGGCGCGGGCCCTAGCCTGGCCGCGCCGCCCTATCATCTGGGCCCACTAGGGCTCCCCTCTGGTGGCTCTCGGGTGTTCTGGAAGCTTCGTGGAAAAATAGGATGCTGGGCATTGATTTCGTCCGATTCCGAGAATATTTCCTTACTAGGATTTCGGAACCAAAAACAGCAGAAAACAAGAATCGGCCCTTCGGCATCTCGTCAATAGGTTAGTTCCGGAAAACGCATAAATATGACATATAATGTGTATAAAACATGTGAGAATCATCAATAAAGTAGCATGGAACATAAGAAATTATAGATACGTTTGAGACGTATCAGATATATATGTTGAAGTTGAAAGCAACCGCTGAAACTTAATCTTCCTTTGTGTTGCTTCAATACCTTTACTTTGAATTTATTGCTTTATGAGTAACTCTTATGCAAGTCTTATTTATGCTTGTCTTGAAAGTACTATTCATGAAAGTCTTTGTTATATGGTTCAGTTGTTTACTCATTGTCTTTACCATTGCTTCGAATCGCTGCATTCATCTCATATGCTTTACAATAGTATTGATCAAGATTATGATAGCATGTCACTTAAGAAATTATCTTTGTTATCGTTTACCTACTCGAGGGCGAGTAAGAACTAAGCTTGGGGATGCTTGATACGTCTCAAACGTATCTATAATTTCTTATGTTCCATGCTACTTTTATGATGATACTCACATGTTTTATACACATTATATGTCATATTTATGCGTTTTCCGGAACTAACCTATTGACGAGATGCCGAAGGGCCGCTTGTTGTTTTCTCGCTGTTTTTGGTTTCGTAAATCCTAGTAAGGAAATATTCTCGGAATCGGACGAAATCAACGCCCAGCATCTTAGAAATCCACGAAGCTTCCAGAACACCCGAGAGCCACCAGAGGGGGGCCACAGGGCCACCAGACGCCAGGGCGGCGCGGCCCAAGAGGGGGGCGCGCCCCCCTATTGTGTGGCGCCCCCGTCAGCCTTCTAACTCCGCCTCTTTGCCTATTTAAAGGTCCCTGACCTAAATCTTCGATACGAAAAAGCCACGGTACGAGAAACCTTCTAGAGCCGCCGCCATCGCGAAGCCTAGATCTGGGGGACAGGAGTCTCTGTTCCGGCACGCCACCGGGACGGGGAAGTGCCCCCGGAAGGCATCTCCATCGACACCACCGCCATCTTCATCAACGCTGCTGTCTCCCATGAGGAGGGAGTAGTTCTCCATCGAGGCTAAGGGCCGTACCGGTAGCTATGTGGTTAATCTCTCTCCTATGTACTTCAATACAATGATCTCATGAGCTGCTTTACATGATTGAGATCCATATGATGAGTTTGTAATCTAGATGTCGTTATGCTATTCAAGTGGATTTTACTTATGTGATCTCCGGAGACTCCTTGTCCCACGTGTGTAAAGGTGACGAGTGTGTGCACCGTGTGGGTCTCTTAGGCTATATTTCACGGAATACTTATTCACCGAGTTATGATTTGAGTTGGATGTCTCTATGAAATTGTGGTGTGTTAGTACCTCCTATGAATGCTCACAAGTGACAGCGTGGGGTGTTTATTAGTACTTGGGAATACATCTTTAAGGTTTGCCTACATGATGAATTAGTGTTCATTATCTTGCCAAAGAGTAATTCAGAGTAGCATAGTGAAGTGCTTATATTTATATTCAATTATGATTGCAATGTTGAGAGTGTCCACTAGTGAAAGTATGATCCCTAGGCCTTGTTTCTAAGCATCGAAACTCCGTTTACTTACTGTTACTGTTGCATGTTTACTCGCTGCCATATTTTATTCAGATTGCTATTACCACTCATATACATCCATACTACCTGTATTTCACTATCTCTTCGCCGAACTAGTGCACCTATACATCTGACAAGTGTATTAGATGTGTTGGGGACACAAGAGACTTCTTGTATCGTGATTGCAGGGTTGCTTGAGAGGGATATCTTTGACTTCTTCCTCCCTGAGTTCGATATACCTTGGGTGATCCACTTAAGGGAAACTTGCTGCTGTTCTACAAACCTCTGCTCTTGGAGGCTCAACACTGTCTACAAGAACAGAAGCACCCGTAGACATCAACATCCCGGCGAGAGCTACCGTGCACCACCAAGGAAGCTCATTGCTAGAGCCCTTCCGGTGACAAATAGGTCGTGAAGCTGCTACTATTTGGTTCATCGCGACGCAAGAGCCTCCTCTATTCATGTTTTAACACAAGGCTCAAAGAGCAATGAACATTCTTTCACCTAGATCTAAGCTTTGTTGGGGCACTCTTCGATCAGGGATGGAGTAGGGCGGTATATGGACATGCCATTGTGCAATCTTGGAGTTGTGGTTCTCTCGATTGGTGTGATTGGTGTTGGCGATGAGCTCGACGTAGTTGCTCCTAGGCTTAGGTCACCTAGTCTCCTTGGGCCAGCAACACTTGAGGAGGTGTTGTCAGGAGTGTATGGCTATGTTTCCTCTCTACGATCTCATGGCCGTGGCCGGGACTTCGGTGAAAGCCGTGCATGACCACGACCGGTGCTAGTGACGATAACAGATTTGACCCGTATACCTTCTTGGAGGTGCTACCAAAATGTCACTCGTTTAGCGTACCTGGATCACGCCTCATTGCAAAACTTGTGTGATTCGCCCGCTGGGGGAAGGTATTTCTTCACCAACTCTAGGATCACCCTCTCATCCTCTTTGAGCTTGTTACCGCTATTGTCACCATGGCTGCTCATACACGGTGATTCTTCCGGTTTGTTCGGCTACCTAGAAACCCAAGGGTGGTTATCTAGCTATGCGTCATGCTACAGGTGACGCCGTCGATATCTTCTTCAGGCTGTGGGCTCAATGCGTCATTGGAAAAGTGTCAAGGTTGCATCTTTGGTGTGGTGGTTGGGAAAGGCCTTGGCTAGTGCAGACGATGACGACATCCTTGGGCATTGTTCCCCTCCTTTTGGAGGCGTCGCGTTCAATCCCCCTCCTTGAGAATCTCGAGTCATGAAGTCAACCAAGCTCCTTTGGTCATGGGTGTGCTCTGTTTCGGCATGTGAGGTATGTTGGTTTGGTTAGCTTCAACACCGCACCCTTTCAACATAAGACTTTGCCTTCATCGATGGGATCAAGTTGTCAGCCTAGTGTTTAGTCCTAGTTAGTGCAACTTGCTTCCCTTCTATCTGTTGTTGTCCTCCTTTGGTGTAATGTTAGCTGGTAACCCTAGCAGGTCACTATAAGTGTCGTTATACTCGTGTGTCGTGTCTGTTCTAGGCTTTATTAATTTAAAGCCAGGTTCGCAGCATAGCATGATACCCCGCCAAGAGCATACGAGGCAATAGCTAGAGAGGGTGCTACAAACTACAATCACCACATCGCCCATGCGACCATGATAGGCAACAATCGAGCACCAAAGAGTGATGCACCATGGAGTAGCGTCAACGACTATTCCTACCCCTAGAACAACGACAACCAAATTTCCTAGGGCTGCTGCCCCGCATACTGATACGTCTTCGACGTATCGATAATTTCTTATGTTCCATGCCACATTATTGATGATATCTACATGTTTTATGCATACTTTATGTCATATTTATGCGTTTTCCGGAACTAACCTATTGACAAGATGCCGAAGGGCCAGCTTGTCATGTTCTGCTGTTTTTGGTTTCGAAATCCTAGTAAGGAAATATTCTCGGAATCGGACGAAATCAACGCCCAAGCATCTTAGGATCACGCGAAGCTTCCAGAACACCCGAGAGAGGCCAGAGGGGGGCCACTGGGCCACCAGACGCCAGGGTGGCGCGGCCCAGGCCTTGGCCGCGCCCCCCTAGTGTGTCACCGCCTCGTCGACCTTCCGACTCCGCCTCTTCGCCTATATAAAGGTCCCTGACCTAAAACATCGATACGGAAAAACCACGATACGGAAAACCTTACAGAGCCGCCGCCATCGCGAAGCCAAGATCTGGGGGACAGGAGTCTCTGTTCCGGCACGCCGCCGGGACGGGGAAGTGCCCCCGGAAGGCTCCTCCATTGACACCACCGCCATCTTCATCAACGCTGCTGTCTCCCATGAGGAGGGAGTAGTTCTCCATCGAGGCTAAGGGCTGTACCGGTAGCTATGTTGTTCATCTCTCTCCTATGTACTTCAATACAATAATCTCATGAGCTGCCTTACATGATTGAGATTCATATGATGATGCTTGTAATCTAGATGTCATTATGCTAGTCAAGTGGGTTTTACTTATGTGATCTCCGGAGACTCCTTGTCCCACGTGTGTAAAGATGACGAGTGTGTGCACCGTGTGGGTCTCTTAGGCTATATTTCACAGAATACTTATTCACCGTTATGAATGGCATAGTGAAGTGCTTATTATATCCCTTTATGATTGCAATGTGTTTTGTATCACAATTTATCCGTGTGCTACTCTAGTGATGTTATTAAAGTAGTTTATTCCTCCCGCACGGTGTAATGGTGACAGAGTGTGTGCATCGTGTAGTACTTGGCGTAGGCTATGATTGTGATCTCTTGTAGATTATGAAGTTAACTATTGCTATGATGGTATTGATGTGATCTATGCCTCCTTTCGTAGCGTGAATGTGACAAGTGTGCATGCTATGTTAGTACTTGGTTTGGTTATGTTGATCTGTCATGCACTCTAAGGTTATTTAAATATGAACATCGAATATTGTGGAGCTTGTTAACTCCGGCATTGAGGGTTCGTGTAATCCTACACGCTTAGTGGTGTTCATCATCCAACAAGAGAGTGTAGAGTCTAGCATCTATCTATTTATTCTCGTTATGTGATCAATGTTGAGAGTGTCCACTAGTGAAAGTATGATCCCTAGGCCTTGTTCCTAAATATCGCTATCGCTGCGTGTTTACTTGTTTTACCGCATCCGTATCGTCCGCAATATTACCACCATCAACTACACGCCAGCAAGCACTTTTCTGGTGCCGTTACTACTGCTCATATATATTCATACCACTTGTACTTCACTATCTCTTCGCCGAACTAGTGCACCTATTAGGTGAGTTGGGGACACAAGAGACTTCTTGCTTTGTGGTTGCGGTGGTTGCATGAGAGGGATATCTTTGACCTCTTCCTCCCCGAGTTCGATAAACCTTGGGTGATCCACTTAAGGGAAACTTGCTCGCTATTCTACAAACCTCTCGCTCTTGGAGGCCCAACACTGTCTACAAGAATAGAAGCACCCGTAGACATCAAGCACTTTTCCGGCGCCGTTGCTTGGGAGGAAAGGTAAAAGGTACTCACACTCCGGATCTCGGCTACTAAGCACTTTTCCAAGCACCGTTGTAAGTACTCGAAGCTATTTCCTTTAGATCCCGCAATTGCATCTTTTTGTTTCTTGTTTACACTAGTTTGGCATAATGGACAACAATGAGCTTCTTATTCTATTTCCTGATTTAAGACATGGATGGTTTGATGCGAAAATTAAAAAACCCATGGAACATATTAGTATGAACACTTTGAATACCATTGTTGCTAATGATATAGAAAGTTCTAAGCTTGGGGAAGCTGGTTCTGATGAGCATAATCTTTTTAGTCCCCCAAGCATTGAGGAGAAAATTTACTTTGATGATACTTTGCCTCCTATTTATGATGATTATAATGATAGTAGTCTTTTAGTTCCGCCTGTTATGGAGGATAAATTTGATTATGATTACAATATGCCTCCTATATTTGATGATGAAAATAATAATGATAGCTACTTTGTTGAATTTGCTCCCACTATTACTAATAAAATTGATTATGCTTATGTTGGGAGTAGTAATAATTTTATGCATGAGACTCATGATAAGAATGCTTTATGTGATAGTTATATTGTTGAGTTTGCTCATGATGCTACCGTTGACGTCGAAACCCCCGGCGGGCGGAGACGGTCAACACGGTAGAGCCGGGAACAACTAGGGCTGCGGCTGGCCCCGGTCCCTCAGAGCGACGGCCCGCAAAGCCTCCTGGTCGCACGTCCGATGCTTATCAAAAGGGCGTGCCACCTGACCTATACCTGGTCAGGAAGGTGTGGATGATGCCTCGCTTAGTTTCCTGCATGGCATACACGTAAACATTAAATACGAGCCTCGATCGGTGACAAGGGATTAACTTGTCAATGCCTATGGATTGTAGGCTAGGGTTTAGTTAGAAGTAGAGGGCAAGTAGATCTCGAAGGTTTCAGCCGAAAAGTACTCGACGAATATGAAAACTAGGGTTTGCAGACAATGATTCGATGATCTTTTCGTCCCTCGACTCCCCCTTTATATAAGAGGTGGAGCCGAGGGTTTCGTTTTGTACAAGTTACGAGCCCAGCGGCGGTGAGCGCCCAGCCCGCGAGTGCGCGGACGGCTTTCCTCCGGCTGCCCGATCCACGCGAAATTGAGCGAGCGTTACCGCGCAGCGCAGACAGCGCGACACTGATGCGTACGCCATCGCGGCGGCCTCGGCGGTGCCGAAGGTTCCCAGCCACACGCGCGCGCCGCCCCGCGTCGAGTCCCGGATCTCCGCCGCGAACCTGCCCCACGGCCGCGCGCGCACGCCGATGTACGACGCCGCCCGCTGTCTCCTTGCCGGCTCCACCTCCACCGCGTTGATCATCTCGCCGCTGCTTGAGTCGAAAGAGAATGACTCCGAGCTGGAGGGGTTGGCGGCGCCCATGCAGCTGGTGTAGTTTTGATGCCGGAACTGTTGAAATATTGGGCCCATTTTTAGTGGCCCAAATTAGATTTCAGTTTTTCCTATAAATCTCAAAGCCCACATAGTGGCAGCCTTGTGAGTTTGAGCCCAAGTTGGTGGCAGCTCACTAGGGAGTGGCAAGAGGTGGGAAGTTTAGTCCCACATGGAAAGTTGGGAGGAAGTTAGACCACCTTATAAGGTGGGCTGTTCCACCACTAGTAAGTGAGTGAGAATAGGAGTGCTACACGCGCGCTCCTCCTCCTCCTCGCTCGCTCGTCTCGTCTCGACTCGACACGTCACGTCACGACGCGCGCCGCGCTCGTGGTGAGTGGATTGAGCCTCGAGCCGAGACTTTCCTTACTTTTTGCAGCTCGAGAAAACGAACGTGAGTCCTAGACGGACGCGTCACGGTTAGTCGGTTCGGGTCGCTCCCGGATCGTGGGCTATCCGCAACCGACTCGAAACGTTCGTGCGACGTGGGCGTGGCCCACGTTGCCTAGGGTTTCCCGAGCCTATATAATCTCCTGCCCGGCTACCGCGAAACACATCTAATACACGAGTTAGGGTTTCCACCTCTCTCCGCTTGCGCCGCCATCGTAGCCTACTCCATCCCGCGCGCCGACGTGCATCGGCGAACGGGAGAGCAGGTCTCCGGAACCACTCGTCCTTGCGATCCCGTACGGGAGAGGGCGAATTAGGTTTTTGGGAAGCGCTCTGCGCGACTGCTCAAGCTCTTCATCACGGGTCGCCTTCCGTCCAAGTCGGGCGGTGCTGCCTACCGTCGTCTTCAACGCCTTCTACTTCGACCCGTCGTCCCTGTCGTCCACAACGTTGTCATCAACAACATTACTGCTGCGACATCGTCTGCTACACCTCCACCAGATCGGTACGTTCAACATATCTCGATCTGTTTAGCGATGGATGCTTTACTGTTTGCGCTGCTGCTTGCTCATGTTGATTAATGCATCTAGTATGTTCGAGTTTCACATGTTAGTAGTTGTCTGTCGTCATGCTTAATATTCTGGAATTAATCATGGAAATTGTGCCTAATTATCCAACAATCCAAAAACCTAATTGTAGGCAATTTCCTGAGTTAACAATGGCTGGTTTTTCCGATGCACCGAGGCCGGATAAGTTTACCGGTGTGCACTTTAAGAGATGGCGGTATAAGGCCATGCTCCGGCTTACTCATCCGAAAGTGTTCGATGTTGCGATGGTTTACCTGAAGGAACTATATCTGATCAAGATCGGAACAAGTTCAAGGAAAAAAATACTCTCTTTGTCGGATGCGTTCGAGCATTCTTGCCGATCGTCCGTGTGATGTGTACATGCACATAACGAGATGGTAAAGAGCTCCGGGAGGCACCGAATGCTAAGTTCGGTGCAACCGATGCAGAGCAGATGAACTGTACATCATGGAGAACTTCCATGACATCGGGATGGTTAACAACCGTTACGTAGTCGAACAAGCTCATGAGATACGAGTGCATTGCGAAAGAGCTTGAGCTCCTTAAGTGTGCCTTACCGACAAGTTTGTGGCTGGATGCATCATCGCTAAGTTGCCCCCTTCATGGAGGAACTTTGCCACAACTCTCAAACACAAGAGACAGGAGATATCAGTTGAAAATCTGATAGCATCTCTTGATGTTGAGGAGAAAGCTCGGGCTAAGGATAATACTGAGAAAGGAGAGGGTCGAGTCTAGCGCCAACATGGTGCGGAAGAAACCCTACAAGCAAGAACAAAGGGAATAACAAGCCCTCCTTCAATAAGCCTATGAAGACTACAACCTTCAAGAAGAAGAAGATGATAAACAAAGCGGATCTGAGCTGCTTTACATGTGGAGAGACTGGCCACTTTTCTAAGGACTCGTCCAGAGAGGGCAGACCGCAAGAAAAAGGCGAGGCAAGTCAACACGGTGACCGCTAGCAATGCCGATGGGTACGGTAATCTCTTTCTTGTTCTTTCGGTACTTCAATCTCCATGTTGGTGGATTGATACAGGTGCTAATGTTCATGTGTGTGCTGACATATCCATGTTCACTTCTTACCGAGGTTGCCCGGGATTCTTCCGTCTTGATGGGGAATGGGTCACATGCTTCGTTCGTGGTGTTGGCACGGTAGATCCGAAGTTCACTTCGGGAAGATCGTGCAGTCGAGGAACGTGCAGCATGTCCCTACTATGAACAAGAATCTCGTTAGCGGCTCCCTTCTATGCAGAGATGGGTTTAAGGTTGTTTTAGAGTCGAATAAAGTAGTTGTTTCCAAGTTTGGACAATTTATTGGTAAAGGCTATGAGTGCGGAGGCTTGTTCCGCTTTTCGCTTCTCGATTTCAGTAATAAGTCCGTGAACCATATATGTGGCAATGTTAGTGATGATACCAGTGTTTGGCATTCTCGTTTATGTCACATTAATTTTGGTTTAATGTCTCGTCTATCCAGTTTAAGTTTAATTCCGAATTTCACCATTGCCAAAGGTTCTAAGTGCCATAGTTGTGTGCAATCAAAGCAACCTCGGAAGCCTCACAAGGCGGCCGAGGAGAGAAACCTGGCACCTCTAGAACTCATACATTCTGATCTATGCGAGATGAATGGTGTGTTGACAAAAGGTGGAAAGAGATATTTCATGACATTGATTGATGATGCGACTAGATTTTGCTATGTTTATTTGTTGCGAACTAAAGATGAAGCTTTAGACTACTTTAAAATTTATAAGGCTGAAGTTGAAAATCAACTAGAGAGAAAGATCAAGCGTCTTAGGTCGGATCGTGGTGGCGAATATTTTCCTAAAATCTTTGATGAATTACGTGAGGAACATGGCATTATTCATGAGAGGACGCCTCCCTATTCGCCCCAATCAAACGGGGTTGCCGAGAGGAAAAACCGCACGCTGACTGACTTGGTGAATTCCATGTTAGCCACTGCTGGTTTATCAAAGGCATGGTGGGGGAGGCTTTATTGACTTCATGTCATGTCCTGAATAGAGTTCCTAACAAGAATAAAGATAAAACCCCTTACGAGGAGTGGTCTGGGAGAAAACCATCACTTTCGTATTTGCGCACATGGGGATGTTTGGCGAAAGTCAATATTCCAATTACTAAGAAGCGCAAACTTGGACCAAAGACAAGTGGATTGTATCTTTCTAGGTTATGCTCCGCGGAGTGTAGGCTATAGATTTTTAGTAGTTCAATCTGAAGTACCTGATATGCATGTTGATACTATTATGGAATCTCGTGATGCAACATTCTTTGAGAATATGTTTCCTATGAAAGATATGCATAGCATTGCTAGAATTTCTACCGAGATAGTTCCTGAATCTAGTACATCTAATGAGTATTTTGAACAATCACATGAGATTGTCATTGAGAAGGATGACAATGAAGCTCCTAAACGGAGCAAGAGACGGAGGATTGAAAAATCCTTTGGTGATGATTTCATTGTGTACCTTGTGGATGATACTCCCACGTCCATTGCAGAGGCATATGCATCTCCAGATGCAGATGACTGGAAAGAAGCTGTCCAAAATGAGATGGACTCGATTCTTTCTAATGAAACTTGGGAGTTGTCAGAACGACCCCACGGATGCAAGCCTGTAGGCTGCAAATGGGTGTTCAAGAAGAAGCTAAGACCTGATGGTACTATTGAAAAGTACAAGGCGCGGCTTGTAGCGAAAGGCTACACACGGAGAGAAGGCGAAGATTACTTCGACACCTATTCACCTGTCGCTAGACTTACCACCATTCGAGTACTACTATCCATGGCTGCCTCCTATGGTCTTATCGTTCATCAAATGGACGTAAAGACAGCTTTCCTTAATGAAGAGTTGGAAGAGGAAATCTATATGGATCAGCCTGATGGGTTTGTAGTAAAAGGTGCAGAGAGAAAGGTGTGCAAGTTGCTGAAATCTTTATATGGCCTGAAACAAGCACCTAAGCAATGGCATGAGAAGTTTGACAGAACTTTGACTTCTGTAGGCTTTGTTGTCAATGAGGCTGACAAGTGCGTTTACTATCGCCATGGTGGGGGCGAAGGTGTTATACTATGTTTGTATGTGGATGATATTCTGATCTTTGGTACAAACATGAAAGTAATACACGAGGTCAAGTCTTTCTTGTCAAAGAGCTTTGATATGAAAGATCTGGGAGAAGCTGATGTGATTCTGAACATCAAGCTGATTAAGAACGAGAGTGGGATTACTCTAACGCAATCCCATTATGTTGAGAAGATCTTGAGCCGGTTCGGCTATATTGATAGCAAGCCTTCTTCAATACCTTATGATCCCAGTGTGACACTACGCAAGAACCGGAGGATTGCTATAGATCAATTGAGATATTCTCAGATCGTTGGCTCACTCATGTACTTAGCGAGCGCGACTAGACCCGACATCTCTTTTGCTGTTAGCAAGTTGAGTAGGTTCATGTCAAACCCGGGTACCGATAATTGACATGCACTTGATAGGGTCATGCGCTACCTATGTGGTACAATGAGTTATGGGATTCATTATTCGAGGCACCCAGCCGTGCTTGAAGGATATAGTGATTCGAATTGGATCTCGGATGTAGCTGATCCGTACGCCACAAGTGGGTATGTATTTACCTTTGGAGGTGGCGCAGTGTCATGGAGATCTTGTAAGCAAACCATATTGACGAGGTCAACTATGGAAGCAGAACTTATCGCTTTAGACACAACCACTGTTGAATCAGATTGGTTGCGTGAGCTCTTGATGGACTTGCCCGTGGTTGAAAAACCTGTTCCGGCAATCCTTTTGAATTGTGACAATCAAACTGTAATTGTCAAAGTGAACAATTCTAAGGATAACGCGAAGTCATCAAGACACGTCAAGAGACGTTTGAAGTCTGTCGGGAAATTGCGAAACTCCGGAGTAATAACTGTTACATATATTCAAACGAGACAAAAACCTGGCAGATCCCTTTACAAAGGGACTATCACGTAATGTGATAGAAAGTGCATCGAGGAGATGGGTTTGAGACCCGTTGATGTTACGCCATAGTGGTAACCCAACCTTTGTGATCGGAGATCCCGTGAATTAGGACCTGGGAAGAACAAACTAGTGGTTTAATTGAGGAGAGTATTATGTAACCCTCTCTATGTGAAGATGCACAACTCTCGCTTGCTGTAAGGCAGGTTGGCAACAAGCCTTAATGTGTTTATGTTGGCTATTTTAGCAAAGATGCTGTCCTACAGAGCATTCTTGAAATAACACACCTATATGAGTCCGATTGTTAAACGTCGCAATCTATGAGATTTGGGTGATCTCTAGTAAACTCATGAAGAGACCACGAAGTATGACGCATATGCTTCACCCGCGGGGTAGGCTACCGGCAGCCATGTACTGGTCATGACTTTGAGTGAAACCCTGTTCACGCAAAACTTGCAATTCAAGGCTTAGTCCATTGTTCAAGTGTGAATGGATGTAGCTTAAGGTTCTAGGCGGAAGTTCAACTTAACAGTCTCCGCTGAAACACCGGTATATAAACAAGCAGCGAGTATTGGTAAATCTCTAAATGGGGATTTGAGATCTGGTGGGGGATTGTTGAAATATTGGGCCCATTTTTAGTGGCCCAAATTAGATTTCAGTTTTTCCTATAAATCTCAAAGCCCACATAGTGGCAGCCTTGTGAGTTTGAGCCCAAGTTGGTGGCAGCTCACTAGGGAGTGGCAAGAGGTGGGAAGTTTAGTCCCACATGGAAAGTTGGGAGGAAGTTAGACCACCTTATAAGGTGGGTTGTTCCACCACTAGTAAGTGAGTGAGAATAGGAGTGCTACACGCGCGCTCCTCCTCCTCCTCGCTCGCTCGCTCGTCTCGTCTCGACTCGACTCGACACGTCACGTCACGTCACGTCACGACGCGCGCCGCGCTCGTGGTGAGTGGATTGAGCCTCGAGCCGAGACTTTCCTTACTTTTTGCAGCTCAGGAAAACGAACAGAGTCCTAGACGGACGCGTCACGCTTAGTCGGTTCGGGTCGCTCCCGGATCGTGGGCTATCTGTAACCGACTCAAAACGTTCGTGCGACGTGGGCGTGGCCCACGTTGCCTAGGGTTTCCCGAGCCTATATAATCTCCCGCCCGGCTACCGCAGAAACACATCTAATACACGAGTTAGGGTTTCCACCTCTCTCTGCTTGCGCCGCCATCGTAGCCTACTCCATCCCGCGCGCCGACGTGCATCGGCGAACGGGAGAGCAGGTCTCCGGAACCACTCGTCCTTGCGATCCTGTACGGGAGAGGGCGAATTAGGTTTTTGGGAAGCGCTCTGCGTGACTGCTCAAGCTCTTCATCACGGGTCGCCTTCCGTCCAAGTCGGGCGGTGCTGCCTACCGTCGTCTTCAACGCCTTCTACTTCGACCCGTCGTCCCTGTCGTCAACAACGTTGTCATCAACAACATTACTGCTGCGACATCGTCTGCTACACCTCCACCAGATCGGTACGTTCAACATATCTCGATCTGTTTAGCGATGGATGCTTTACTGTTTGCGCTGCTGCTGCTCATGTTGATTAATGCATCTAGTATGTTCGAGTTTCACATGTTAGTAGTTGCTGTCGTCATGCTTAATATTCTGGAATTAATCATGGAAATTGTGCCTAATTATCCAACAGGAACGACTCCGCCCGGCTTCTTGCCTGCTCGACCTCCGCCGCGTCGATCATCTCTCCTCTGCTCAAGTCGAATGGAAATGAGTACGTCGAGGAGTAGGAGCAGGAGGGATTAGCGGCGGCGCTCGTGTAGTCGCCGGCGTAGTAGTACATGGCGTCGCCGTGGTTCTGATGATGATCCATGTCCATGTTTGTGACTGTGTAGGGCGTGAGTGGTGCTTGGTGTGCTTCCTGTCCTGATCGATCGAGCTTAATTACAGGGCTGAGCGTTGAGATTTGAGAACGAGGCTCGCAAAGCGGGTGGGTTAATATAGAGCTAGCTGAGCGGTGGGGTTTGACAAAAAAAAATTGTGTTGCACTGTTTGACAGATAATAATCCTGACCTAGGCAACAGACGGTGCCTCTGCAGCGCTATAAAATATGGCAAGTTGGGGAGTTGGAAAGTTTGTCTGTTTTGGGAGTGTAGCTCCCCGAAGGTGCTTCCTTTTTTTTTTTTTGAAATAACATATATATTAAGCCAGCAAGCCGCCTCATTAAAAACCTTCTAGTCCCCTTAGGTACCCTGGTAAGGAAAAGAGTGCGTCTGAAACTTGCTGCTTCAATCAAAGTATAGTTACATCGTTTAAAAGCCTACCAAGAATAAAATCAGGAGGTTCATCGACCCAATTACAAGATACTTTGCTACTAAAACAAGCCCTAGCTAAATCATGAGCTGCCTCATTTGCTTCCCTCGGGGGACAGTATTGGAACTGAACACCTCCAATAAGCGCGGTGAGATCAACACAATCCGCAAAGATAGCCGACGACTGTCCCCACCAAGTAGCTTCTCCTGTACACGCCTCCACTGTATCTAAAGAATCAGACTCTATTTGGATGTTATTGCACCCCAATCTACTTGCAAGATCAAGACCCTCCTTCATGGACAACGCCTCAGCTGCCGCCGCCGATGCAATGTTAGGCAAGTAGATCGATGATGCCGCAACAAACTTTCCTTCGTAATCTCTAAGAATGGCACCTACCGACCTTGTATGACAATCTGAATGAAAAGAACCGTCAACATTTACCTTAGTAATCCTCGGTGGCGATCTAGACCATCGAACCCTCTGAGTAGTTGGCTTGCTCTGGGCCTTTGCAGCATTAGCAGCAATAGAGAGGATAGAGAATTTGCACTTGAACATTGGCGGAACTTGTTCATCATGTGTGCGTTGTCGACGGATCCACCAGAGGTACCAACTTCCAACAGCAATAACTTCCTTCATTCCTAGATCAATTCCGGGCATAGAGGTATCTTGTCTCCTGAACAAAAATTCAAGGACTGCAGAACCTGAACGATCTTCCTCTATGGCTTCTTACATGATTTGGGATATACCTAGGGAACACCAAAGAGATCGAGCAGTAGGACATGTAAAAACAAGATGACTTTGATCTTTCTCGTGGCATGCTTTCCTAAAAAGAAAGAACTTCCTTCTACAATTCTTATCTGGACTGTTATTGGCTCTTTTATTATTTCTCTGATCTACCATTCCTTTCCAACCAAGTCAAAACCAAAGCGCACCTCCACCTATATATTTATGTGTGCTACATCTGTCCAAACTTTTCCCAAATAAAAAGCTAGCACAAACTTTATCAGAAAAAACACACAATCACAGAAAACAATACTTCAGAAATAGTACATCACCAGCGGCAGTATTTTTCTCTGAACTTCACACACTATCTCTCTGAAATGAACTTCCGTCTCTGAACATTGCTAAAACTTTGTTGGAATTGCACCAGTTAGTGAGCTCGATCAGTTTTTATTCACTTGGTGATGATATGATTTTTATCGTGTTGGTGATCATGGGCCTCTACCTTGTTCTGCGTGGCAAGAGGGAGGACGCCCGCGCTATTGCCACGGCCCACGGTGCCTACAGCGAAGACGGTCTACACGTGGTAAGGTAACTCTGATATATACATCTCAGTTAACAGAGCGGAATCTGATCTGAGTATCACATTGTCATCCTATGTACGATCTTCCAAGCTCCAATCAATTAGCATCCATGGACTTTTGGCTGAATTTGCTCTGCACACCCTTGAAACTAACATTGTGATCAACTATGGAATTACTGATGGTACCAGATCTATATGTAGGAAAAACACAGTCGTTTTGTCTAATGAGAAAATTAGCAATGTTCAATCTGCAGCTGAATTATTCAAACAAAGAATTAGCCCTGCGTTACACTTGCGTTGTTCCCCATTGGCGAATCCTCACCCCTTATGAGCTCACATAGAACTACCATGGCGCTAGCACAGCTGCATAGGCTCCTGCCGATCGAGGTAGCACATCGACCCAACAAGAACTCAATGGCGTCGGAGGTGCCGTCTGGTTCGACCTCTTGGAGGTGCCGCTCTGCGCACCGCGGCTTGGTACGGCATGGAGGACCGCTAGCTGGCACCCGCTGGGGAGACCATGGTGTTGAAACTGAAAGTCTGGCTCGTGCTCCTCTGCACGGCGTCGAAGTCCTCCGTGGCTTTGCATGCCCTGCGCCGGAGATGAACGTCACATTGGAGGTCATGGTGCGGATCGACGTGCGGTTCGAGGTGCTCGTGCCGGCACAGAGGTCATCGTCATGGTGGTGGTCGTCGTCACAGACTTCATCGTTGACGTCATCGTTCCGACGTTGGCGGCATGACCGCCGGACAAAGACCGGAGGTGGCGAATCACACCGGAACGACTGGAGGCACCCCGATCTTGGCATGGCACCGCCTCCAACCATGGTGGCGGAGGTCCTCGTGAAGCTTTACGCCGTCGCTGTCGGTGGCGACGAGAAGTTCGGTAGCGCTATCAGCAGCTTGCACGTCCACTTTGCCGATGGCGGCAGCAGCTAGCAGATGCAGGACATCATCACCAATGGTGTCCATGAGCAGGTCACGGTCTCCATCGTTTTAGGTTTCGGCGAGAGTAGATGTCGGTCCTTCGCTCCAAGGGATCAGGATCAATCAACTTATATACACATCAAAGGTGCACGTACCAACTACCAAAGAATCATGGGCTCATGGCTAGCTAGTCTATTTTGTTTTGATTGGACCTGCTACGCGTACCAAGAGTCCTGGCTAGCAAGGCTGTTTTAGTTCCATGGAAGGCTGCTATGTTTGGCTAGATCTTAACTGAACATTGTCTTTCGTACAATAGAAAGGTTGTAAACTTCAGTTCCAATCACTACTAAAATCTTTGCACAAATTCCTCTACTAAAATCTTAACAGACATTCCATATGCAAAATGTAGATGTTCTGTCCATATAAATACCTGTAGATGTTCTGTCCATATAAATACCTGTAGATGTTCTGAACTTTAGATCCAATTACCGCACTGGAAACTCTAATCAACATGGCTGCCGATTTGAACGATTAAAAGAGGAGTGTGGACTGTGGAGGAGCACCAAATCGAAGATCTGAGAAGCCGAAAAAGAGAAGCGGGAGGAGAGCAGTCGGTAGGAGTTCCAGCCGTTGAGGTGGAGCGGCGCGCCCCCGGCGGCGTCCACGAAGGACATCCACGGCCGTGCAGCCGGGCAGCCTGAAGTTCTGTGCTAGGAGGGAGTTGATTTAGGGCAGGCGGCTGCACGTGAGGCCTGGAGCTGGAGGTAGATGGCCCGTCGTCCTTGCCGTGCCGGAGCTCCGCGGGAGGCTGTCGTAGCACACCTACCTCGACCACTCTGTTCCCAACTTGCTGGTCGCCCTCACCTTCGTCAGATCGGCCTGGACAAGCGGAGATGCCCAATTTCCCCAACCAGCTCACCCAGGCCTAATTTTTTGGGGGAATAGGGAGGCCATGGCCGCGGCAGCGTCTACAGACAGCGTCCCCAGGCCCTTGCGTCGGGTAGTCCTCCCGGTAGCCTACGAAGCCGGCGATGGAGGTCAGGCTGGGGAGTCGGGTCATTGTCCTCATGGGTGTAGCTGTTCAGGCTGCGTGGTTTGAGGCAGGGCAGCGGTGGCGGTGGAGAAAGATGACGTGCGAAGTGAAACGTGCTACATAAAAGTCCGCGGTGTTTATCCTTCTTTTCTTGCTGAAACGTTTTCTTGACTTAAGAGTGGTATGGTGGGTAATTTATATTAATTTTTAGGGTAGTTTTAAGTTGAACGAACGACCGAGGGAGAAACACTTTTGCTTTTATTATTAGTTATAGATAGAGGATGACATGCGGGTCCCATGAGCCTGCAGGTTCCTCAACGTTTCAAACGTGGCATGAGATCGAAAGAAAAAGGCAAGTGACCAAATATCAGGATCCAAAAATAATTCAAGAAAAGAAACTTGATTGTACATAGAGGATGACATGCGGGTCCCATTTAGCAGCAGCGGTATCACCGTTTGAGAGGCGGCACGGGATCGAAAGAAAAAGGCAAGTGACCAAATATGAGGAGCCAAAAATAATTCAAGAAAAGAAAGTTTTATAGTACATAGAGGATGACATGCGGGTCCCATTTAGCAGCAGCGGTATCACCGTTTGAGAGGCTGCACGGGATCGAAAGAAAAAGGCAAGTGACCAAATATCAGGAGCCAAAAATAATTCAAGAAAATAAAGTTTTATAGTACATAGAGGATGACATGCGGGTCCCATTTAGCAGCAGCGGTATCACCGTTTGAGAGGCGGCAGGGGATCGAAAGAAAAAAGCAAGTGACCAAATATCGGGAGCCAAAAATAATTCAAGAAAAGAAAGTTTTATAGTACATAGAGGATGACATGCGGGTCCCATTTAGCAGCAGCGGTATCACCGTTTGAGAGCCGGGACGGGATCGAAAGAAAAAGGCAAGTGACCAAATATGAGGTGCCAAAAAAAGTCCAAGAAAAGAAAGTTGATTGCACATAGAGGATGACATGCGGGTCCCATTTAGCAGCAGCGATCTCAACGTTTCCAAGGCGGCAAGGGATCAAAAGAAAAAGGAAGTAGCCAGAAATCAGGGGGTCAAAAAAATCCAAGAATAGAAAGAATTTTGGTTCATAGAGGATGACATGCGAGACCCATGATCCTGCATCGTAAACGCTCGATCGGAGAGCGTTGAACGAGATGGCGCGATCGAGAAAAAAAACAATGCCAGAGAGGCTGCTATCTGGGCCCTACATCACTCGGCGGTGCGGATTTGCGTTGACTCGGCCGGCGAACCCGAGATTTCGAGATGCACCACGTCCCGGGCCACCATACGCGACGTTTTGGCCGTTTTCGTCGGGCTAGGTGGCCTCAAAAACGATAAAAAAACGTTTTGACATGCACAACGGAGAGACCAAAAATCGTCGGCCATGGTACACCAGCAACCACGGCGCGACTTCAACTTCGTCGGCCATGGCAACTTTTCTTGTAGTGGATCCAGGCTTCAAACTGTACTCTCCAGTATTGACTAGACCGGCAGGTAGGCCGAGGAAGAATAGGATCAGAGCTAGTGCAGAGGGTGGTGCACCGATTCGAAAACGTAAGTGCAAACGTTGTGGAATCCCTAGACACATTGCTAGGCTTTGTAAAAATGGAGTTGACCCAGCTTTTGGAATGGAAGATCAGGCGGGAGCAGCAAATGCAGAGGAGAATGAAGCAGCAATTCAACTTGAGATTGAAGCAGCAGTTCAACATGAGGAGATTGAAGCAGCAAATGCAGAGGAGATTGAAGCAGCAATTGAACATGAGGAGATTGAACCGATGGATCGAGAGCAGAGGGAACAGATGGATGTAGAGCTGCTTGAACCGATGGATCGAGAGCAGAGAGAATAGATGGATGTAGAATGGCTTCAACCGATGAGTCCAGAGGAGAGGGAACAATATGATCGACATTGCATCGAAAGTGGTATGGCCCAGTTTGATGCTAACTTCGAAGAGCAGATGGCAGAAGAAAAAACACAAGCTTCGCAGAAGAAGAACAACAAGAAAGAGGGCAAAAGGAAGGTAGACACCGGTAATATCCCTGGTAGGGTTACCCGGAGTAAGGTGGTGGCCCCAGCGAGTCACACCAGGAGCAAGAGAAAGATTTTATTCTGAACAACTAATTTGAATTTGTATGAACAATTTGTATTGGGGTTCCCTTTGTATTGGGGATCCCTTTGTGTTGAACAATTTGTATTGGGGTTCCCTTTGTATTGGGGATGCCTTTGTGTTGAACAATTTGAATTTGTATGAACAATTTGTATTGGGGTTCCCTTTGTATTGGGGATCCCTTTGTGTTCAACAATTTGAATTCGTATGAACAATTTGTATGCCACATTTAAGCCACATTTATCATTTTCTCTAGGGTTTAGGGTTTTAGGGTTTTAGGGTTTTAGGGTTTAGGGTTTAATTCAAAATAATTCAAAACATGGTGGAACCTTCCCATGGAGTCTTCTTATGTTACCTACAACCTAGAGAAATAATAATGGAAAAGGAAATATAGAGATATGAAGTTTTTATGCGAAAAGCTTCAAAACCACTTCCTAGTCCATGAGCTACTAGATATGAAGATGCGGGGCTTTCTGCTCAATACACCTCCCAAATACCCACTATGCTTACAAACTTTGTCCAAATGAGTCCAAATTCGTCACACTTGTGTATCTTTGAATTGCAAACAATATCAAGTCGGCCAAAATGTAATATATTGCTCAAATAACACAATTTTACAATTTTTATGCCAAAAGCTTCAATTTCCCTTAGTCCCTTTATTATTTCGGTGCCCCTGTTTTACTTAGTGTTACTCAGTTTTCCCCCTCCGGGCCCACTTGTTTTACTCAGTCCTACTCAGTTTTGCCCTTCCGATAAACATTTCCTCACTTTTCCCCCTCTTAGTTCTACTCAGTTTTCCTAACTTGTACTCACTGGCTGATCTCTGATTGGTTGAGATGTATGTCACACGGATCTTGGTTGGTTGAAAGCTCAACGAACGCTTGCACCGTTCGATCATTTATGATCGGACGGCCTGTATATCTCTCTCTACCACGATGGACGCATACGGAGAGAAGAGCAGAGCACATACCTACCAACCCTGGCAGTCGCATATTCCAGTCGCATCTTCCTCTCTCCTATTTCCTCTCTTACTCTGGCGGTCGCGGCAGCGCGGATCTAACCGTGCGTGCGGCGGCGTGCGGCGGCGCGGATCTAACCGTGCATGCGGCGGCGTGCGGCGGCGCGGATCTAACCGTGCGTGCGGCGTGGATCTAAGAGTGCCGGTGAGGATCTAACCGTCAGAAATAGTTGAAATGTCTCTCTCTGTCTCACTTTCGTTTCTCTTCTCAGATCTGTTGAATGATGAAGAACACCAAGACGGCGGCCGTGCCGACAGTGGTCATCGATGCCACGAACATTGAAGCCATCGCCTACAACATCGCTTCGACGGAGCAGATCCAGCATTCAATGTCGGAGCCTGTTGATGTCTCACTTCCGTTGCCCTCCTCAGATCCGTTGCTGATGAAGGACAACAAGACAGCGGCCGTGCCGACAGTGGTCATCGATGCCACGAACATTGAAGCCATCGCCTACAACATCGCTTCGACGGTGCAGACCCAGCCTTCGATGTCGGAGCCTGTTGATGTCTCACTTCCGGTGCCGAGAGTGCGAATCGATACCAAGACGATTGAAGCCATCGTCTACAACCACGCTGCAAAGCCGCCGATCCAGCCCTCCGCAGATCCGTCGCTGATGAAGTACACCAAGACAGCGGCGGTTCCGACAGTGGTCATCAATGCCACGAACATTGAAGCATCGCCGATAACATCACTTCAACGGCGGATGGCGCAGATGACCACCCCTCAGCCGCCCGTCATCCCGGCCTTTCTTGCCCATCGCTGCGCGGCCGTGTTCAACGCCGCAAATTGGGATAAATTATGATAAATTTGTATTTTTCAATTTCCAATTGGGATAAAATTGTTCGAACTACTACCTCCGTCTCAAAAAAAGCTTCTCCACGTTCTTGATGTGTCCATGTACATCCGTATGTATGATTTGAATTCTATCCTAACTTGATTGGGAAGATATTGATATGTATTTGATCCGGAGGGTGGTACATGCTTTCACTTTTGGGATCCCTTCACTTTTATAAAATGTTCATGCATGCTAAAATTATCTTGCACATTACTTAGCACAACTAGGAAATTGTACGCCAAAATACAGTGCTTACAACCACAACAAAATACAGTGGTTAGAGCCATCTACTGAATATCAATTCTATACTAAATCGTCTACCAGAACCACATAACTGTTAGGACAGGGATGACACCTAATAAAATTGCCCAGATGAATCTACTTTTCTCCTCTCCCATCACTTTAAGTTCATGTTCTAGATTTTCTACCACTTGATCAAATACGACAAGATCTGTCTCAACTCTCAACTTCTCCTTGCGAATAAGCTCTGAATTCTTCTTTTCTTCCTCCACGATGACGCTTCAGCTCGAATATCATCAGGTTTTTACGGGCCAATTCATCACCTAAATTGGCCACCTTCTCCTCCAAATCCATCCTCTGGCTACATGATACGTCTCCGACGTATCGATAATTTCTTATGTTCCATGCCACATTATTGATGATATCTACATGTTTTATGCACACTTTATGTCATATTCGTGCATTTTCTGGAACTAACCTATTAACAAGATGCCGAAGTGCTAGTTGCTGTTTTCTGCTGTTTTTGGTTTCAGAAATCCTAGTAAAGAAATATTCTCGGAATCGGACGAAATCAACGCCCAGGTTCCTATTTTGCCCGGAAGCATCCAGAACACCCGAGAGCCGCCAGAGGGAAGCCCTGGGGGCCCCACACCACACCCTGGCGCGGCCAGAGGGGGGGCCGCGCCGCCCTATGGTGTGGTGGCCCCAGGCCCCCTCCGAGGCTGCCCTTCCGCCTATTTAAAGCCTCCGTCGCGAAAACCCTGATACGTTCGACAAAATCCACAGAAACCTTCCAGAGCCGCCACCATCGCGAAGCCAAGATCTAGGGGACAGGAGTCTCTGTTCCGGCACGCCGCCGGAACGGGGAAGTGCCCCCGGAAGGCTTCTCCATCGACACCGCTGCCATCTCCACCGCCATCTTCATCAACGCTGCTGTCTCCCATGAGGAGGGAGTAGTTCTCCATCGAGGCTCGGGGCTGTACCGGTAGCTATGTGGTTAATCTCTCTCCTATGTACTTCAATACATTGATCTCATGAGCTGCTTTACATGATTGAGATCCATATGATGAGCTTTGTATCGCTACTAGTTGTGTGCTACTCATGTGATGTTATTAAAGTAGTCTATTCCTCCTGCATGGTGTAAAGGTGACTAGTGTGTGCACCGTGTGGTTCTTGTCGTAGGCTATGATCATGATCTCTTGTAGATTGTGGAGTTAATTATCATTATGATAGTATTGATGTGATCTATTCCTCCTTCATAGTGTAATGTGGACGGTGTGTGCACTATGTTAGTTCTTGGTTTATTTTGCAATGATCTATTATGCTCTAAGGTTATTTAAATATGAACATTGAATTGTGGAGCTTGTTAACTCCGGCATTGAGGGTTCGTGTAATCCTACGCAATGTGTTCATCATCCAACAAAAGAGTGTATGTAGCACATATGAGAAAGAGTTATTTATTATGCGATCAATGTTGAGAGTGTCCACTAGTGAAAGTGTAATCCCTAGGCCTTGTTCCTAAATACTGCTATCGCTGCTTGTTTACTGGTTTACTGCGTTACTACTGCTGCGTTACTACTGCTTGTTTACTGTCCTGGGCAAAGCACTTTTCTGGTGCCGTTGCCACTGCTCATAATTATTCGTACCACCTGTATTTCACTATCTCTTCGCCAAACTAGTGCACCTATTTGGTGTGTTGGGGACACAAGAGACTTCTTGCTTTGTGGTTGCAGGGTTGCATGAGAGGGATATCTTTGACCTCTTCCTCCCTGAGTTCGATAAACCTTGGGTGATCCACTTAAGGGAAAACTTGCTGCTGTTCTACAAACCTCTGCTCTTGGAGGCCCAACACTGTCTACAGGAAAAGGAGGGGGCATAGACATCAAGCTATTTTCTGGCGCCGTTGCCGGGGAGGAAAGGTAAAAGGTACTCACACTCCGGATCTCGGCTACTAAGCTATTTTCGCCGTTGTAAGTACTCAAAGCTATTTCCTTTAGATCCTGCAATTGCATCTTTTTGTTTCTTGTTTACACTAGTTTGGCATAATGGACAAGAATGAGCTTCTTATGCTATTTCCAGATTTAAAACATGGATTGTTTGATGCGAAAATTAAAAAACCTATGGAATCTTATTTGCATGCTGGTAGTAATATTAGTATGAACACTTTGAACACCATTGTTGATAATAATATAGAAAGTTCTAAGCTTGGGGAAGCTGGTTTTCATGATCTTTTTAGTCCCTCAAGCATGGAGGAGAAAATTTACTTTGATGATACTTTGCCTCGTATTTATGATGATTATAATGATAGTAGTCTTTTGTTGCCGCCTTTTATGGAGGATGAATTTGATTATGATTACAATATGCCTCCTATATTTGATGATGAGAATAATAATGATGGCTACTTTGTTGAATTTGCTCCCGCTATTACTAATAAAATTGATTATGCTTATGTGGAGAGTAATAATTTTATGCATGAGACTCATGATAAGAATGCTTTATGTGATGGTTATATTGTTGAGTTTGGTCATGTTGCTACTGAAAGTTATTATGAGAGAGGAAAATATGGTGGCAGAAATTTTCATGTTACTAAAATGCCTCTCTATGTGCTTAAATTTTTGAAGCTATACTTGTTTTATCTTCCTAATCTTGTCACTTTGCTCTTCATGAATTTATTTGTGTACAAGATTCCTCTTCATAGGAAGCATGTTAGACTTAAATGTGTTTTGTATTTGCCTCTTGATGCTCTCTTTTGCTTCAAATACTATTTCTTGCGAGTGCATCATTAAAACTGCTGAGCCCATCTTAATGGCTATAAAGAAAAGAACTTCTTGGGAGATAACCCATGTGTTATTTTGCTACATTACTTTGTTTTATATTTGTGTCTTGGAAGTTGTTTACTACTGTAGCAACCTCTCCTTATCTTAGTTTTGTGTTTTGTTGTGCCAAGTGAAGCCTCTAATCGAAGGTTGATACTAGATTTGGATTTCTGCGCAGAAACAGATTTCTATCTGTCACGAATCTGGGCTGTTTTCTCTGTAGAAAAATCATAAAAATATGCCAATTTACGTGCCTGTTCCTCAGATATGTACGCAACTTTCATTAGTTTTGAGTTTTCTGATCTGAGCAACGAAAGTATTTATTAAAAATTCGTCTTTACGGACTGTTCTGTTTTGACAGATTCTGCCTTTTATTTCGCATTGCTTCTTTCGCTGTGTTGGGTGGATTTCTTTGTTCCATTACCTTCCAGTAGCTTTGAGCAATGTCCAGAAGTGTTAAGAATGATTGTGTCACCTCTGAACATGTGAATTTTTGATTATGCACTAACCCTCTAATGAGTTGTTTTGAGTTTGGTGTGAAGGAAGTTTTCAAGGGTCAAGAGAGGAGGATGATACAATATGATCAAGAAGAGTGAAAAGTCTAAGCTTGGGGATGCCCCGGTGGTTCATCCCTGCATATTTCAAGAAGACTCAAGCATCTAAGCTTGGGGATGCCCAAGGCATCCCCTTCTTCATCGACAAATTATCAAGTTCCTTCTCTTGAAACTATATTTTTATTCGGTCACATCTTATGTGCTTTACTTGGAGCGTCTGTATGCTTTTATTTTTGTTTGTGTTTGAATAAATTGGATTACATCATGCTTGTGTGGGAGAGAGACACGCTCCGCTGTTGCATATGAACACATGTGTTCTTAGCTTTTAATGTTCATGGCGAAGGTTGAAACTGCTTCGTTAATTGTTATATGGTTGGAAACGGAAAATGCTACATGTAGTAATTGGTATGATGTCTTGAAAAACTTGATACTTGGCAATTGTTGTGCTCTTGTTTAAGCTCTTGCATCATATACTTTGCACCTATTAGTGAAGAAATACATAGAGCTTGTTAAAATTTGGATTGCATGAGTGGTTTCTCTAGAGTCTAGATATTTTCTAGTGAGGTGTTTGAACAACAAGGAAGACGATGTATAGTCTTATAATGCTTGTAATATGTCTTTTATGTAAGTTTTGATGTACTAGTTTATGCTTGTGTTTGCTTCAAACAACCTTGCTAGCCTAAGCCTTGTATCGAGAGGAATTACTTCTCATGCATCCGAAACCCTTGAGCCAACCACTATGCCATTTGTGTCCACCATACCTACCTACTACATGGTATTTCTCTGCCATTCCAAAGTAAATTGCTTGAAGTGCTACCTTTAAATTTCTATCCTCTACCTTTGCAATATATAGATCATGGGACAAATAGCTTAAAAACTATTGTGGTATTGAATATGTACTTATGCACTTTATGTCTTATTAAGTTGCTTGTTGTGCGATAACCATGTTCCTGGGGACGCCATCAACTACTCTTTGTTGAATTTCATGTGAGTTGCTATGCATGTTCGTCTTGTCTGAAGTAAGAGCGATCTACCACCTTATGGTTGGAGCATGCATATTGTTAGAGAAGAACATTGGGCCGCTAACTAAAGCCATGATCCATGGTGGAAGTTTCAGTTTTGGACAATATCCTCAATCTCAAATGAGAAAATTAATTGTTGCTACATGCTTATGCATAAAAGAGGAGTCCATTATCTGTTGTCTATCTTGTCCTGGTATGGATGTCTAAGTTGAGAATAATCAATAGCGAGAAATCCAATGCGAGCTTTCTCCTTAGACCTTTGTACAGGCGGCATAGAGGTACCCCTTTGTGACACTTGGTTAAAACATGTGCATTGCGATGATCCGGTAGTCCAAGCTAATTAGGACAAGGTGCGGGCACTATTAGTATACTATGCATGAGGCTTGCAACTTGTAAGATATAATTTACATGATACATATGCTTTATTACTACCGTTGACAAAACTGTTTCATGTTTTCAAAATAAAAGCTCTAGCACAAATATAGCAATCGATGCTTTCCTGTTTGAAGGACCATTCTTCTACTTTCATTGTTGAGTCAGTTCACCTATTTCTGTCCACCTCAAGAAGCAAACACTTGTGAACTGTGCATTGATTCCTACATACTTGCATATTGCACTTATTATATTACTCTATGTTGACAATTATCCATGAGATATACATGTTACAAGTTGAAAGCAACCGCTGAAACTTAATCTTCCTTTGTGTTGCTTCAATGCTTTTACTATGAATTATTGCTTTATGAGTTAACTCTTATGCAAGACTTATTGATGCTTGTCTTTAAGTACTATTCATGAAAAGTCTTTGCTTTATGATTCAGTTGTTTACTCATGTCATATACATTGTTTTGATCGCTGCATTCACTACATATGCTTTACAAATAGTATGATCAAAGTTATGATGGCATGTCACTCCAGAAATTATCTTTGTTATCGATTTACCTGCTCGGGACGAGCAGAACTAAGCTTGGGGATGCTGATACGTCTCCGACGTATCGATAATTTCTTATGTTCCATGCCACATTATTGATGATATCTACATGTTTTATGCACACTTTATGTCATATTCGTGCATTTTCCGGAACTAACCTATTAACAAGATGCCGAAGTGCCGCTGTCGTTGTTCTCGCTGTTTTTGGTTTCAGAAATCCTAGTAAAGAAATATTCTCGGAATCGGACGAAATCAACGCCTAGGTTCCTATTTTGCCCGGAAGCATCCAGAACACCCGAGAGCCGCCAGAGGGAAGCCCTGGGGGCCCCACACTACACCCTGGCGCGGCCAGAGGGGGGGCCGCGCTGCCCTATGGTGTGGTGGCCCCAGGCCCCCTCCGAGGCTGCCCTTCCGCCTATTTAAAGCCTCCGTCGCGAAAACCCTGATACGTTCGACGAAATCCACAGAAACCTTCCAGAGCCGCCGCCATCGCGAAGCCAAGATCCGGGGACAGGAGTCTCTGTTCCGGCACGCCGCCGGAACGGGGAAGTGCCCCCGGAAGGCTTCTCCATCGACACCGCTGCCATCTCCACCGCCATCTTCATCAACGCTGTTGTCTCCCATGAGGAGGGAGTAGTTCTCCATCGAGGCTCGGGGCTGTACCGGTAGCTATGTGGTTAATCTCTCTCCTATGTACTTCAATACAATGATCTCATGAGCTGCTTTACATGATTGAGATCCATATGATGAGCTTTGTATCGCTACTAGTTGTGTGCTACTCATGTGATGTTATTAAAGTAGTCTATTCCTCCTGCATGGTGTAAAGGTGACTAGTGTGTGCACCGTGTGGTTCTTGTCGTAGGCTATGATCATGATCTCTTGTAGATTGTGGAGTTAATTATCATTATGATAGTATTGATGTGATCTATTCCTCCTTCATAGTGTAATGTGGACGGTGTGTGCACTATGTTAGTTCTTGGTTTATTTTGCAATGATCTATTATGCTCTAAGGTTATTTAAATATGAACATTGAATTGTGGAGCTTGTTAACTCCGGCATTGAGGGTTCGTGTAATCCTACGCAATGTGTTCATCATCCAACAAAAGAGTGTATGTAGCACATATGAGAAAGAGTTATTTATTATGCGATCAATGTTGAGAGTGTCCACTAGTGAAAGTGTAATCCCTAGGCCTTGTTCCTAAATATCGCTATCGCTACTTGTTTACTTGTTTCTATCGCGTTACTACTCGCTGCGTTACTACTGCTTGTTTACTGTCCTGGGCAAAGCACTTTTCTGGTGCCGTTGCCACTGCTCATACTGATTCGTACCACCTGTATTTCACTATCTCTTCGCCGAACTAGTGCACCTATTTGGTGTGTTGGGGACACAAGAGACTTCTTGCTTTGTGGTTGCAGGGTTGCATGAGAGGGATATCTTTGACCTCTTCCTCCCCGAGTTCGATAAACCTTGGGTGATCCACTTAAGGGAAAACTTGCTGCTGTTCTACAAACCTCTGCTCTTGGAGGCCCAACACTGTCTACAGGAAAAGGAGGGGGGCGTAGACATCACTACACCACTGGGTTGATTCATCTTGGTATGCAATGTACCATGGATCATCGGCTTGCCTGGCTAACTGTAGCAATAATGGAAAAAAGAACAGCTGAAATCACTCCAACAGGCCATGGCGGCACTTCAAATTCAACGGTAGTACAGAGAGCTGAAGCTAGATACCTGCACTTCCGACGAGGTAGGAGAAGTAGAACGTGGCCACGACATGATCGACTCCCCACCCTCGCCGGTGTACCCGCTACGACCAGACATTGAGGACTATTTCGTACCTGCAAACTCCAATAAATTACGGGAACCGAATCGATTAGGGGGCGGGGGAGGCAGAGCGGAGGTCTTACCAAGCTATACTACCAATTGGTGCGCGGAACAAATCCCGGTCGTCGTGGGCGGCAGATCTGCTTGCGGCGGACTTTCCTGCGGTGGGTACAATGCGTGCGAACGAAACAAGTGCTGGAGCCGTGGTTGACGTGCAGCGCCGCAGTCCGTCCGACGCCACCGGGGGACAGAGCCGGCGGCGCGACGAGGCGCCGGCGATGGCTGCTCCGTCCGACGGTGGGGAACGAGCTGCCAGCGGTTCTCCAGTCTAGCTTAAAAATAATTAATTAGCGAACTTGTTGCTTCTCTCTATTATATTCTCTAAAGACATATATCAGAGCGGCAATATATGTCTTTTCCTGAAAAATAGACGACCCCACTGGTCATTGGCTGCGGAGGCCCCACGAGAGCGGCAATATATGATTTTCTCTAAATAAATAGACGACCCCACCGGTCATTGGCTGCGGCAGCCCACGGAGCGGCAATATATGTCTTTTCCCGAAGAATATACGACCCCACTAGTCATTGGCCACGGAGGCCCCACAGAGCGGCAATATATGATTTTCTCTAAATAAATAGACGACCCCACTGGTCATTGGCTGCGGCTGCCCCACAGAGCGGCAATATATGTCTTTTCCTGAAAAATATACGACCCCACTGGTCATTGGCTGCGGCAGCCCTATAGAGCATAACTGCTCTTATCTTGATGTCTTCTCTACTCAAAGTCTCACATGGTTCAGTCTTCAGTGCATTGGTGCCATTGACTAATTTTGGTGGTATCTCTTGCTTTGAATCAGAAATTGCCTAAAAGTATCTCCAAGGATCTCAATGCTGGTCGAAGGGGCAAGATTTCCCTCGTCATGGAGAGTGAAGGTCTCACCGTGGAGGGATGGTACTCCGTCAGTCCCACAGATGGCTGCTTGGCTGTTACTTCCAGGTGGAAAAAGTTCATTGACGGTGCCAAACTTCGCATTGGATCAAAATTGAAGGTCAAGATCTTTCGATGCCGCTGTGACATGCTGGTCATAAAGTGTGCGGTTGTCTAGTTCTGTTGTCCCATGAGCCCTTAGCAAATGCATTTGTAGTTATACTTATATAAGGTTATCTTATCCGAACTCGCTAATTAATTGTATGGGTGGTAAAACTCTGGCAAGCTTTTGCTCTTAGCAAGTATGTATGTATGATCAGCTATTATGATAACTAATGTTTGTGTTCATCTTAATTTGCATTTCCGTTTTAGGAAAAAACTTAATTTCTATTTTGGCTGACCTGTTAGAGAACTATCAGATTGAATCCACAACATGATTCAAATAGATTCATTACACGGAGCCACATGTCTTGACCTTGTTGTACACTAGTTCCATTAATCAGTGCAAGAAGGCTTACCTGAGCTGCCTGAACCACGGCAGATTCGAATCCACCTTAGCTATCTAGCTAGAAATACAACATTTGCAGAAAGAGGATTTGCAGTACGGGGAGGCTGACATTGGGGACCCATGAGGAAGCAGCGTTGTCAACGTTTTAAAGGCGGCAGGAGATCGAAACAAAAAAAATAAGCCAAAAATCAGTTGGTAAACAAAATCCAAGAAATGAAACATTTACCTTTCTGAGAGGATGACATGCGGGACCCATGAGGCAGCGAGCATCCTCAACTATTCCAAGGCGGCAGGGGATCAAAATAAAAAAAGGAAATAGCCGGAAATTAATTAGGGTCAAAAATAAATCTATCAAAGGAAACCTTTATTGTTCATAGAGGATGACATGTGGGACCGACCCGCCGACTGCGTCGTCATCATTTCAAAGGGGGCAGGGGATCAAAAGAAAAAGGCAAATAGCCGGAAATTAGGGGTAAAAAAATAAATCCAACGAAACTTTTATTGTTCACGAGAGGATGACATGCGGGACCCATGAGCCGACAGCTTCCTCAACGTTTCAAAGTCGGCATGAGATTGAAAGAAAAAGGAAAGTGACCAAATATCGAGAGCCAAAAATAATCCAAGAAAAGAAATTTTATTGTACATAGAGGATGACATGCTAGTCCCATTTTGCGGCAGCCGATCTCAACGTTTTCAAGGTGGCACGGGACCAAAAGAAAAATTAAGTAGCCGAGAAATCGGGGGTGAAAAAAATCCAAGAAAAGAAAGATTTCAATTGGGCCGCATCCGGACATCCGGGCCTTCGAACTATCCTGCTCGGGCCTTTTGACTCGTACAATTTCAGCCCACTCCAAAACAGGAAAGTTCGGATTTTTCTAAAAAAACAGGAAAGTCCTATGCTTCGCAAAAACACAAAACAAGGAGATTCAACATATAAGTTTGTTTATGTAAAAATAAAGATTTAATTTATCCGTTTGCAATAGCTCAGAGCGAAATACACTGTTTATTGTCCGCAAAATAATCAAGATATCACATGTTTCTTGTACGAGGAGGCTGACATCGGGGACCCATGAGCCAGCAGCGTCGTCAACATTTTAAAGGCGGCAGGGGATGGAAAGAAAAAATAAACCAAAAATTTGTTGGTAAAAAATCCAAGAAAAGAAACATTTTCATTCTGAGAGGATGACATGCGGGACCCATGAAGCAGCAGCATCCTCAGCGTTTATTGTTCATAGAGGTTGACATGTGGGACCCGTGAGCCAGCACCGTCCTCAACGTTTTAAAGGCTGCAGGTGATCGAAAGAAAAAATAAGCCAAAAATCGTTTGGTCAACAAAATCCAAGAAAAGAAACATTTACCGTTCTGAGAGGATGACATGCGAGACCCATGAGGCACCAGCATCCTCAACGATTCCAAGGCGGCAGGGGAAATATCCAGAAATTAATTAGGGGTTCAAAATAAATCCATCAAAGGAAACTTTTATTGTTCATAGAGGATGACATGTGGGACCGACCCGCCAACAGCGTCCTCATCGTTTCAGAGGGGGCAGGAGATCAAAAGAAAAAGGCAAATAGCCAGAAATTAGGGGTCTAAAATAACTCCAAGAAAGCAAACTTTAATTATTCGTAGAGGATGACATGCGGGACCCATGAGTCAGCAGCTTACTCAACGTTTCCAAGGCGGCACGGGATCAAAAGAAAAAGGAAATAGCCAAAAATCAGAGGGTGAAAAAAAATCCAAGAAAATAAACTTTTATAGCACATAGAGGATGACATGCGGGTCCCATGAGCCAGCAGCGTTTCAAACGTGGCATGAGATCGAAAGAAAAAGGCAAGTGACCAAATATCAGGATCCAAAAATAATTCAAGAAAAGAAACTTGATTGTACATAGAGGCAGACATGTGGGACCTATGAGCCGACAGAGTCCTCAACGTTTCAAAGGCGGCAGGGGATCAAAAGAAAAAGGAAATTGCCAAAAATCGGAGGGTGAAAAAAACCAAGAAAATGAACTTTTATAGTACATAGAGGATGACATGCGGGTCCCATGAGCTCGCAGGTTCCTCAACGTTTCAAACGTGGCATGAGATCGAAAGAAAAAGGCAAGTGACCAAATATCGGGATCCAAAAATAATTCAAGAAAAGAAACTTGATTGTACATAGAGGATGACATGCGGGTCCCATTTAGCGACAGGCGGTATCACCGTTTGAGAGGCTGCACGGGATCGAAAGAAAAAGGCAAGTGACCAAATATGAGGAGCCAAAAATAATTCAAGAAAAGAAAGTTTTATAGTACATAGAGGATGACATGCGGGTCCCATTTAGCGAGCAGCGGTATCACCGTTTGAGAGGCTGCACGGGATCGAAAGAAAAAGGCAAGTGACCAAATATCGGGAGCCAAAAATAATTCAAGAAAATAAAGTTTTATAGTACATAGAGGATGACATGCGGGTCCCATTTAGCGACAGCGGTATCACCGTTTGAGAGGCGGCAGGGGATCGAAAGAAAAAGGCAAGTGACCAAATATCAGGAGCTAAAAATAATTCAAGAAAAGAAAGTTTTCTAGTACATAGAGGATGACATGTGGGTCCCATTTAGCAGCAGCGGTATCACCGTTTGAGAGGCGGGACGGGATCGAAAGAAAAAGGCAAGTGACCAAATATGAGGTGCCAAAAAAAACTCCAAGAAAAGAAAGTTGATTGCACATAGAGGATGACATGCGGGTCCCATTTAACAAGCAGCGGTCTCAACGTTTCCAAGGCGGCAAGGGATCAAAAGAAAAAGGAAGTAGCCGGAAATCAGGGGGTCAAAAAAATCCAAGAATAGAAAGAATTTTGGTTCATAGAGGATGACATGCGAGACCCATGATCCTGCATCGTAAACGCTCGATCGGAGAGCGTTGAACGAGATGGCGCGATCGAGAAAAAAAACAATGCCAGAGAGGCTGCCATCTGGGCCCTACAGCCCTCGGCGGTGCGGATTTGCGTTGACTCGGCCGGCGAACCCGAGATTTCGAGATGCACCACGTCCCGGGCCACCATACGCGACGTTTTGGCCGTTTTCGTCGGGCTAGGTGGCCTCAAAAACGAGAAAAAAAACGTTTTGACATGCACAACGGAGAGACCAAAAATCGTCGGCCATGGTACACCAGCAACCACGGCGCGACTTCAACTTCGTCGGCCATGGCAACTTTTCTTGTAGTGGATCCAGGCTTCAAACTGTACTCTCCAAGTATTGACTAGACCGGCAGGTAGGCCGAGGAAGAATAGGATCGAGCTAGTGCGAGAGGGTGGTGCACCGATTCGAAAACGTAAGTGCAAACATTGTGGAATCCCTAGACACATTGCTAGGCTTTGTAAAAATGGAGTTGACCCAGCTTTTGGAATGGAAGATCGAGCGGGAGCAAGCAAATGCGAGAGGAGAATGAAGCAGCAATTCAACTTGAGATTGAAGCATCGGTTCAACATGAGGAGATTGAAGCAGCAAATGCGAGAGGAGATTGAAGCAAGCAATTGAACATGAGGAGATTGAACCGATGGATCGAGAGCAGAGGGAACAGATGGATGTAGAGCTGCTTGAACCGATGGATCGAGAGCAGAGAGAATAGATGGATGTAGAATGGCTTCAACCGATGAGTCCAGAGGAGAGGGAACAGTATGATCGACATTGCATCGAAAGTGGTATGGCCCAGTTTGATGCTAACTTCGAAGAGCAGATGGCAGAAGAAAAAACACAAGCTTCGCAGAAGAAGAACAACAAGAAAGAGGGCAAAAGGAAGGTAGACACCGGTAATATCCCTGGTAGGGTTACCTGGAGTAAGGTGGTGGCCCCGACGAGTCACACCAGGAGCAAGAGAAAGATTTTATTCTGAACAACTAATTTGAATTTGTATGAACAATTTGTATTGGAGTTCCCTTTGTATTGGGGATCCCTTTGTGTTGAACAATTTGTATTGGGGTTCCCTTTGTATTGGGGATAACTTTGTGTTGAACAATTTGAATTTGTATGAACAATTTGAATTTGTATGAACAATTTGTATTGGGGTTCCCTTTGTATTGGGGATCCCTTTGTGTTCAACAATTTGAATTTATATGAACAATTTGTATGCCACATTTAAGACACATTTATCATTTTCTCTAGGGTTTAGGGTTTTAGGGTTTTAGGGTTTTAGGGTTTAATTCAAAATAATTCAAAACATGGTGGAACCTTCCCATGGAGTCTTCTTATGTTACCTACAACCTAGAGAAATAATAATGGAAAAGGAGATATAGAGATATGAAGTTTTTATGCGAAAAGCTTCAAAACCACTTCCTAGTCCATGAGCTACTAGATATGAAGATGCAGGGCTTTCTGCTCAATACACCTCCCAAATACCCACTATGCTTACAAACTTTGTCCAAATGAGTCCAAATTCGTCACACTTGTGTATCTTTGAATTGCAAACAATATCAAGTCGGCCAAAATGTAATATATTGCTCAAATAACACAATTTTACAATTTTTATGCCAAAAGCTTCAATTTCCCTTAGTCCCTTTATTATTTGGGTGCCCCTGTTTTACTTAGTGTTACTCGGCTTTCCCCTCCGGGCCCACTTGTTTTACTCAGTCCTACTCGGTTTTGCCCTTCCGATAAACATTTCCTCACTTTTCCCCCTCTTAGTTCTACTCAGCTTTTCCTAACTTGTACTCACCGGCTGATCTCTGATTGGTCGAGATGTATGTCACACGGATCTTGGTTGGTTGAAAGCTCAACGAACGCTTGCACCGTTCGATCATTTATGATCGGACGGCCTGTATATCTCTCTCTACCACGATGGCATACGGAGAGAAGAGCAGAGCACATACCTACCAACCCTGGCAGTCGAATATTCCAGTCGCATCTTCCTCTCTCCTATTTCCTCTCTTACTCTGGCGGTCGCGGCGGCGCGGATCTAACCGTGCGTGCGGCGGCGTGCGGCAGCGCGGATCTAACCGTGCATGCGGCGGCGTGCGGCGGCGCGGATCTAACCGTGCGTGCGGTGGCGCGGATCTAACCGTGCGTGCGGCGTGGATCTAAGAGTGCCGGTGAGGATCTAACCGTCAGAAATAGTTGAAATGTCTCTCTCTGTCTCACTTTCGTTTCTCTTCTCAGATCTGTTGAATGATGAAGAACACCAAGACGGCGGCCGTGCCGACAGTGGTCATCGATGCCACGAACATTGAAGCCATCGCCTACAACATCGCTTCGACGGAGCAGATCCAAGCATTCAATGTCGGAGCCTCGTTGATGTCTCACTTCCGTTGCCCTCCTCAGATCCATTGCTGATGAAGGACAACAAGACAGCGGCCGTACCGACAGTGGTCATCGATGCCACGAACATTGAAGCCATCGCCTACAACATCGCTTCGACGGTGCAGACCCAGCCTTCAATGTCGGAGCCTGTTGATGTCTCACTTCCGGTGCCGAGAGTGCGAATCGATACCAAGACGATTGAAGCCATCGTCTACAACCACGCTGCAAAGCCGCCGATCCAGCCCTCCGCAGATCCGTCGCTGATGAAGTACACCAAGACAGCGGCGGTTCCGACAGTGGTCATCAATGCCACGAACATTGAAGCATCGCCGATAACATCGCTTCAACGGCGGATGGCGCAGATGACCACCCCTCAGCCGCACATCGTCCCGGCCTTTCTTGCCCATCGCTGCGCGGCCGTGTTCGACGCCGCAAATTGGGATAAATTATGATAAATTTGTATTTTTCAATTTCCAATTGGGATAAAATTGTTCGAACTACTACCTCCGTCTCAAAAAAGCTTCTCCACGTTCTTGATGTGTCCATGTACATCCGTATGTATGATTTGAATTCTATCCTAACTTGATTGGGAAGATATTGATATGTATTTGATCCGGAGGGTGGTACATGCTTTCACTTTTGGGATCCCTTCACTTTTATAAAATGTTCATGCATGCTAAAATTATCGTGCGCATTACTTAGCACAACTAGGAAATTGTACGCCAAAATACAGTGCTTACAACCACAACAAAATATAGTGGTTAGAGCCATCTACTGAATATCAATTCTATACTAAATCGTCTACCAGAACCACATAACTGCTAGGACAGGGATGACACCTAATAAAATTGCCCAGATGAATCTACTTTTCTCCTCTCCCATCACTTTAAGTTCATGTTCTAGATATTCTACCACTTGATCAAATACGACAAGATCTGTCTCAACTCTCAACTTCTCCTTGCGAATAAGCTCTGAATTCTTCTTTTCTTCCTCCACAGTACGCTTCAGCTCGAATATCATCAGGTTTTTACGGGCCAATTCATCACCTAAATTGGCCACCTTCTCCTCCAAATCCATCCTCCGGCTACACCACCTGGGTTGATTCATCTTGGTATGCAATGTACCATGGATCATCGGCTTGCCTGGCTAATCGTAACAATAATGGAAAAAAGAACAGCTGAAATCACTCCAACAGGCCATGGCGGCACTTCAAATTCAACGGTAGTACAGAGAGCTGAAGCTAGATACCTGCACTTCCGACGAGGTAGGAGAAGTAGAACGTGGCCACGACATGATCGACTCCCCACCCTCGCCGGTGTACCCGCTACGACCAGACATTGAGGACTATTTCGTACCTGTTAACTCCAATAAATTACGGGAACCGAATCGATTAGGGGCCGGGGGAGGCAGAAGCGGAGGTCTTACCAAGCTATACTACCAATTGGTGCGCGGAACAAATCCCGGTCGTCGTGGGCGGCAGATCTGCTTGCGGCGGACTTTCCTGCGGTGGGTACAATGCGTGCGAACGAAACAACTGCTGGAGCCGTGGTTGACGTGCAGCGCCGCAGTCCGTCCGACTCCGCCGGGGGACAGAGCCGGCGGCGCGACGAGGCGCCGGCGATGGCTGCTCCGTCCGACGGTGGGGAACGAGCTGCCAGCGGTTCTCCGGTCTAGCTTAAAAATAATTAATTAGCGAACTTGTTGCTTCTCTCTATGATATTCTCTAAAGACATATATCAGAGCGGCAATATATGTCTTTTCCTGAAAAATAGACGACCCCACTGGTCATTGGCTGCGGAGGCCCCACAGAGCGGCAATATATGATTTTCTCTAAATAAATAGACGACCCCACTGGTCATTGGCTGCAGCAGCCCCACAGAGCGGCAATATATGTCTTTTCCTGAAGAATATACGACCCCACTAGTCATTGGCCACGGAGGCCCCACAGAGCGGCAATATATGATTTTCTCTAAATAAATAGACGACCCCACTGGTCATTGGCTGCGGCTGCCCCACAGAGCGGCAATATATGTCTTTTCCTGAAAAATATACGACCCCACTGGGTCATTGGCTGCGGCAGCCCTATAGAGCGGCCCCATTTGTCATTGGCAGCACCGCGTATAAAATCATGAAATAAAACGGCCCACACGTCAACGATAGATGGATGGCTGCTCCGATGTGTCTCCTGACCCTACCCGTCAGCACGAGACGGTCAGGGAGGAGCTGCCCCTGTGCGGCCCCACCCGGTCAGACTAACGGTCAAGGCCTCTGACCTGACGGCTACCGGCTGTTCCAACACTTGTGCGTGTTTCAAACTAGAGGAGGGGAAAACTAAGGAAAAACTAAGGGACTGGGGAAAACTGAGTACAATAAACGAACCAGGGGCACGAAAATAGAAATCCCATCAAATTTCTGGCCCACGCGGGAAAACTAAACGGGCCGAATTGATTTAAACGGGAGAAGCCAGCCCACCACGCGTCCAGCACGCGTGGGCTGCCTGACAGGGTGGGCTCCACCCGTCAGCCTCTGTTTACACAGCGAATCGGTACGGGGGCTGTGAGACGCACGATTAGAGCGAGATCCAACGGATCTCATTCATCGTCGTCGCCGGCGAGATGAGCTCACTGGCGCGGCGCATGTGGGGGGTGGGAGGCTCACCGGCGGCGCGGCGAGGGTTGGCAGTGTGCGTGGTGAAGTTGTAGACGACGGCGGAGCTCCTGGTACCGACGGCGCGTCCTGGGGCGGCTCCAATCGACGGCGGCGTCTGCGGCGGCTTCACAGCTCCGGCGATGCAATTGAGGGGCTACGGCGGCTAATCGAGAAGGGGAGGTGGTCGAGGAGGTCGAGGGAGATGGGAGGAGTGAGCTTGTGTGGAGATTGAAGCGAGGGGAGCTCGCTATTTATAATGGCGGAAGGGGGCAGGGTGCTGCGACTAGGTCGACCATGGCGCGGGCGTTACGGCGAGCTAGAGGGGTAGTTGAGGGCAGCGTTCTGTTCAGCATGTCCAGGCGGTCCTCCTGGCGGCAACTGCGAGACTAGGCGGTGCCAAACTTGGTCGGGCGCGTGCGAGCATCCGCGCGGCAGTGAGGGGATTCGGGCTTCGTCTCCGGCGACGGCGGGTGCGGGTCGGCGAATTGGGCATGTCCGCGGGGTTCAGGGTGCAGTGGTGAGGCGCTGGGCGAGAGAGGGGGTCCGAGGGTGGCGCGAGGCGTCGAGGCGACGCGTGCCCATGGCGCGTTCCGACGTGCACGCGTCGATGTGGCCATGCCGATCCTGGTGGCACAGGGCGTCGCGGGCGCACGCTTGTCTGGGCCTTGTTGTCCTCTCCTCGACCAACGGCGAGCATCAGCGTGCTCAGGGGATCAAGGGGAAGCAGTAGGGCATGGTGGCTAGGGTTGGAGAGGAGGGAAGTGAGAGGGAGCAAGGGGCATGGTGAGCATGGCCGACATGGCCATGGCTAGGCCATGTCTTGCCCTTGCTAGGGTTTATGTGCATGGGTTTGGTTGAGAGGGGACCAGGGAATAAGGTTTAGTCAAGTGGTTTCAGAAATTGGGGCCAAACACTATTTGAAATAGTGGTTTTGGGATTTGGTTTGATTTCCTCACAAAGTGTTTGTAAAAATGGCCGCATGAAAATTATTTTGAAAATTTTGAGTGAAACTTGTTGGACTTGATTCAAATGATCAAAGACACACCATTGTGGTGGTGGTGCTCAAAAATAAATGGTTTTGCAAAAATTTCAAATTGGGATGATCTTGAATCTGCTTCAAAGTTACAACTTTGCTTGAGCATAACTTTTGATCTAGGATGAATTTGCAGGGGTGGTCCTTACCAAAGTTGTTCACCTTGATGTGGTCTTGGATGAGGTGCAAAGATTTGGAATTGTTTGGTTTGAAAATCTCTTAAGACAGAGGCTCAAAGTAGGCATCAGGCTAAAAATGGCAGATTTGACCATTAGTGCATGTGAGCAAAATTCGATTTCAAATTTGATTTGATTTGAGTTTCTTTGATTCCAAAAGTGTTTATAAGTGTTTAGTAACCATCTCCAACCAATGGTGCAAGCCAAAATGGTCTAGGTTGAAGATTTGCAAAAATAGCCATAACCTCATATGTGAAGAATTGCATTTTTCTTATTTTCTCCTTTTCTCCCTTTTTACTCCACTTAGGCAAGGTATAGGGTTTATTTGGTGTTAGATTGAGTTTGGCAAAGGTTTCAAACCATTTGGGTAAGGTATGAGGGCATAGGTCAAAATTTGTCATTATGGCTATGTGCCACATATGCCTCTATGCATAATTTGTTTTATTTTTGTTTCACCTTAGATTTAGTTGGTAGGTGATAGGTTGGTTTGTTGAGGTTCTTCAAGCCATCTAAACAAGATAGATCATGGCATGCTTGATTATTTGCAAAGATAGCTATTTGCTCTCATATGCGTTTTCTCTTATTTTGTTTTCTTTTCTATTTGTTTCTCATTGATGTTGAAAAGGGTAGGGTTTAGGGTTTAAGATCATTTCCAAAATACTTTAACAAACAATCATGGAAAGATTCATCACACACATGCATGAGCACTATGCTCCTATCTTAATTTAATAAAAGTTTTTGTTGGTTCTAAAATTTGGAAAATAGGGAAATTCATTTTCTCTTTGTTTTAAAATTTGGGATGTTACAAACCCTTCCCCCTTAAACAAATCTTGTCCCGAGATTTTAAGAAAAATTTAGGTTCCTAAGAGAGATTGAGCAATTGGATTAACAGGAAAACATACTTGGCATGGCCTGAGGGGCTTCCGGGGTTTCGGTTGCATTCATGTGGTAGAGACGACCGTTGCGGTTGTTCGGATTCCTTTTAGCTGCAAAGCGGCGCTGTTGCTGGGCAGGTGCAGCGGTGTTGGCGGCAATCTTGGCTAACCTTTTGGGGCACTCATTGGAGTAGTGTCCCACAATTCCACATTCATAACAAGTTATGGTTGACTTGTCCTTGGGGTTGACGAGGACAGCGTTGCTTCCAGTCCTTGGGGTAGTATTGGGGTTGTTATTGTTGCCATTGGGGTGGTTGTTGTTGTTGTTGTTGTTGTTGTAGTTGTTGTTGTTGTTGTTGTTGTTGTTGTTGTTGTTGTTGTTGTTGTTGTTGTTGTTGCTGCTGTTGTTGTTGTTGTGGTTGCCTCCGGGCTTCGGGGGTCCTCCATTGTTGGTGGGGTAGTTTGGACGGTACGTCTGAGCAGGGGGCTTGTTTTATCTTGGGGCAAATCCTCTAGAGGAGTTGTTGCGGTACTTCTGGGCACTGTTGGGTCCATTCTGGGGCATCATACGGCGCTTGTGGTTCTCGTTGGCTTGGTGAAGCTTCCCTTCCATCTGGATGGCGGAGTCCACCAGGGCTTCTAGGTCAGCAAAGGGAATGTTGACCAGTACAGTTTGCATCTCATCGTGCAGTCCGTTCAGAAATCTTTCCTTCCTCTTCTCGTTGGTGTCGGTTTCGTCCGGGGCATACCTTGACAGAGTAAGAAACCTGTCGCGGTATTCCACCACGGACATCCTTCCTTGCTTGAGTTCGCGGAACTCGTCTCTCATCTTCTTAATCAGTCCTTGAGGCACATGGTATTTGCTAAACTTGAGCTTGAAGTCCTCCCAGGTCATCATCTGTCCCGCATTCATTGCATGGGCGCTTGTCCACCAGGCTCTTGCAGGTCCTGACAGGTAGTGGGTGGCGAACAGTACTTTCTCTGCGGCTTCGACTCCCGCAACTTCAAGGTTGTTCTCCATTGTCTGGAGCCAGTCATCTGCGTCCAGTGGGTTGGTGTTCTGAAAGTTCTTCAACTTGGATCCAGGGTGATCATGGTTTCCATGGCCTTGATTGTTTTGAGCTATCTGTTGCAATGCATCTATGTTGGCTTGTCGTTCCGCTCTTTCTACTTCTCGATCTGCCATCAAGGTCTGCAGCATTTGCATCATGGCATTGTCGTGGATGTAGCCACGGTAGGTACTACCAGGGGTAGCACTTCGTTGATACGGGGGCAAGGAGACACAGCCATCTGCGGGTCGAGGTGCACAAGACGCAAGGGTTTTACCCAAGTTCAGCCCCTCCGGAGAGTAAAAGGCCTACGTCCTGCTAGATCTTATTGCTCAGTGGAGAATTACAATGGGGGGCTCAGTCGGCGGCTACGCCAAGAGCTTACAGGGAGAGATTGGATCTTCAGTAATGTGTCTCTAGGGTTTATGGTCGGGTGTTTATATATGCACCCCCGATCTAGGGTTACAAGGAGATAACTCCAAATCATATTAGTTGCTACTAATCCGGGATCGTTGACCCTCTTGCAAGCAATCTTCTTATCCAGTCGCACAGGCCACCTCCTTGGAATCGCGGCCCAGTCGCCTTTGGGCCCAGTCGCTTGGGCAACTGGCAATCCGCCTGGGCCTCTGTCTTCACGGTGAGTGGGACTGGCGACCCGCCCCCTATGGGCATATCCCCATCAGTAGTCCCCGAGCGTGGTGGTGATGAGGCGTAGATCCAGAGCGAGTCTTGGAGAGGCACGGCAATGGGTCTAGGTGAGTCGCCATCGGGCTCTTGAAGATAAAATTGCAGGGTCGACGCCAGTCTCTAATCGCCAATACTTAATCAGCCAGTCGGCGTATGACAGTTGGCGTTGGCCTGTCATCATTCGACAGTCGGCGTTGGCCAGTCGTCGTCTGCCAGTCGGCGCGCATTCACCACGGGGACACGTGGACGAGCCAACGGCTAGATTTCACGTTGACCAAGGCGCGAACCGTTTGCATGTTGTTGACCGTTGGGCCCGATGCGACCGCTAACGGCTAGTTTAACGACTATTCAGCCGGAGCTGGCGCGGATCTTGACAGTTGATTGCGGGGCGGCGATTCCGGAACAAATCAATGAACGGATTTCTTCCTTACTCCGGACGAGTGTGGATGATATAAAGAGCTGCTTCCGGGTTTAGGGCTCATCATTCTCCCGTATTCTTCTCATCTTCCCTTCATCTCTTCATCTCTTCAAGCTCCACACGCATCCATGGCGACGAAAGGCTGGGGCAAGTCGAAGGTCACGCGGGAGTCTCTTCTCCCATACGTCGCTTCTGGGATCATCCCGGAGTTCAAGAAGGAGCGGTGGCGAGTTCCGGCGGCGAACGAGGTGGAACCCCTCCCGCGGCCCGGGGAGTTCGTGATCTTCATGAGCTTCCTCGACCGCGGGTTCGCTCTCCCCTCCTCCGATTTCCTCCGGCAGCTGTTAGCCTTCTACAGCATCAAGGTCTCCGACCTCGGACCGCACTGCGTTCAGCAAATCTCGCTGTTCGTGGCACTGTGCGAGTGCTACTTGGGCTGTCTGCCCTACTTCCCCCTATGGGTATCAATCTTCCACGGGCGGGCGACCAGAGCCAGCAAGGGCGAGCCAGCGCTCATCCCGAATGGCGGGATCACCTTCCAGGTGAAATCGGGGGAGAGCTTTATCGACATGGCGCTCCCCAAGAAGGCGCAGTCGCAATGGCGCCGATTCTGGTTCTATGCGCAGGAGTACACGCCGCCGGGTGGGGTTCGCATTCCCCAGTACACGTCCGAGCTGAGCGTTCCTCGTCGCCTCAACGTGCGGTCGCTACCGCACGACCAGGAGGAGGTGGTGAAGGAGATGCGCTTGGCAATCCAGGCGTTGAAGGACGACGGCCTGTCAGCGGCCGACATGTACAACTGCTGGCTCGGCCGCCGCCTGATTCCCCTGCGCTGCCGAGCCCACTTCATGTGGGAGTATCGGGGGCAGAACGACTCCACTCGATCGACCGCGACTGAGTGGGACGAGGTCGAGTACCGGAAGGCGCTAGCCAAAATCACCACAGCCGCCTTCACTTCCTTCGAGGATGGGTTGCAGCCCTTCTCGGAGGACAAGCCAGTGCCTCAGGTAACCTGTTGTCTCTTGTCAATAATCTTTGAGTGTTTGGCCGGAGTTAGAGCCTGCTGACGCACATCTTTATCGGAATGCAGCGGTGGCAGAAGGTCGCCAACCATCTCCCCCCACTCGCGGGGAAAGAGCCTCCGGAGATAACGGAGGGCGAGGACGACGAGGCCGAGGACGAAGGAGATCGCACCGAATCGGACTCTGAGGTGAGGGACTTCATCCGACTCCCGCGCGGCACGAAGAGAGGGGCGACCTCCTCATCACAGGGCGCGCCGGGAGCGAGCCCCCCCCAAGATGACGAGGAGGAAGAGACGACCTCGCCCCCCGAGGGAAAAGGACCCGCAGGGGGAGGCGGCGAGCCGCGGTCTAAGCGAACGCGTCCGACCATCCTCGAGGGCGCCACCGAACTGCGGCGCCCCCTGAAGGACGCCGTCGAGGCCGGGGCCCGAGTTGGCCCAGGCGTAAGGGCGATCCCGACGGTGAAGTAAGTGCTCATTCCCGGTCCTTGCTCCACCATCTGGCGGGCGGGCGAGGAGCTCACATCGAGTTCTTTGTAGGTCGAAGAAGAAGGTATTGTCGAAGCCGACCCCGATCGGCGGGGTGGCTGCCACGAGGGCCGCCGAGGCGAAGAAGGCGGCCGAGCTGAAGAAGGCCGCCGAGTCGAAGAAGATGGCGGCCGACCCCGCGAGCATGACGTCGTCGCGGGCGGAGCCCGCCACCGCGAGCAAGGCGATGGGTGCCACCGCCAGCTCAGCCGGGCCGGTCGCCGGGAGCGGTCCCACGGCGAGCGCGGGTAGCGACGAAGTGGCGAAGGCAAGCGCCGACTCGGCCGTGGCGCGGGACTCGGACGCCACTCCCCTCGCTGCGGAGGAAGAGGTGGCAGGCGCCGAGTAGGCGACGGCTCAGGGCCCTGATGGCGCCTCGCCCGGGGCGAATAAGGAACAGGGCGCCGCGGAGGGGAGCGGCCTGTCGGCGAAGATGAAGGAGCGCCGAACCAAAGCCACTCGGGATCACGCTCACCCCCTCAACCCCGAAACGCCGGTCGAGGGGACGCCGTCAACCGAGGCGATGGTGCAGGGGGGCGGGACGCACGAGTCGCGCCGACCTCCGCTGTCATCCCTATCCTTCACCGAGCTTCATACGGCGCTCGGTGAAGTCCATGTGGTAAGTTACCTTAATTGTGGTCTGGTCTCCCCCAGTCCCCGAGGGTCGACTCGGGCTGAAGGGGCGAGTCGAGTCTTCTCAGTTTTTATTTGGACCCGGACTACAACCTTTTGCTCGTTTTGTTTGTGCAGGCGGAGGTGAGGCGACTGACGGCGCTTGTGGAGGAGGCGGCAAAGAAGAACCGCCAGCTCATCACCATTGGCAGTAAGTTTCCTCCCCCCGTTTCTTGCATTTTGACTCTTAGTGTTTTCCGCTTGGCGTGGAATTGATCTCACTAGCCTCCGTTTCATATAGCAGAGGCGCAGGAGAAGGCGCTTGCCGAGGCCCGCGAGGGGTTCGTGAAGGCGTCCTTCTACCGGGAGGCGGAATTCCGGGCGACCCAGGCTGAGGAAGCGAAGAAGAAGGCGAAGGCGGAGGTCGCTGACCTTACCAAGGTCCTGGAGGACAAGGGTAAGGAGCTGGAGGATGTCATCGCCGAGTATAAGGGCAAACTTGAAGCCGCGGCGGCGGACAGGGACACGGCCCGGGGCGCCGCAGCGGCGCTGCGAGAGGAGATTGCGTCCTTGAAGCAGCAGCACGCCAAGGAGCTCACGACGGAGAAGGAGACATCGGAGGGTGTTGTCTTGGCCATACAGGCCGAAAAGACCAGCTTCGAGGCCTTCGTCCGCGAGATGTCGCGGCAGCTTCTTGGTGAGTCTTCTTTTTTTGTTCGCGCTTTTTTTTTCTTTTTTGGTGAAAACACGCGTCGACTTTCGTGTGGATGCTAAGCATGATGAGTCCATATCGGGGCGACCGCGGGCGTGGCGAGTCCACCTCGCGGGCCAGTCCCCGAGCGTGGCAAGCCCACCTCGTGGAGCCAGTCCCCGAGCATGGCGAGTCCGCCTCGCGGGGCCAGTCCCCGGGCGTGGCGAGTCCGCCTCGCGGGGCCAGTCCCCGGGCGTGGCGAGTCCGTATCGGGGCGACCGTGAGTGTGGCGAGTCCATCTCGCGGGGGCCAGTCCCCGAGCATGGCGAGTCCGCCTCGCGGGGCCAGTCCCCGGGCATGGCGAGTCCGTATCGGGGCGACCGCGAGTGTGGCGAGTCCGTCTCGCGGGGGCCAGTCCCCGAGCGTGGCGAGTCCGCCTCGCGGGGCCAGTCCCCGGGCGTGGCGAGTCCGTATCGGGGCGACCGCGAGTGTGGCGAGTCCGTCTCGCGGGGGCCAGTCCCCGAGCGTGGCGAGTCCGCCTCGCGGGGCCAGTCCCCGGGCGTGGCGAGTCCGTTTTTTCTCTCTCTTTCTTTTTATGACGTTGTCGTTGATGTTGGCTTTGTTTGCTTTTCAGGCCAGTGCGACCTTGTGGAGACTGCGACTCCGCGTGAGTGCCTGGAGACTGCAACCACGCGCATCATCACCTGCGCTGGTGAGATCCTGGCGGCGCTCTAGTACCTTAGTCCGCGGGAGGTGATTCCTCGTGACGCGCCGTCGGTCTTCAAGGCCGTCTCCGACATCCCGGCGGTTGTTGACTGGCTCCGCCGATCTTCCTGTCGAGTGGGCGTTACCATGGCTTTGAGCATGGTGCTTGCCCACTATTCGGAGGGATTTGATGTGGAAGAGGTGACGGCTGGCTTCCCATCAGAGACCGGCGAATTTGATGTCGCCGAGGTGCTGAAGCTGATGGAGGCGGTGCGCCCTTATGCTAACCAGGTGCTGGCGACTGCAGACTTGGAGACGCACATCGTCAGCCAGTCTCCTTCTGAGGACGCCGGGGTGGAGGCGGGCCCGAAGGACTTCCCCGCGGAGCGTCTGTTCCATGCTGCGGCCACCAATGCTTTGTCCACCTATCCCGTCGTCCGGTATACTCCCAAGTTCCGCCATGGGGAAGACGGAGCCGAGCCGGTGATCGAGGAGAGCCCGGGGTCCTCCAAGTAGGTGCTCGTTTGTGCGGAGGCTCCCTTATTACCTGTATGCAAAGAGATTTTTGTCCCTGCGAGCGTGAGACTCGTGGGTGTTAGTTGTACATAAATTATTTTCTGTGTTGTACGCTGTTATTTATCGCTTAATATACATGCTCTTGCGTGTTTTATGTGTTGCGAGCCGACTCTCCGTGGCTAGAGGGGCCAGTCGCAGCGCGAACCCCGATGAAGGCTATCGACTTGACTGTTTTCCTTGTCGAGTTGGGCGTCCCTAGTCGCAGTACGTAGTCATTATTAGTACGAATAGCAGCCTCATGGGTGGAGGAGTTGGTCGTTTTGGTCTTGCGCTGTTTCGTAGTAGCGCGCCTCTCGTCGTGGCTCGGTGAGCCAGTCGCTTTGGCGACTCCAAAGGGGTTCTTGGTGTGGCGTTGTTCCTTGGCGAGCCACGGGTCCATTTTGCGGAGTCCCTGGTCGAAGTACTTAGCCTTTCAAGTCACCTGCCTAAGGTAGAGGAGGGGCATGATAGCGTGCTGTATAGCGTAGCACTGTACGATTGCCAGGGCCCGGAGGGCTGGTCGGGCGGGCGACCCTGCTAGAGGATCCAATCGCCGTTTTCGCGTGTCGGCGTAAGGGAATTGGGGTTGTCCGGACCTGGTATTGCGACCGGATTTTCCCTGTCATGCCCTTGTTAGCCGAGCTACTTGGCTGATCTGGAATCTATTCTGCCAGCAGCGGCGATCGAAGGTCTCCCAGTCTCGGGTCGTGCGTTTTAGCGACTCACCTTGCAAGCGCGAGATGGGAGATCGAATTGTATGGCGAGTGACGGCGAAGCGATCGGCGAATGCGAATTTTCACATCGTGAGTTTTTATTTGATACTCAGGAAATTCTTTAGATGCCTTTTCTAGGTATAGAACCGACGGAAGAGGTTAACATTCCACGGTCGCTCGACTTCCCTGGTGAGCGGCTCGCCTTTGTCATCCTTGCGGACATCGATGAGGTAGTAGGAGTCGTTGCCGAGCACGCGGCTGATGGCGAATGGCCCTTCCCATGGAGGGGAGAGTTTGTGCATGCCTTTCTTGTCCTGTATTAGTCGCAAGACGAGGTCGCCTTCTTGGAAGGAGCGGCTGCGGACGCGGCGACTGTGATAGCGGCGGAGGCCTTGCTGGTAGATGGCGGTCCTGGCGAGTGCGAGGTCACGCGCTTCGTCGAGGAGGTAGACGTCATCTTGTCGAGCACGCTCGTTTTCTTCCTCGACGTAGTTTGTGACTCACGGCGAGTCATAGGCGATGTCTGTGGGCATCACAGCTTCGGCGCCGTACACGAGGAAGAAGGGCGTGAAGCCAGTCAACCTGTTGGGTGTTGTGCGGATACCCCAAAGGACAGAGGCGAGCTCTTCTGCCCAGCATCCGGCTGGGCGCTCCAGAGGTACTACCAACCGTGGTTTGATTCCATGGAGGATGCTCTGGTTTGCCCTTTCTGCTTGCCCATTCGACTCGGGGTGTGCGACTGACGCGAGGTCGAGTTGGATGCCCTTGTCTTCGCAGAAGTCGGCCATTTCTCCCTTGGCGAAGTTTGTGCCGTTGTCCGTGATGATGCTGTGGGGATAGCCATAGCGGTAGATCAATTCGCGCAGGAATTTGGTGGCCGTTTTACCATCGCACTTCTTGATGGGTTTTGCCTCCACCCATTTGGTGAATTTGTCCACGGCGACCAGGAGGTGGGTGTAACCGCCGGGGGCCGTTTTGAACTTGCCTACCAAGTCCATGCCCCAAACGGCGAATGGCCAGGTGAGTGGTATGGTCTTCAGCGCCGAGCCCGGCATGTGCGACTGACTTGCGTATCTCTGGCATCCGGCGCATGCGCGGACGAGGTTGACTGCGTCTTCGAGGGCTGTTGGCCAGTAGAAGCCGTGCCGGAAGGCTTTTGCGACGATCGAGCATGCTCCTGCGTGGTGGCCGCAGTCGCCCGCGTGGATGTCGTGTAGAATGTTGAGTCCTTCAGCGGCGGTGACGCATCGCTGGAACACTCCGGAGACGCTACGTTTGTAGAGCTCGTTGTTGATGACGGTGAAGGACTTGCACCGGCGTACGAGTGCACGCGCCTCCGTTTCATCTGCTGGCAGTGCTTGGCGCTGGAGGTACCTTAGGTATGGAGCCGTCCAGTCGTCGGTGTCCGAGGCGAGTGCGACTAAGGTAGAGTCGGGTGCGGGTGGCTCGGCGATGTCGATCTCCCGCGGCGCGCGCACCGACGGGTGGTTGAGGATGTCGAGGAAGACGCCGGGTGGAGGCGGTAGTCGCTTGGAGCCAAGCCTTGCCAGTGCGTCTGCTTCTTCGTTCTTGCACCTGTCGACCCACTCGACGACGTGACCGGCGAAGCTGGCGCCGGCCTGGTCGACTGCGCGCTTGTAGGCGATCATGTTGGCGTCGATGGCGTCGCAGGTGCCGGATGTCTGGCTGGCGACTAGGTCGGAGTCGCCGAGGCAGCGTAGCCGTGTTGCGCCCATCTCTTTTGCGACGCGCATGCCGTGGAGGAGCGCCTCGTACTCGGCCATGTTGTTGGTGCAGGGCTCAAATCGGAGTTGCAGGACGTATCTCACGGTGTCGCCTTTGGGCGAAGTGAGGACGACCCCCGCTCCTGCTCCTTCGAGGTTTTTAGAGCCGTCGAAGTGCAGTGTCCAGTGCTTGAGGTCTACGGGAGAGTGTGGCTGTTGGGCCTCCTCCCAGTCGGCAAGGAAGTCGGCGAGCGCCTGAGATTTGATGGCGTGGCGCGACTCGTACGAAATGTTGTGGACGCCGAGTTCGACTGCCCATTTGGCGATTCGACCGGTTGCGTCGCGGTTGCGGATGATGTCGGCGAGTGGCGTTGAGGCGACCACCTTGATGGGATGCTCGTGGAAGTAAGGGGCCAGCCGCCGTTGAGCTCTGAGCATTGTGTATACCAGTTTTTGGTAATGCGGGTAGCGCTGCTTCGACTCAATGAGGGCCTCGCTGATGTAGTAGACCGGGCGTTGTGTTAGCTGGTCTTTCCCTTCCTCCTGGCGCTGACCATTACTGCACTGATCGCGCGATTGGACGCAGCGACGTACAGTAGCATTGTTTCGCTTGGGAGCGGGGCTGCGCGGACGGGAGCGTTCCGCAGGGCGTGTTGGAGTTCTTCCAGGGTTTTCTGTGCTTCGTTCGTCCATTCGAACGACTCTGATTTCTTCAGGAGGCGATAGAGCGGAGTGGCCTTGTCGCCGAGTCGTGGTATGAAGCGACTGAGGGCCGCGACTCGCCCGGCTAGTTTCTGTGCGTCGACCAGGCAGGTTGGTTGCTTGGTGCGTATGATTGCCAGGGTTTTTTCTGGGTTGGGCTCGATGCCGCGCTTGGACACGACATAGCCAAGGAGTTGTCCGGATGGAACCCCGAAAGTGCACTTCAGGGGGTTGAGTTTTATCTGGTAGCGCCGAAGATTGGCGAATGTCTCGGCGAGGTCGGCGACTAGATCATCTTGTCGAGTTGACTTGACTACCACGTCGTCTATGTAGACGTGTACGTTGCGACCGATTTGGCTCTCCAGGCAGTTGTTCATGCATCGCTGGTAGGTCGCTCCAGCGTTTCTGAGGCCGAAGGTCATGTGTAGCAATAGGCACCGAGTGGCGTGATGAACGCCGTCTTCTCCTGGTCTTCTTTGGCCATCTTTATTTGATTGTAACCGGAGTAGGCGTCGAGGAAGCATAGCGACTCCGACCCCGCGACCGCGTCGATGATCTGGTCGATTCGCGGTAGGATGAAGGGGTCCTTGGGGCAGGCGCGGTTGAGGCTAGTGTAATCGATACACATGCGCCAAGTCTTGTTCTTCTTCAGTACTAGGACTGGATTTGCCTGCCATTTCGGGTGCTTGATCTCTATGATGAAGCCGGCGGCGAGGAGCCGGTTCAACTCTTCGGCGATTGCGCGCCGGCGCTCTTCGCCCACGGGTCGCATCGCCTGTCTGACGAGGCGAGCGGTGGGGTCAACGTGTAATTTGTGCTCAGCAAGTTCTCTCGGGACACCCGGCATGTCAGATGGTTTCCATGCAAAAATATCTCGATTCTCACGGAGGAACTTGATGAGCGCGCTTTCCTATTGGGCGGACAAGCCCGTCCCAATGGTAACTTGCCTACTCGAATCGTTCTCTACAAGATCTACTTGGCGAGTGTCGGTTGTAGGCTTGAAGGTGGCGGCGGGCGAGTCGAGCTCCGTCGGCTTCTCGAGGATGGCGGGGTCGTTGCGGTCGACTGGGTACTTGGCGAGCTCGGCGTTGTGGTCGTGTTCCTCGGCGATGACGGCGTCGGCGAGCTTGGCGCCGTTGTCTTCACACTCCAGTGCCATCTCCGGGTCGCCGTGGACGGTGATGACGCCGCGGGGCCCGGGCATCTTCATCATGTTGTAGGCGTAGTGGGGTGCCGCCATGAACCTGGCAAACGCTTGGCGTCCAAGGACGCAGTGGTACGGGCTTCGGAAGTTGACCACTTCGAATGTTATTCGCTCGGTCCGGTAGTTCACCGGTGTGCCGAATGTGACCGGTAGTGTAACCTTGCCGATCGGGAAGGCCTTCCGCCCCGGGACGATGCCGTGGAACGTCACCTTTGTGTTCTCAAGGCGGGAGTCCGGCAGGCCGAGCCGCTGGAAGGTCTCGTAGTACAGGATGTTGATGGAACTCCCTCCGTCCATCAGTGTCTTGGGCAGCCAGTAGTCGGCCACCTTGGGCCGGACGACTAGCGCCACCCGGCCGGGATACTCAATGCCGGGGGCGTGATCTTCGCGGCTCCACGTGATGCTCTGCTCGGACCAGTTGAGCCAGCGAGGGATGTCGTCGAGGATGACTGCGTGGACGGCCACCGCCCTTGTGAGGACCTTCCTGTCCTGTCGGTCGCCGACCCCGGTGAAGGTATGGAGCGAGCCGGCGCTGCGGCCGAAACCGTCTTCCTTATGCTGGTCCTGGTCCTTGGAGCGGTCCTTGTGCTGGTTGCTGCCGTCGGCTTCTTTGGCACGGCGAGCTTTCTCTATACGCCTGGGGAGTAGCGAGTTTCCCGTTGTGTGTGTTGAGGGCTTGCCCTCCTTGTTGTGGTAGATGCATGGGGCGTCCAGCAGGCTGCGAGCGTCGAACCGTTTGGGTGGAGGCCGATCCCCTCGTGGCGCGCGGTTGTCGCGGCGGAAGGACTTCGGGTCGCGCTGCTCATAATCGGCGTTGGCGACGAGCTCGGTGTGTCCGCCGTCTGCGCGGCGCTTGCCGTTGCTTGACCGGCTACCGAACCGGTAGTCGCCTCGGCGATTGTCGGGCTGAGCGGGGCGGCGATTGGGCCGCTGCCCGTACTCGTCGTCCGAGTCGACTGCAGGATCTTCGTCGGCATAGCGCAGGGCGATGTCGAAGAGCTCGGCGATGGAGATGTTGTCTCTGCTGACGCGGCGGAGCTTGGTGCTGAGCGGCTCATACCGACAGCACCGTCGGAAGCAGTAGATCGCCGTGTCCGTGTTGATGCCGCTGGAGGTCGTCCACATGTCTTGCCACCGTTGCACCCATCGGCGAGGCGACTCGCGTGGGCCCTGAATGCAGCGATCCAGGTCCTCTATGGTGGTTGCGCGGGTGTACGCGTTGGCGAAGTGCTGGATGAACGCGGCGCGGGCTTCCTCCCAGGAATCGATGCTGTTGGGAGGTAGGGTGTTGAACCAGTGGCGGTTCACGCCATCCATCATGAGGGGCAGGTAGCGGGCAGCGAGTAGCTTGGAGTGGCCCTGGATGCCCATGGCCATGGTGTACGAATCGATCCAGACCGTGGGGTCGATGTGGGTGTCGTACTTTTCGATGTCGCGAGGTCCCTTGAACCCTACCGGGTAGGACTCGCCTCTGATCATGGGGCCGAAGCACGCCGGGCCGACTCGATTGAATGCGCTTTGGCGCGGGAGTTCGTTGGCGTAGCGGTCATTCGCGCGGTTGCGCATCCGCCACTCTTGGTCGTTGAGGATATGGGTGCGCGCGTCGATGGGCTGCCCATTGGCCGCGACCAATACTCGCTCAGGGCGCGGCTCGACTCGGTGGTTGGTCGAGTGAGCTGCGCGCGGTGCTGGTGGAGGGCAGTTGTTGATGTTGGCGACCGCGCGATTCGCCGCTGCTGACGAGGCGGCGCGACTGGAGGAAGAGCGTGAGTAGAGTCGCCCCTATGAATCGGCAGTGGCATGCTGCTGCTCTAAGGCCTTGGCGACGAGGGCCTTGGCGTGCTGGACGAGGATCGCGCCGTCTCCAGTTTCTGGAAGTTTGGCGAGGACGGCTTGCGCGGCCGCGACGTCGTCGGCTGGAGATGAGTGCAGGGGCAGGCCATTGGCATCGACCTCTGCTCGGGGAGCTTCAGGTGGCGGTGGGGGTGGCGGTGGTGGCGGCGCTCCATTCGCTGCTCGGCCGGCAGCGGCCCGGCTTGATTCCGGGATGTCGGGGTTTTGGACTCGGGCGACCCGGACTTCTCCGTCCGGGTCGTCAAAGTTGAGGCGGGCGTTGGGGAAGTCCCGCGCGCGGGCGCGCTCTATGCGCAGGCGATTGCGCTGTTGCCGGTAGTGAGACACGGCTCTCACCTCATCCTGCTCGAGGCGAAATTTTTGCCGCTCTGCAAGCTCCTTCTTCCTCTGCTCCTCAAGCGCTGTCCGGTGCGCCTCAATCTCGGTCGCGTTGGCGGTTGCTGGGAGAGGCGTGGAGAAGGGATCTATCGGCGGCACTTCCTCACCTCCTGCCATGAAGACAGCGGTTGGGTATTGGTAAAGCGCGTCGTCGGTGGAGTCCGACTCGGAGTCGCTGCCGAAGAGAGGGAGGACGGAGTCGTCCTCGAAGTCGCTCGGGTGAGAGACTGGAGAGATGGAGTCGTCGACCGATGCCGCCGTGCTGGAGCCGGCGACCGACGCTGTGGCAGTGGATTCGGCGACTGATGCCATGGCGGGGGGCCCGGCGACCAGAGCTGTGGCCGCCGAGTCGGCGTCGTCCTCCAGGGCCAACTCGCCCTCGACGTAGACTTCGCCGGTGATCGGGAGAGTAGCGGTGCAGAGTTGCCCTGGCGCGAAGGGGTCATGCTGCTGGCCCGGACGGGGCTCAGTGGGGTCGCTGACGCTGGCGAGCCCGACGAAGAGGTTGATAGTGCCAACCGGCACCATCCACGCGTGCGTGAGGGGTGCGGAAGCCGGCCGATAAGAGCTTGGCTGGATGTGGAAGAAGCCGCCCGTGGCGATCATCCGGCCGGAGGCGATCGGCTGGTGCGGAGGTGAACTTGGCCGGCGTGTACGCGAGTAGGGCCTCGCCGCAGCTCGGAGGCTTGATGCCCCATGCCCCACGGTGGGCGCCACTGTCGTGGATGTAGCCACGGCAGGTACTACCAGGGGTAGCACTTCGTTGATACGGGGGCAAGGAGACACAGCCATCTGCGGGTCGAGGTGCACAAGACGCAAGGGTTTTACCCAGGTTCAGCCCCTCCGGAGAGTAAAAGGCCTACGTCCTGCTAGATCTTATTGCTCAGTGGAGAATTACAATGGGGGCTCAGCCGGCGGCTACGCCAAGAGCTTACAGGGAGAGATTGGATCTTCGCAATGTGTCTCTAGGGTTTATGGTCGGGGGTTTATATATGCACCCCCGATCTAGGGTTACAAGGAGATAACTCCAAATCATATTAGTTGCTACTAATCCGGGATCGCTGACCCTCTTGCAAGAAATCTTCTTATCCAGTCGCACAGGCCACCTCCTTGGAATCGCGGCCCAGTCGCCTTTGGGCCCAGTCGCTTGGGCGACTGGCAATCCGCCTGGGCCTCTGTCTTCACGGTGAGTGGGACTGGCGACCCGCCCCCTATGGGCATATCCCCATCAGGCATCTTGGCTGCTGTTGCAAGTTGGTGGGGCCATCTGAACATGGAGGTAGATGATAAGATAAGAGGGAAATTTCTATGGTTTGTTTGGTTTAAGTTTAAAAAGTTCAAACTTGAAAACTTGAGTAGTGTTGAGGGGATAAAACCAACAACACCTTTTTCATTCATACCAAACATCACATATTACAAATCTAACACACCGTTTGTTTGAAGAACCATTCATTCGCTCTATGATACAAGGGGACAGATACAAACTCACACCTACTCAAGTGATCAAGTGAAACTACTACTCATCATCCACATCTATCGGGATGTGGTCATCCTCTCCGGCCTCCAGAAACTCCTAGTCTTCCATCTCAGTGTTCTCATCTTCCTCGAAATCCTCATCATCACTCAGGAAGGCTGCTCCTCCTTGAATGTCTTCACCTTCTTCTGCTAGCTGCATCAGCTGGCCCTCTTGGGCCTTGACAGTTTCCTCCAAGGATACTATCTTTGCGCGGAGGCGCGCAATGGTAGCGTCCTTCTTGGCACGCTGCTGGCGGAGTGTCTTGCGCTCATGGGCAAGGATCCTGATGGTATCGGTCTGATGCGCTAGGTGGGCGTGAGTCTGGTTGGCGTAGACGCGACGGCTTGTCCAGCCTCCTTCCGGGTCTCGTGCAGCATAACGTCCAGGTGCTCCACGTGATTCTTCAGCTCCGGGTGGGGTGACAGTGCCCTGGGTCCTCCGATGGAGTCATGCCTTGCCAAGTGAGCAAAGCGAGTCCCATAAAGCTCAGTCACATGCTGCCCACACAGATGGGCAAGTGCTTCCTACATGGCTCTAGCTAGTCCATTTAGCCAGTTGCTTTCCATGATAGAGAAATGGATCCTCATAGAAATAGGAGGTTCCCTCTTGCCTCTCAGGTCCGCAGTGATAACCCACTGCAGTTCTCTTCCGGGCTGGTCGTCCACTTGAGTTCCAAGGAACTCCGGGTGCGGGCGTCCAAGATACTTAGACAAAGCGTCTAAGTCCTTCTCGAAGATCATGTTCCCACCATTCCCCAACTGGTAAAACTTGGTGTTGTGGGGCAATGCCATCTGAAAGAGAATTGGATGAGTAAGTTAGAGAAGTGCAAGTGTGTCAAATTTTATGTATAATTTCAAGAAAAGTATAACATCAGTTTCTTCTTTTGAAAAAGATCTCAAAGGTAAGAGGGTGAATAGGTTTTCATAACTATTCTCTTCATTGGTTTTGAAACTAAGTTTTTCAGACGTCCATTCTAACTAGGTCTCCTAAGGCCAAACAATGGCTCTGATACCAACTTGTCAACACCCGGATTTTTAAGTCCAGATTCGTATTATGCCATACATCGCAATCCCAGGAAGATTGTTGTTGCGAGACATAACAGTTGATATCATAAGTCATCATTCATTACAAACCATATTTGTCTTACAAATAGAGATCACATGATCCAATATTACACAAATAGTTGATCTATTGATCAACACATTACATAGCGGAAGCGTAGAAATAGTGGACTATCTAATCCACAGGCCAACGCTTGACGTCAGGAGTAGTCCTAGTTGTCGTAGACGTCTTGCTATCCTTCGTCTTGGTACTGTTGCTCTCCTTCATAGTCTGGCCATTTGAATAGCCAGGGACACAGCCGTGAGTACTTTAAAGTACTCGCAAACTAATACTAGTGTAAGTAGTATCAATTCTAGTAAAGGAGTGCTAAGCTCTAGGTTTATTTACATAAAGCCAATTTTAGTTCACAAGCATTTGATAAAAGACTCTGCATTTGCTAACTAACTCAAGTGGGAACATTAGTGTCATTCCCACAACTCAGTTGTGATTCAATTCAAGTCACCATTCAAATCATCAACCCATTTTCAAGAAACATCTGACAACGGTACAGTATGGCCTTTCCAATCGTCCGTAACCGTGGACACGGCTATTCGAATAGGTTTACACTCTGCAGAGGTCACTTGTGCCACAACATTTGATTACATCCGTCAGGGATAACCCTGAATCATCGCAACTCAGTACGCGGATCATCAACCATAACCTTTCACTTACATACCCTAGTATAGGTACCTCTCGCCATGAGCTTGGCCTCCCAGTGAAGACAAACCGTCAGCCTGGGAACTGCACAGGGCTTGGGTCGTACATTCACCTCATTTAACATCATGTCACTTTAACGGAGGCAGCCTCGGCATAACCCCTATGATGCTTGTCCAGAGGGAACCCATACTAAGATGCATAAACTTCCAGTTAAGCCCTACCCATAATCAGGTATTGTGGCGGTACTCAAAAATTGGAAAGGTATCGCATTCAAACCAACCATCAGTTTTTATCAAATTCACCCAGTCATTCACAAGTCATATTCACCTTCAAAATCTTTCAATAGAATGACTCATCATTACAAGGTTTTCAAAGTCATTGCACTTCACAAGTTCCCATCTAGAGTAGTCAATTTTATTTGTTAGCACTAGCCACTAGTCATGAGGGGTGCTACTTAACTCAGAAGCTTTTTAGGCTAAGTTTGATACTCTTTCTCTACTCTATACTTAGACCAAAGTTAACTATAAAAGGAAGCTTTGATAAACAAAGTAAAAGCTTGCAAGGTAAAAACTTGGGATTGGATCCTTTAACATAAAGTAAAAGTAATGTTGCCTTCCTCTAGTAGAGCTTTGCACTTGCAAGAATATTAGCTTGTCTTGGTTGGTGTACTGATCAAAGTGGTCCTCTTCCTCCTGGTAGTAGACCTCCTCCTCCTGGTACTCCTCGGTACTAGCGTCTAAAAATGGATACGAGATAACAATCACCAAACAAGCTTAAGATCTAGACTAAGCACACACAAGGTTCACACAATGCTAATCTATCATCACCACATTGCTATCATGTTGGTTGACTTTGTTTTCTTCTCAATAAAAATAATTTCCTCTCATTACAAATATGGATTAGGGTTTCTATTTAGTTCCTTGAGGAAATAATTTCCTCTCATTGAATCTTGTTAAGATTTAATCTCCTCAAATAAATAATATATGAACCCTTGTTGACCAAGGTCAACCATTCATAATCCTCATTTGGGGAAAATGATTTAAATGAGGTAAAGTACCTCATGCCATTTACACTACCATACTTATAATTTAATATCACCAAATAATCCAATATGAGATGATGTAGACCATGGTCACTACCTCATATTGAGTACTTGGGACAAGATTTAAATGGGAGAAACCTCTCATATGATTTAACAAATAGTTTTGGACAATATCAATTGACTAGAAATAGCCATAGAGCCATTTTCTATTCTAGCCCATGATCATCCAAAGTAACCATGTGATATTTTTACATAAACATGTAGTGTATGCGAAATGTGATTTATGAGAGTTGGAATCAACTCAAAAGCATTTTTAGTTGATTTTTAATAGATGTTTGAAGTTGCAAAAGTCCCTGCCTTGTTATTTTTGTCACATTAATTCTACAACGAATCTAATACTGAGGCCAGTGGGGTTGGGTAGATCTTTTCCTTAGCTTTCTAACCATATGAAATTCATCAAATTTAATTTAGCCAATTTGATTCTATTCAATTTTGAACAAAGCATCTGCAAGCAAATTTGATTTAAAACAGAAATTCGAAATTCAAATTTTGGGCCCGCGCGGGAAAACTAAATGGGCCGAATTGATTTAAAAGGGAGAAGCTAGCCCACCACGCGTCCAGCATGCGTGGGCTGCCTGACAGGGTGGGCTCCACCCGTCAGCCTCTGTTTACACAGCGAATCGGTACGGGGGCTGTGAGACGCACGATTAGAACGAGATCCAACGGATCTCATTCATCGTCGTCATCGGCGAGATGAGCTCACTGGCGCGGCGCAGGTGGGGGTGGGAGGCTCACCGGCGGCGCGGCGAGGGTTGGCAGTGTGCGTGGTGAAGTTGTAGACGACGGCGGAGCTCCTGGTACCGGCGGCGCGTCCTGGGGCGGCTCCAATCGACGGCGGTGTCTGCGGCGGCTTCACGGCTCCGGCGATGCAATTGAGGGGCTACGGCGGCTAATCGAGAAGGGGAGGTGGTCAAGGAGGTCGAGGGAGATGGGAGGAGTGAGCTTGTGTGGAGATTGAAGCGAGGGGAGCTCGCTATTTATAATGGCGAAAGGGGGCAGGGTGTTGCGACTAGGTCGACCATGGCGCGGGCGTTACAGAGAGCTAGAGGGGTAGGCGAGGGCGGCGTTCTATTCAGCGTGTCCAGGCGGTCCTCCTGGCGGCAACGGCGAGACTAGGCGGTGCCAAACTTGGTCGGGCGCGTGCGAGCATCCGCGCGGCAGTGACGGTATTCGGCCTTCGTCTCCGGCGACGGCGGGTGCAGGTCGGCGAATTTGCGTGTCCGCGGCGTTCAGGGTGCAGTGGTGAGGCGCTGGGTGAGAGAGGGGGTCCGGGGGTGGCGCGGGGCGTCGAGGCGACGCGTGCCCGTGGACCATTCCGGCGTGCACGCGTCGACGTGGCCAAGCCGATCCTGGTGGCACAGGGCGTCGCGGGCGCACGCTTGTCTGGGCCTTGTTGTCCTCTCCTCGACCAACGGCGAGCATCAGCGTGCTCAGGGGATCAAGGGGAAGCAGTAGGGCATGGTGGCTAGGGTTGGAGAGAAGGGAAGTGAGAGGGAGCAAGGGGCATGGTGAGCATGGCCGGCATGGCCATGGCTAGGCCATGTCTTTCCCTTGCTAGGGTTTCTATGCATGGGTTTGGTTTAGAGGGGACCAGGGAACAAGGTTTAGTCAAGTGGTTTCAGAAATTGGGGCGAAACACGATTTGAAATAGTGGTTTTGGGATTTGGTTTGATTTGCTCACAAAGTGTTTGTAAAAATGGCCGCATGAAAATTATTTTGAAAATTTTGAATGAAACTTGTTGGACTTGATTCAAATGATCAAAGACACACCATTGTGGTGGTGGTGTTCAAAAATAAATGGTTTTGCAAAAATTTCAAATTGGGATGATCTTGAATCTGCTTCAAAGTTACAACTTTGCTTGAGCATAACTTTTGATCTAGGATGAATTTGCAGGGGTGGTCTTTACCAAAGTTGTTCACCTTGATGTGGTCTTGGGTGAGGTGCAAAGAGTTGGAATTTTTTGGTTTGAAAATCTCTTAAGACAGAGGCTCAAAGTAGGCATCAGGGTAAAAATGGCAGATTTGACCATTAGTGCATGTGAGCAAAATTTGTTTTCAAATTTGATTTGATTTGAGTTTCTTTGATTCCAAAAGTGTTTATAAGTGTTTATTAACCATCTCCAACCAATGGTGCAAGCCAAAATGGTCTAGGTTGAAGATTTGCAAAAATGGCCATAGCCTCATATGTGAAGAATTGCATTTTTCTTATTTTCTCCTTTTCTCCTTCTTTACTCCACTTAGGCAAGGTCTAGGGTTTATTTGGAGTTAGATTGAGTTTGGCAAAGGTTTCAAACCATTTGGGTAAGGTATGAGGGCATAGGTCAAAATTTGTCATTATGGCTATGTGCCACATATGCCTCTATGCATAATTTGTTTTATTTTTGTTTCACCTTAGATTTAGTTGGTAGGTGATAGGTTGGTTTGTTGAGGTTCTTCAAGCCATCTAAACAAGATAGATCATGGCATGATTGATTATTTGCAAAGATAGCTATTTGCTCTCATATGCTTTTTCTCTTATTTTGTTTTCTTTTCTATTTGTTTCTCATTGATGTTGAAAAGGGTAGGGTTTAGGGTTTAAGATCATTTCGAAAATACTTTAACAAACAATCATGGCAAGAATCATCACACACATGCATGAGCACTATGCTCCTATCTTAATTTAATAAAAGTTTTTGTTGGTTCTAAAATTTGGAAAATAGGGAAATTCATTTTCTCTTTGTTTTAAAATTTGGGATGTTACACGTTGTATGCACACGTAGAATCTATAACACCCGATCATCACGAGATGCTTCGAAACGACGATACTTAGCAACGGTGCATACTAAGGACGATCACTTCATGGATATGCGAATATCGTTAGTGCCCAACTTAGTTGGAGGATTGGGACGCCTGGCGTCTTCAACCTTCGTACATTCCCATAAAACTTATGAGTTTATGTAGTCTCACTAGATTATATTCTATCATCTTGTAATAAGGTCTTAGATATCACATATATATCATACCTTGCTTATTTCTGAAAACAAACTTTTCAGCTTCTTACTTTTCAAATAGATTTGAACTTCAAGTTTCACAGAGACAAGATGATTCTAGGTACTAATTGAAACCATGTTTCTTTGAATTGGCGATGTGAGGTTTACTAAAAGTTTGCAATAGGACTTAATCATTTCTTGATTCTTTAACAATACGGTACCAGTCCGTAAAGTTACTTGTCAGACTTAACAATATTTCTATCTCAATTACAAGACTAGCGCATGGTAGGAAATGGATGACAATTCTTCAAATTAATTGAAAATACTATTCAGACTATGTTCATGATAATTAGTTCATGTTTTAATCTAATTACTAATGAACTCCCACTTAATACAACATCCCTCATAGTTGTTTAGTGGTTACATGATCCATATCCACTACACCAAAACCGATCATCACGTGAGATGATGTAGCTTCAATGGTGAACATCAACATGTTGATCATATCATCCATATGACTCGTGTTCAACCTTTCGGTTTCTTATGTTCCGAGGCCATGTCTGTACATGCTAGGCTCGTCAAGCAAACCCAAGTATTCCGCGTGTGCAACATGGCTTACACCCGTTGTATGTGAACGTGTAATCTATCACATCCGATCATCACGAGATGCTTCAAAACGCCGAACTGTAGCAATGGTGCATACGAGGGGAGAATACTTTATTATCTTGATATTAATGTGAGGGATCATCTTATAATGCTACCGTCGCTATCTAAGCAAGATAAGATGCATAAAGGATTAACATCACATGCAATTCATATGTGATATGATATGGCCCTTTAGTCTTTGCGCCTTTGATCTTCATCTCCAAAGCACGGACATGATCTCCATCATCAACGGGCATGATCTCCATCATCGTCGGTGTAGCGTCAAGGGCCATGGCGCCGTCTTCATGGTTGTTCACCACATGTAGCAACTATTACAACTACTTTGAAAATAATACTACTACATGAAATATAAAGACAACCATAAGGCTCCTGCCGGTTGCCACAATACAATAATGATCATCTCATACATATTCATCATCACATCATGGCCATATCACATCACCAAACCCTGCAAAAACAAGTTAGACGCCTCTAATTTGGTTTGCATATTTTACGTGGTTTAGGGTTTTCGAGTGATACTAGTGTTGTCAATAGAAAGAGTAGATTGAATCTTCACTATGGTGAGAGAGACAGACACCCGCAAAGCCACTTATGCAATACAAGTTGCATGTCGAGCGTGGAGCAAGTCTCATGAACGCGGTCATATAAAGTTAGCCCGGGCCGCTTCATCCCACCATCCCGCAAGATGCAAAGTACACGAACTTAAGACAACAAAAGCATCAACGCCCACAAAACCATTGTGTTCTACTCGTGCAACCAATCTATGCATAGACCTGGCTCTGATACCACTGATGGGATTCGTAGCATAGAAAACAAAAAATTTCCTACCGCAAGAACGAATAACAAGCCAAGATCCAATCTAGAAGATGGTAGCAACAAGAATATCATGAGACTAACCCTCGAAGATTTCCAAAGCCTACGAGATTAGATCTCGTTGTTGATGTAGTCGGTCACTTGCCGCTTTCAAAAGCGCGTAGAAGATCTTGACGGTGCCACAGTCGGGCAGCACCTCCGTACTCGGTCACACGTTCGGTGTTGATGACGATGTCCTTCTCCCTGTTCCAGCGGGCAGTGGATGTAGTAGATCTTCCTCGGAATCCCGCCAGCACGACGGCGTGGTGGCGGTGGTGGTGGAGATCTCCGGCAGGGCTTCACCATAGCCATGCAAGAGGGAGGAGGAGGAAGGGACGGCTAGGGTTTGGGGAGAGGGGGGCTAGGGCGCTGGCCAGGGGAGCCCTAGGTGGTGCGGCCAAGTCTTGTGCTGCCCCCTCCCTCTCCTCCTCATTATATAGGTGGAACCCCAAGGGTTTGCCCAAAGTCTTCGAATAAGACCCCAATTCAAAAACTGCCTTATGGACGAAACCTAGAGGGACAGGGACTCTCCCCTTTCCCCTTTCTTTGGCCGCCAAGGAGGTGGAGTCCACCATGGACTCCACCCTCCCACTTGGTTGGCTGGTTAGGGTTGGTGGAGTCCAACCGGGACTCCACCTTCCATGGTGATTTCTTCCGGAAGGTTCTAGAACATTCTAGCGCCTTCCATAAATGCACTGGATCATTTCCAAACTTGGAAAGTGACTTCCTATATATGAATCTTATTCTCCGGACCATTCCGAACCTCCTCGTGATGTCTCGGATCCCATCCGAGACTCCGAACAACATTCGAACTCCATTCAATATTCCATATCTACTTAAAACGACATCAAACCTTAAGTGTGTCACCCTACGGTTCGTGAACTATGCAGACATGGTTTAGACTCCTCTCCGATCATTTACCAATAGCGGGATCTGGAGATCCATAATGGCTCCCACACATTCAACGATAACTTAGTGATCGATTGAACCATTTACATACGATACCGATTCCCTTTGTCTCGCGATATTTTACTTGTCCGAGTTTGATCATCGGTATCTCCATACCTTGTTCAACCTCATCTCCGACAAGTACTCTTTACTCGTACCGTGGTATGTCATCTCTTATGAACCATTCATATGCTTGCAAGCTAATCAGACGACATTCCACCGAGAGGGCCCAGAGTATATCTATCCGTCATCGGGATGGACAATATCCCACTATTGATCCATATGCCTCAACTCATACTTTCCGAATACCTAATCCCACCTTTATAACCATCCATTTACGCAGTGGCGTTTGATGTAATCAAAGTACCCTTCCGGTATAAGTGATTTACATGATCTCATGGTCGATGGACTAGGTAACTATGTATCGAAAGCTTATTGCAAACTGAACTTAATGATGTGATCTTATGCTACGCTTATTTGGGCGTGTGTCCATTATATCATTCACCTAATGACATAACCTTGTTATTAATAACATCCAATGTTCATGATCACGAAACCATGATCATCTATTAATCAACAAGCTAGTTATACAAGAGGATTACTAGGGACTCCTTGTTGTTTACATAACACACATGTATCAATGTTTCGGTTAATATAATTATAGCATGGTGTCAACACCCGGATTTTTAAGTCCAGATGCCTATTATGCCGTACATCGCAATCCCAGGAATAATGTTTTTGCGAGACATAATAGTAAGTAGCATAGAGTCATCATTTATTACAACACATATTGTCTTACAACCATAGATCACATGATCCAGTATTACACGAATATATTGTTCAACATCACAAATAGTAGCGGAAGCGAAGTAGTAGTGGACGATCTATTCCACAGGCAACGCTTGACGTTAGAAGACGATCCTAGTTATCGTAGACGTCCTGTTGTCCGTCATCCTGATCTTGGTGCTCTCCTTCATAGTCTGGCATTTGAATAGCCAGGGCAAAGCCATGAGTACTTTTAAAGTACTCGCAAACTAACTCTAAGATAAATACTCATTAAGTGTACGGGGGTGCTAAGCTCTAGGTTTATTTGCATAAAGCCAAGTTTTAGTTTCATAAATCTTTGGTAAAAGCCTAAATCATGTGCTAGACTAACTCAAGTGGGAACATTAGTGTCATTCCCACAACTCATTATGGTTCACCATAATGTCACCTTTCAATCCACCATTCATTTCTAGAATCAAAACATTTTAAAGATAACGGAGATAGTATGGCCTTTTCAATCGTCCGTAACCGTGGACACGGCTATTCGAATAGGTTTAACACTCTGCAGAGGTTGTACTCTTGTGCCACAACTTTTGATTACATCCGTCGAGGATAACCCCGAATCATCGTAACACAGTACGCGGATCATCAATCGAAACCTTTCACTTATATATGCTAGTATGAGCACCTCTCCCCATGAGCTTGGCCTCCCGGTGGAAACCGCGAGTTAACCCGGGAACTGCACGGAGGCTTGGGCCGTACATTCACCTCATTTCAACATCAATCCATACTTAACGGAGGCAGCCGCAGCAGTAACCCCTATGATGTTTGTTCAGAGGGAACCCATACTAAAATACACAAGTTTCTAGTTAAGCCCTACCCATAATCAGGTATTGTGGGGGTACTTGTATGATTGGAAGGGTATCGCATTCAAACTCAATCATCTATTTTATCAAAAATCACCATCTTCTCTTGTTCAAAAATCCACCTCCTCTTTACTTTCTTTCAAAGTCATTTCACTTCACCAAGTTCCCATCTAGAGTAGTCAAATTTTAATTGATTAGCACTAGCAACTATATGAGGGGTGCTATCTAGCTTTGAGTGGTGCTAATCTATTCCAAGTATTTTTCTACTCTAGACCAAGTGAATCATAAATCAGAAAGGTACTTTGAAATAAATAAGCAAAAGTAAATGTAAGTAAAAACATGGGATAGGTAATACATAACGTAAAGTGTGATGGGGCCTTTGCTCTTGTAGAGCTAAGCACTTGTGTTTAGCAAGGGTTAGCTTGCCTTGAGTCAGGTAGTTATCGAAGTTCTCTTCTTCTTCCTGAGAGTAGCCCTCCTCCTCTTGGTATTCCTCGTTACTAGCGTCTATATACGAATACGAGGTATAAATACTAAACCAAGCTCACATACTATACTAGAAACACTCAAAGAGTTCACACACTAGTCCTAGTATCAATCAAACATGGCATGGTGGATTATTTGATTTGTCTTTATTTGAAAGAAAATAATTTCCTCTCATTACTCCTATTTCTTAAAATTGGTATGTGGATCTTTAAAGGAATTCATTTCTTTTCATTACTTATTATTAAGATTTAATCTCTTCATATAATAATAAGGTATGAAATATAGGTTGACCCAAAGTCAACATTTCATATCTATTATATGTGAGTTCAATTTAATTGAAGTGCTACACTTCACATAGTTTTAAGACTTAACATTTAAAATCTCTAAGTAATAATTCTCAAGGGTTCATTAGCCTAAGTCATTCCCCCTGGTTATTAGTACTTAGGATCAAAATTTAAATGAGAGGTAACTCTCATATTAGGGTTGAGTTTGAATTCCAAACTCAAATGCTCTAGAAATGACTACATAGCCATTTGATTTGATCTAGTCCATGATCATACAAACAACAGGGCTATGTTATTGCATAATCAATTAGAGGACATCATTTGTGATTTATTAGAATTGGAATTACTTCAAAATCTATTATGGTTGAATTTTAAATAAAGTTTGAATGTTCAAAAGTCCCTGTCTTGTCTTTTTTGTCCAATTAAAACTACAATGAAATTGGAGATGGGGCCAGTGGCATTGGATAGATAAATTCATGGGCTTTCCAACGGTATAAAGTTTGCTAAATTTGGTTTGGCAGAATTCAAACTATTCAAAATTTACTAAACACTCAGCAGAGCAAATTTGAATAAAGGTTAAACTAGATTTGACTTTCTGGGCTTAGGCGGGAAATGTTACTGGGCCGAAATGGTTAAAAAAAACCACTTCGCAGCCCAACACGCATCTGGTGCGCTCGGGCCGCGCTGACAAGGTGGGGGCCACCTGTCGGCGCCTCTTTAAACAGCGAAACGGTATGCGCGCGTTAGGCCGTAGGATTAGACTGGGATCCGACGGCGTGTGAACGTCGTCTTCTCCGACGAGCAGCGGGCTCCCTGGCGGCGAGCCTAGGGGGTCGGAGGGCGTACCAGGCCGGTGCAGGGGTCGGGCAGTAGGCGCGGAGAAGGTGTAGTAGATGGGGAAGCCCTGGGAGCAGCGGCGGCGCTCGGGGAAGCGCCAATCGAAGCAGAGCTTCCGCGGGCTCCGGCGGACCTCAGCTCCCGATTGCTTCTGCTCCGGCGAGGTGGTGCTAAATTGAGGTGGGAAGCTTGTTCAGAGAAGGGAGGGGAGCAAGTTGTGTGAAGAAATGGTGGACGGAGGAGCTCTATTTATAGCGGGCGATGGAGGCCGTGAGGTGCTGCGGAGGAGCGTCGTCGGCGTGGCCTCTCCGTCGGTCGAAAGGGCAAGGCAAGGACGGCATCTTGTAGGCGTCGTCCTGGCGATGCTCAACGGCTAGCTGGCACAAAGAAAAGGCGACGGGATGGCTCGGGAGCTTGCAGGGTTTGTCACGGGGCGTGCGGCAGCATTTGGTCGAGGACGACGGCGACGGTGCAGGGCAGGCATGGGCGCTCGTCTAGCGTGTAGAGGGCGGGGAGTAGCTGCTCAACGGCCGTGGTAGGGATGCGAGGGGAGGACGGTCGCGCTCGAGTGCACGGCGTACTGGCGCTGCCAGTGCGCGCTCACCGCGTGCACGGGCGCGTGCTGGCAAGGTTTTGGACGCGGGCGTTCCGGCCAATGGGGTGCGTTGGCGATCGATCGAGTGGTACTGGCGTGATCCTTGTGCTTCAGAGATGCTCGAAGACAAGAGGAAAGGTTGAGGGGAGGGCTGGAGAGAGGGGTGCCCAAAGGTGGCCGGGTACATGGCATGGCATTGTTTTAGGGTTTCTCTTCTTCCTCCTCTCACTTTAATCGATCAAGCCAAGTACTGGGGTGAAGCAGGGGTTGTAAGAGAGTGTGATGATCAAGAATTAAAGTGGTTTAGGGAAGAAACCAGTGGACAATAGTGTGTAGCTCAATTTGGAAAAGCTGCACCCACATTGTTCGACATAATGGCCGCAAGAGAATTTTATTTGAATTTTGGAAATCTTTTTGGTGAATCTCATTTATATAATTAATGTGAAGTATTGGTGGTGGTGGCACTCAATTTGGAGTTGTTTTGCAAAATGTCAAAAGTGACATGATCTTCTCTTTATTTCAGCATCCCCTCTTGTCACTTTTATTCTGGTCAACCCAGTCAACTCTAGCCATGATGGTCAACATCAAAGTTGCTCACCTTGACATGGTCTTGGATGACATGGCTTTGGTTGACCAAGTTTAGTTCAAGAATTGAGAAAACCAGGGGGTAAAGAGGTGAAGAAAATATTTTTGGGTCAAGTGACCATTATCATATGTATGTAGGATTTTTGATTTCTTGGTATTTGATTCTTGATTCAAGGATGCAAAGGTGTTAGTTTATCATATTGAAGTATTTTAGAAGCAAGGGAGCAAGCAATCTTGGCCTTGGTTGAGGATTTGCTATTTTGCATAAAGTGTATGTGAGTGAGAAATGGTTTTTTCCCATTTTCTCTAAGTCCCCTCAATTTAGGGTTTAGTGATCTTACTTAGGGTTCACACAGCAATGTTTAACCATACTAACACTCATCATGGCAATTGCACAAAAGAAATCACTCAAATGCAAGAAACTATATGTGGCACTATATGCATATAAAAAGTTTTTGTTAATTGCAAAATTTGACTTTGGGGAAATTATCTCTCTTGTTTATTATTGTTGAAACTTGGGATGTTACAAACCCTTCCCCCTTACAAAAGATCTCATCCCGAGATCTGAGAAAACTAGGTACTAAAGAGATCTGGGTACTCAGTCCTCATAAAGTCTTCTCTCTCCCAAGTGGCTTCTTCTTCAGTGTGATTACTCCATTGGATCTTCAGAAACTTGATACTTTGGGTACGGGTGGTTCTGAAAGCTTCTTCCAGGATGCAAATAGGTACTTCGCGGTATGTCAGATCTGAGTTGATATCCACAGCTCGATGGTCGATGTTCTTGAAAACTTCGGTCTTCTCAGGCACTTCTAAACACTTTCGGAGTAGCGAGATGTGAAACACATTGTGCACCGCTGACATTTCTTCCGGTAACTCCAGCTGATAGGATACTTCTCCTCGGCGACTCAGGACTTTGAAAGGTCCGACATATCGGGGTGCGAGCTTTCCTCTAAGCTGGAATCTCTGCATTCCTTTAAGAGGGGACACTTTGAGATATACGAAATCTCCGATCTCGAAGGTCATCTCTCGGCGTCTTTTGTCGGCGTAGCTCTTCTGTCTTGATTGGGCTGTCTTGAGGTACTCACGGATCTTGTGAACCTTCTCTTCGGCTTCTCGGAGGATATCTGGTCCAAAGATTTGACTCTCTCCTACTTCCGACCAATTCAGAGGGGTACGGCACTTTCTTCCGTACAGTGCTTCGAAGGGGGCCATCTGCAAGCTGGCTTGGTAGCTGTTGTTGTACGAGAATTCTGCATACGGCAAGCAGTCTTCCCACTTAGATCCATACTCTAGCACACATGCTCTCAACATATCTTCTAGTATCTGGTTGACTCGTTCAGTCTGTCCATCGATGCACGGGTGATAGGCGGTGCTGAAATTCAGACGGGTTCCGAGTCCTTCATGTACTTTCTGCCAGAATCTGGAGGTGAATTGGGATCCTCTGTCGGATACTATTGTCTTCGGGGTTCCGTGCAGGCTGACTATCCTTGAGATATATAGCTCTGCGAGTCTCGGTCCTTGATAGGTGGTCTTGACGGGGATGAAGTGGGCGACTTTGGTTAGTCTGTCGACCACTACCCAGATGGAATCATTTCCTCTACTAGATTTGGGTAGTCCGGTGATGAAGTCCATTCCTACGGAATCCCACTTCCATTCGGGAATCTGTAGGGGTTGCAACAGTCCTGCGGGGCGTTGGTGTTCTGCCTTGACTCTTTGACAGATGTCACACTTGGCGATGTAGCTTCCAATTTCTCTCTTCATTCCATGCCACCAGAATTGTTCTTTCAAATCCTGGTACATCTTGGTTCCTCCGGGGTGAATGGAGTATAGGGTGTCGTGGGCTTCTTTCAGAATAACTTGCTTCAATTCTGAGTCTGACGGTACGCAAAGGCGCTTGTTATACCATAGCACTCCTTCTTCATCTACGGTGAATCCCGGTGCCTTTCCGGCAGCTATCTGGTTCTTGATTCCGTCAATGCTAGCATTTCCTTTCTGAGCTTCTTTGATCTGACTAATCAGGGTGGGTTGGAGTTCAATGCTGGCAAGGTATCCTTCGCTAACCAGTTCAAGCCTAAACTGTTCAAACTCTTCAAACAGGCTAGGTTGCTCAATTGCTAACATGGAGTTCAAGCGACACGGCAGTCTACTCAGAGCATCCGCTACCACATTGGCCTTGCCGGGGTGATAGTGGATTTCCATGTCGTAATCCTTGATTAACTCTATCCATCTGCGCTGTCTCATATTCAGCTCCTTCGCGTGAAGATATACTTCGGGCTCTTGTGATCCGAGTAAACCTCGCATCGATTACCCATGAGGTAATGACGCCATACTTTCGAGTGCTAACACCACTCGCTGCTAGCTCTAAGTCATGGGTTGGATAGTTCTGTTCATGCTGCTTCAGCTGTCTTGATAGGTAAGATATCACTTTGCCTTCTTGCATCAGTACACATCCAAGACCAATCTTGGAGGCATCGCAGTACACATCAAATGGTTTGGTAATGTCCGGCATAGCCAGTATTGGGGCTGTTGTCAGTCTTAACTTGAGCTGTTGAAAGCTCTCTTCACACTTGTCGGTCCATTCGAACTTCCGGTCCTTCTTCAATAATTGGGTCATTGGTCTTGCTATGCTCGAGAATCCTTCAACGAATCGGCGGTAATATCCCGCCAATCCGAGAAATGCACGGACTTCGGTCTGGGTGGTTGGGGCTTTCCATTCTTCAACAGTCTTGATTTTTGCGGGGTCAACGGCAATTCCTCCGGCTGACAAGATATGACCCAAGAATCCTACTTCCTTTAACCAGAACTCACACTTGCTGAACTTGGCATACAACAGATGTTCCCGAAGGGTATTTAGGACCACTTCCAAATGTTGCTCATGTTCTTCTTCGGACTTGGAGTATATGAGGATGTCGTCGATGAAGACGACGACAAACTTGTCCAGGAAGTTCATAAAGATCTTATTCATGAGATTCATGAAGTAAGCGGGGGCATTGGTCAATCCAAATGACATGACATTGTACTCATACAATCCATATCTGGTGGTAAAGGCAGTTTTGGGGATATCGGTGGCACGAATCTTCAGTCGATGGTATCCTGTCCGCAGATCAATCTTCGAGAATACTTGGGCTCCGGTCAGCTGGTCAAACAGATCTTCGATCTTGGGCAACGGATACTTGTTCTTAATGGTGACATCGTTAAGCTTACGATAGTCCGTAACCAAACGAGTGGCACCGTCCTTTTTATCCACAAACAACACTGGCGATCTCCAGGGTGACGCACTTGGTTGAATCAGACCCTTGAATAGCATATCATCCAGTTGCTTCTTCAGTTCCACTAACTCTGCCGGGTTCATGCTGTAGGCTCTCTGGGCTATAGGTCCGGTTCCGGGGATTAGCTCGATGATAAACTCGATATCCCGATCTGGGGGCATACCGGGTAGATCATCAGGAAACACATCAGGATATCGACAAACGACCCTGATCTGATCCAAGGTGGGTTTGGCTAGGCTTTGGTTACAGGTGAACTTTCGGGGCATCTTTTCAGATATGTGTTCGACTATTATTCCGGTGCTACTAGTCATGGTGATGGCCTTCTTGGCACAATCAATTAGTCCATGATGTTTCGCCATCCAGTCCATTCCCAGGACTACTTCCAAACCTTTGGCTCCCAGAACAATCAAATTTGCATAGAATTCTATTTCATGTATTCGATTGGCACATCTTTGCAAATTTTTCTAGCTTTAGTGGTTGATCCAGGTATTTGAACTATCATGACATGCTTCAAACTGATGGGTTGAATCTTACTAGTGCATGCAAAATCTTCGGTAATGAATGAATGCGATGCTCCAGAATCAAACAGCACTCTTGCGGGTATTGAGTTAACAGAGAACATACCCGAGCACAACGTACGGGGCTTCCCGAGCTTCTTCTGCATTCATGTGGTAGAGGCGGCCGTTGCGGTTGTTCGGGTTGTTGGGGGCCAACTTCTTGTTGGTGGTGACACGGCGCTGCTGCCTGCGCAGGGCCCGAGGTGTTGGCGGCAGTCTTGGCGAGCTTCTTGGGGCACTCATAGGAGAAGTGCCCAGCTACTCCGCACTCGTAGCAGTTGTAGGTGGACTTGTCCTTGGGGGTGATGGGAACAGCGTTGCTCCCTGTCCTTGGAGCAGTGTTGGAGTTATTGTTGGGGGCGCGAGGTGGAGCGCGGTTGAAGTTGTTGTTGTTGTTGTAGTTGTTGTGTCCTCCTGACCTGGGGTTTCCTCCACTCCGGTTCTGATAACTCGGACGTGGATTCTGCATCGGGGGCTTGTTGTTTCTTGGGGCGAACCCTCCACCTGAGTTGGGGCGATACTTGTGGTTGTTGCTGGGCCCACTCTGGTTCATCATACGGCGCTTGCGGTTCTCATTGGCTTGGTGTATCTTCCCCTCCATCTGAATGGCGGAGTCAACGAGGGCTTCTAAGTCAGCAAAGGGGATGTTGATTAGCACAGTCTGCATCTCATCATGCAGTCCATTCAGAAACCTCTCCTTCCTCTTCTCGACGGTGTCCGTCTCATCCGGGGCGTACCTTGACAAAGTGAGGAACTTGTCGCGGTATTCCACCACGGTCATTCCGCCTTGCTTCGGTTCCCCGAACTCATCCCTCATCTTCTTAATCAAACCGGGGGCACATGATACTTACTAAACTTGAGTTTGAAATCCTCCCAAGTCATCATTTGCCCCGCATGTAAGGCGCGGGTACTTGTCCACCGGGCACGTGCGGGTCCAGCCGGATAGTGGGTGGCGAACAACACCTTCTCGTTGTCCTCCACTCCGGCAACCTCGAGATTGTTCTCCATAGTTTGGAGCCAATCATCAGCATCGAGGGGTTCCTCGGTCTTGCTGAACACGGGTGGGTTAGTGTTCTGGAAGTTTTTCAGCTTCGACCCTGGGTGGTCGTGGTTTCCGTGGCCTTGATTGCCCTGAGCAAGTTGTTGAAGTGCAGCTAGGTTGGCTTGCCGTTCAGCTCTCTCAACTTCTCTATCAGCCAACATCTGTTGCAACATCTGCATCATTGCCTCCTGAGTCATGTTGCGAGTTGGAGGTGCCATCTGAACAGGGATATGGATAATGAGACGAGAGGGAAATTTCTATGGCTCGTTTTGGGATAAAATTTCAACTTAAAACTTGATTCATAGTAATAATATTACACACACACAAACATAGTCATGGAGGTAGCACATATTACAAGCCAAATGTTCAGGAGGGTTTTAAGAACCCTTTCAACAAACTACGATACATGGGGCGGGTACAAAGGACCAATACATAACACGGGGCGCAAGTGCTCAGACGGAACTACTAGCCATCGACGTTGATAGGGTAGACATTGTCTACCCCGGCATCGAGGTGCTCGTGGCCATCCTCGTAAGGGTGGAACTCCAGGTCATCGTCTTCCTCCTCCTCGTAGTCATCGTCGTTGCTGACGTAGGAGTAGCCGTCCCCCTGGATGTTCTCCCCTTCACCTTCGCCTTCCAGCTCCTGGATCTGCTCAGCTTGGGCAGCGATGGTTGCCTTCAGAGTGGCGATCCTGGCCTTCAGGCGGTTGATGGCGTGATCCTTCTTCTGGTTGGCACGGCGGAGTGCCCTGCGTTCTCCGGCGATCACCCTGATGGTGTCCGCCTGCTGCGCCAACTGGATGTGAGTGTGGTTGGCGTATTCGCGGGAGTTGTCGAGGTCGATGCGGGTCTCACTCAGCATGAAGTCAAGATGATCAACATGGTGGCGAAGTTGCGGGTGCGACGGCAGGTTCATTGGCACTCCGAGGGAGTTGTGCCTTGCATAGTGCACAAAGCGACTGTCCGTGAAGTCCATGAAGTTTTGCCCGCACAGACGTGCGAGTCCTTCCTGAAGTCCCCTTGCGAGACCATCCGCCCAGTTGTTCTCCCTGAAGGAGAACTGGATCCTTGCGCTCATTGGGAGCGTGAACCTTCCACGAAGGTCCACCATGATCACCCACGAAGTTGACCACCGGGTTGGTCATTCAGCATTCCGCCAAAGACTTCCGGTGGTGGGCGCCGAGGAACTCGAGAGGGAGAAGAGGTCCCTCTCAAAGATGATCTCTCCACCGTTCCCCAAGCGATAGAACTCGGTCTGGAGAAAGGGCTGCGCATCCACGACGTGATCCATGCAGTAGAGAGATGAGATGATTAAGTTAGATAAGTGCAAGTGTTCCAAATTTTAATTCACTTAGAAGAAGGGCATGAATTTAAAGTTTGTAATAGACTCTTCAAGGTAAGAAGGTGAATGAGGTTTTCATAACTAGTCAAATCATGGAATTTGAAACTAAGTTTTTGAGCGTCCATTCTAACTAGGGTCTCCTAAGGTCAAACAATGGCTCTGATACCAACTTGTCAACACCTGGATTTTTAAGTCCAGATGCCTATTATGCCGTACATCGCAATCCCAGGAATAATGTTTTTGCGAGACATAATAGTAAGTAGCATAGAGTCATCATTTATTACAACACATATTGTCTTACAACCATAGATCACATGATCCAATATTACACGAATATATTGTTCAACATCACAAATAGTAGCGGAAGCGAAGTAGTAGTGGACGATCTATTCCACGAGGCAACGCTTGACGTTAGAAGACGATCCTAGTTATCGTAGACGTCCCGTTGTCCAGTCATCCCGATCTTGGTGCTCTCCTTCATAGTCCGGCATTTGAATAGCCAGGGCAAAGCCATGGGTACTTTTAAAGTACTCGCAAACTAACTCGAAGATAAATACTCATTAAGTGTAAAGGGGTGCTAAGCTCTAGGTTTATTTGCATAAAGCCAAGTTTTAGTTTCATAAATCTTTGGTAAAAGCCTAAATCATGTGCTAGACTAACTCAAGTGGGAACATTAGTGTCATTCCCACAACTCATTATGGTTCACCATAATGTCACCTTTCAATCCACCATTCATTTCTAGAATCAAAACATTTTAAAGATAACGGAGATAGTATGGCCTTTCCAATCGTCCGTAACCGTGGACACGGCTATTCGAATAGGTTTAACACTCTGCAGAGGTTGTACTCTTGTGCCACAACTTTTGATTACATCCGTCGAGGATAACCCCGAATCATCGTAACACGATACGCGGATCATCAATCGAAACCTTTCACTTATATATGCTAGTATGAGCACCTCTCCCCATGAGCTTGGCCTCCCGGTGGAAACCGCGGTTAACCCGGAAGCCGCACAGGGCTTGGGCCGTACATTCACCTCATTTCAACATCAATCCATACTTAACGGAGGCAGCCACAGCGTAACCCCTATGATGTTTGTTCAGAGGGAACCCATACTAAAATACACAAGTTTCTAGTTAAGCCCTACCCATAATCAGGTATTGTGGGGGTACTTGTATGATTGGAAGGGTATCGCATTCAAACTCAATCATCTATTTTATCAAAAATCACCATCTTCTCTTGTTCAAAAATCCACCTCCTCTTTACTTTCTTTCAAAGTCATTTCACTTCACCAAGTTCCCATCTAGAGTAGTCAAATTTTAATTGATTAGCACTAGCAACTATATGAGGGGTGCTATCTAGCTTTGAGTGGTGCTAATCTATTCCAAGTATTTTTCTACTCTAGACCAAGTGAATCATAAATCAAAAAGGTACTTTGAAATAAATAAGCAAAAGTAAATGTAAGTAAAAACATGGGATAGGTAATACATAACGTAAAGTGTGATGGGGCCTTTGCTCTTGTAGAGCTAAGCACTTGTGTTTAGCAAGGGTTAGCTTGCCTTGAGCTGGGTAGTTATCGAAGTTCTCTTCTTCTTCCTGAGAGTAGCCCTCCTCCTCTTGGTATTCCTCGTTACTAGCATCTATATACGAATACGAGGTATAAATACTAAACCAAGCTCACATACTATACTAGAAACACTCAAAGAGTTCACACACTAGTCCTAGTATCAATCAAACATGGCATGGTGGATTATTTGATTTGTCTTTATTTGAAAGAAAATAATTTCCTCTCATTACTCCTATTTCTTAAAATTGGTATGTGGATCTTTAAAGGAATTCATTTCTTTTCATTACTTCTTATTAAGATTTAATCTCTTCATATAATAATAAGGTATGAAATATAGGTTGACCCAAAGTCAACATTTCATATCTATTATATGTGAGTTCAATTTAATTGAAGTGCTACACTTCACATAGTTTTAAGACTTAACATTTAAAATCTCTAAGTAATAATTCTCAAGGGTTCATTAGCCTAAGTCATTCCCCCTGGTTATTAGTACTTAGGATCAAAATTTAAATGAGAGGTAACTCTCATATTAGGGTTGAGTTTGAATTCCAAACTCAAATGCTCTAGAAATGACTACATAGCCATTTTATTTGATCTAGTCCATGATCATACAAACAACAGGGATATGTTATTGCATAATCAATTAGAGGACATCATTTGTGATTTATTAGAATTGGAATTACTTCAAAATCTATTCTGGTTGAATTTTAAATAAAGTTTGAATGTTCAAAAGTCCCTGTCTTGTCTTTTTTGTCCAATTAAAACTACAATGAAATTGGAGATGGGGCCAGTGGCATTGGATAGATAAATTCATGGGCTTTCCAACGGTATAAAGTTTGCTAAATTTGGTTTGGCAGAATTCAAACTATTCAAAATTTGCTAAACACTCAGCAGAGCAAATTTGAATAAAGATTAAAACTAGATTTGAATTCCTGGGCTTAGGCGGGAAGCGTTACTGGGCCGAAACGGTTTAAAAACCCACTTCGCAGCCCAACACGCATCTGGTGCGCTCGGGCCGCGCTGACAAGGTGGGGGCCACCTGTCGGCGCCTCTTTAAACAGCGAAACGGTATGCGCGCGTTAGGCCGTAGGATTAGACTGGGATCCGATGGCGTGTGAACGTCGTCTTCTCCGACGAGCAGCGGGCTCCCTGGCGGCGAGCCTAGGGGGTCGGAGGGCATACCAGGCCGGTGCAGGGGTCGGGCAGTAGGCGCGGAGAAGGTGTAGTAGATGGGGAAGCCACGGGAGCAGCGGCGGCGCTCGGGGAGGCGCCAATCGACGACGAGCTTCCGCGGGCTCCGGCGGACCTCAGCTCCCGATTGCTTCTGCTCCGGCGAGGTGGTGCTAAATTGAGGTGGGGAGATTGTTCAGAGAAGGGAGGGGAGCAAGTTGTGTGAAGAAATGGTGGACGGAGGAGCTCTATTTATAGCAGGCGATGGAGGCCCGTGAGGTCTTGCGGAGGAGCGTCGTCGGCGTGGCCTCTCCGTCGGTCGAAAGGGCAAGGCGAGGACGGCATCTTGTAGGCGTCGTCCCGGCGATGCTCAACGGCTAGGCGGCGCGAGAGAAAAGGCGACGGGATGGCTCGGGAGCTTGCAGGGTTTGTCACGGGGCGTGCGGCAGCATTTGGTCGAGGACGACGGCGACGGTGCAGGGCAGGCATGGGCGCTCGTCTAGCGTGTAGAGGGCGGGGAGTAGCTGCTCAACGCTGTGGTAGGGATGCAGGGGGAGGACGGCCGCGCTCGAGTGCACGGCGTCCTGGCGCTGCCAGTGCGCGCTCACCGCGTGCACGGGCGCGTGCTGGCAAGGTTTTGGACGCGGGCGTTCCGGCCAATGGGGTGCGTTGGCGATCGATCGAGCGGTACTGGCGTGATCCTTGTGCTTCAGAGATGCTCGAAGACAAGAGGAAAGGTTGAGGGGAGGGCTGGAGAGAGGGGTGCCCAAAGGTGGCCGGGTACATGGCATGGCATTGTTTTAGGGTTTCTCTTCTTCCTCCTCTCACTTTAATCGATCAAGCCAAGTACTGGGGTGAAGCAGGGGTTGTAAGAGAGTGTGATGATCAAGAATTAAAGGGGTTTAGGGAAGAAACCAGTGGACAATAGTGTGTAGCTCAATTTGGAAAAGCTGCCTGCCACCTGTTCGACATAATGGCCGCAAGAGAATTTTATTTGAATTTTGGAAATCTTTTTGGTGAATCTCATTTATATAATTAATGTGAAGTATTGGTGGTGGTGGCACTCAATTTGGAGTTGTTTTGCAAAATGTCAAAAGTGACATGATCTTCTCTTTATTTCAGCATCCCCTCTTGTCACTTTTATTCTGGTCAACCCAGTCAACTCTAGCCATGATGGTCAACATCAAAGTTGCTCACCTTGACATGGTCTTGGATGACATGGCTTTGGTTGACCAAGTTTAGTTCAAGAATTGAGAAAACCAGGGGGGTAAAGAGGTGAAGAAAATATTTTTGGGTCAAGTGACCATTATCATATGTATGTAGGATTTATGATTTCTTGGTATTTGATTCTTGATTCAAGGATGCAAAGGTGTTAGTTTATCATATTGAAGTATTTTAGAAGCAAGGGAGCAAGCAATCTTGGCCTTGGTTGAGGATTTGCTATTTTGCATAAAGTGTATGTGAGTGAGAAATGGTTTTTCCCATTTTCTCTAAGTCCCCTCAATTTAGGGTTTAGTGATCTTACTTAGGGTTCACATAGCAATGTTTAACCATACTATCACTCATCATGGCAATTTCACAAAAGAAATCACTCAAATGCAAGAAACTATATGTGGCACTATATGCATATAAAAAGTTTTTGTTAATTGCAAAATTTGACTTTGGGGAAATTATCTCTCTTGTTTATTATTGTTGAAACTTGGGATGTTACACATGGTATGCAAATATTTATCATAAACACAAAGATATATTATAATAACCATTTTATTATTGCCTCTTGGGCATATCTCCAACAATTTCATCCAAGTCCATCAATTTTATAAATCCATTTACTTTCAAAAAGTATTCACCTATCTTGGATTTCATGGCGCATAGCCATTTTAACGGAGTAAGGGCCCATCATAGCTTCTTTGTATGTAGTTGGTTTATCATTGTTCAAAATCAATCCTTTGTTCACAAATCATTTATTTGATCACAAAGTAAACCATACCTACAAGGTTCAATAGGTACTTTGATCTCCATGACTATAATACTTTGTAGACATGGGAGCTATGATCTTCGTGGCCGCTTCCGGAACCATTTCTGATGCTGCGCTACTCTGATCATCATGCTCAGGTTCATAAACCTTATCAAGTTCCATTGTCCTCCCACTCAAATACTTCGCTAGAAACAATTTCTTGGAAATAAGTAAGAAACATCGACAAACACTTTTGTCTTTGTCTCCATAGTGGAAAGAATTCCCAATCAATTCTCTGGGATAACAAACAAAGACATTCATCCGATTTTGGTTGTAAACTAATTTACTTATGCTATGCATACCAAAATTTAAGAAAGGACTATTAGGGTTTATACCCATTCCATAACTCATATGGTGTCATTTCATCAGATCATGATGATGCTCTATTCAGTGTAAAAGCGGTAGTCTCTGAAGCATAATCCACAAAAATATAATGGCGTCATATTATCTCATCATTAACCCAACAAGGTTTGGATACGTTTCTCGGATACTCCATCATCACTATGATACTCCAAGGAACGTGAGTTTTAGAACAATTTCATAACTCTCTTAGATGTTCGCTAAAACTCGTAATTCAAATATTTCCACAATGATCCAATCATAGATATTTGACTTTTCTATTACAATGATTTCCACTTCATGCTGAAATTTATTTGAATCCATTCAAATGTTTCAAACTTCTTCCTTATCGAATATATCCACATATATATACTCAATTCATTGTTGGAAGTTTTCATGAAGTAGAAGAATCTCCCGCACTCAACTATGCCCAATGAACCACATACATCATCATGCATGTTTCCACTAAGTTAGTTGCCCGTTCAACTCTTGGCCTATGAACGGTATTTCAGTCATTCTCATTTAGAAAAGATTTGCAAGTGCCAAATGATTCAAAAATCAAATGACTCCAAAAACCCATCTGCATGGAGTTTCTTCATGCGTTCCTTTCTAACATGACCTAAATGGCGGTTCCACAAATAAGTGGAATTCAAATCATTTGCCTTATGGCATTTTAGCGTCAGTGTTATGTATGTGTGTTTCACCATTAAGATTTATAATAACTTATCCATCGTACATGGAGTAATTTCATAATTTGAACAACTCATTGTTTTCATTTGACCAGAGCAAAATAACAATTATTAAGTTCTTTATTATAAATTCTAAGGGCTGGGTAGAATGCCAACGACAAACATAATAACACTTCATTATGTTCCAGACGTGCATTATTACCTTATTCCTTATCAGTCACTTAGGCCATCGTATTCTTGTATTGCGTTGTATTGTATGACATCTCATACCAACCAATCTGGTACAAATACCCAAGAATTTCATTATGTGACCAAACAAGGAATACATCCATAACATCTATATCATCTATATACACCTGAGCTAGACTTTCTAGTCTTTTCTTTCTTTCTGCCAAAATATATTTTGTAGTTTCTCTTTTAGCTTTCCTCATTCTCCAGAAAACACTTCACCTTCAATAACTTCTAGGTCCATTGGTCAAATACCAATAACCTTGAGGTTATTACTTTGAAGTTGATCATCATATGACAAGTGTTCCAGATTTCACTATTAGTAACTTTGTAATATGATGAACAATTTCACTCATAATTTTATCCATCATATCATGACAACTTTCCGAGACCATGTATGTACATGCTAGGCTCGTAAAGTTTAACCTCAGTATTCGCATGTGCAAATCTGGCTTGCACCTGTTGTATGCACACGTAGAATCTATAACACCCGATCATCACGTGATGCTTCGAAACGACGAGTCTTAGCAATGGTGCATACTAAGGACGATCATTTCATGGATATGCGAATATCGTTAGTGCCCAACTAGTTGGAGGATTGGGACGCCTGGCGTCTTCAACCTTCGTACATTCCCATAAAACTTATGAGTTTATGTAGTCTCACCAAATTATATTCTATCACCTTGCAATAAGGTCTTAGATATCACATATATCTCATACCTCGCTTATTTCTAAAAACAAACTTTCCAGCTCCTTACTTTTCAAACGGATTTGAACATCAAGTTTCACGGAGACAAGATAATTTTAGGTACTAATTGAAACCATTTCTCTTTGAATCAGCAATGTGAGGTTTACTAAAAGTTTGCAATAGGACTTAATTATTTCTTGATTCTCTAACAATACGGTACAAGTCCGTAAAGTTTCTTATCAGACTTAACAGTATTTCTACCTCAATTACAAGACTAGCGCATGGTAGATAACGGATGCCAATTCTACAAATTTAATTCAAAATACTACTCAGAATCTGTTCATGATAATTAGTTCATGTTTTAATCTAATTACTAATGAACTCCCACTTAATACAACATCCCTCATAGTTGTTTAGTGGTACACGATCCATATCCACTACACCAAAACCGATCATCACGTGAGATGATGTAGCTTCAATGGTGAACATCAACATGTTGATCATATCATCCATATGACTCGTGTTCAACCTTTCGGTTTCCTGTGTTCCGAGGCCATGTCCATACATGCTAGGCTCGTCAAGAAAACCCAAGTATTTCCGCATGTGCAACATGGCTTACACCCGTTGTATGTGAACGTAGAATCTATCACATTCGATCATCACGAGATGCTTCAAAACGACGAACTGTAGCAACGGTGCATACGAGGGGAGAACACTTTATTATCTTGATATTAATGTGAGGGATCATCTTATAATGCTACCGTCGCGATCTAAGCAAGATAACATGCATAAAGGATTAACATCACATGCAATTCATAATGTGATATGATATGGCCCTTTAGTCTTTGCGCCTTTTATCTTCATCTCCAAAGCACGGACATGATCTCCATCATCAACGGGCATGATCTCCATCATCGTCGGCGTAGCGTCAAGGTCCATGGCGCCGTCTTCATGGTTGTTCACCACATGTAGCAACTATTACAACTACTTTGAAATAATACTACTACATGAAATATAAAGACAACCATAAGGCTCCTGCCGTTTGCCACAATACAATAATGATCATCTCATACATATTCATCATCACATCATGGCCATATCACATCACCAAACCCTGCAAAAACAAGTTAGACGCCTCTAATTTGGTTTGCATATTTTACGTGGTTTAGGATTTTCGAGTGATACTAGTGTTGTCAATAGAAAGAGTAGATTGAATCTTCACTATGGTGAGAGAGACAGACACCCGCAAAGCCACTTATGCAATACAAGGAGGTGGAGTCCACCTTCCATGGAGATTGAAAGGGACATGGACTCTTCCCTTCCACCCTTGTTGGCCGGCCAAGGAGGTGGAGTCCACCTTCCATGGTGATTTCTTCCGGAAGGTTCTAGAACATTCTAGCGCCTTCCATAAATGCACCGGATCATTTACAAACTTGGAAAGTGACTTCCTATATATGAATCTTATTCTCCGGACCATTCTGGATCTCCTCGTGATGTCCTGGATCCCATCCGAGACTCCGAACAAAATTCGAACTCCATTCCATATTCCATATCTACTTAAAACGACATCAAACCTTAAGTGTGTCACCCTACGGTTCGTGAACTATGCAGACATGATTGAGACTTCTCTCTGACCAATAACCAATAGCGGGATCTGGAGATCCATAATGGCTCCCACATATTCAACGATAACTTAGTGATCGATTGAACCATTTACATACGATACCGATTCCCTTTGTCACGCGATACTCTACTTGTCTGAGGTTCGATCATCGGTACACTACTAGGAAAAGGCTTACCGCCGGCGACCTAAAAAGGCTTACCGCCGGCGTTTTCGGATTCGCCGGCGATAACCTCGCCGGTGGTATAGTCCTAACGCTGGCACTTTTGTAACCGCCGGGGGTAATCCTCTACACCACCATCGCATCAAGTTATATAGTTACGTTCGCCGGCGCTACGTTATTTTGGAAATAAAAAAAAACTGGTCCACCGCCCGCATCTCTGCACATGGTTGCAGACTACGTGACTACATGCAGTCCACAACATTTACAATTAGTAAGTAAATTTACAGAGAACACCCTGAGAAGAAAATAAAAAGCAATCAAGTGTCACGCCCTTGCCACGCCGTCGGCCGGAGCTTCGTGCCGCTGCCCTTGCCGCGCTGGCGCTCGCGCTTGGATTCATCGACGATGAAGACGAAGCGGCCTCCGGAGCCCTCGACGAGGAGCGAGCCACCGCGGCCCTTCGCGAGGTTGAGGTCCGGGTCGACCTCGTCAGCGATGTCGATGGAGAGGTGGCCTCCGCGGCGTCCGCCAGCGCCGTGTGCTCGTCGGGGGAGTCCCCGTGCCGGAGACAGAGGCCTCCGCCTCGCGCTCGTCGGCGGAAAGCTCCTTCTCGTGCTCGTCGGCGGCGGGGCGACGGGCCGACGCTGCGTGCTGGTCGGTGGAGTCCCCGCGCGCAGAAGCCTCTCGCATCTGCCCACGCGCCTTGCCGGAACCGCCTGCGGCAACAACACATAAATACCCAGGGGAAAAAACGCCGCAGGCAACAAACTCTGGACAAAACTAGCATCGAGATCCAGCGAATTTGAGACAGTATTGAGTTAACCTTTGGCAGAATCGAAGAGGGACTCGTAGAACTCCTCATCCCTCCGCAGCTGATCCGCTCTCGCCATGGCTGAATCCTTCGCGCAGAAGCTTCTCGCGCTCCCTCGCCGGTGTTCTGCCGCGGCGATCGAGGGTTCGGGGCGGGGCGGGGCAGAGCGGGGTGGGACAATCTGGGCCTGGACGGGGAGGGAGTAGGCGGCGGCGGATTTTCTCCCGTGGGAGTTTGACCGAGAGAGACAGAGAGGAGAGAGGAACGATGGACAGGAGAAGATGAGGAAGAGATAAGTCACGTGGATGCGGTAATTTTTGCTCGGATGGCCCATACGAGCACGTTACCCCCGGCGCTCTGGACGCGGTTTCGCTGGTGGCAGGGCCCATTACCGCCGGCACTTACGGCCCGCAAATGCCAGCGGTAAGTGCAGCCTGGGTGGCCCACCCTGCTACCCGTTACCCCCGGCATCTTCGTTTCAAGTTCGCCGGCGATAATGCAGGTACCCCCGGCATCTTTGTTTCAAACTCGCCGGCGGTAGGGTGAGGCGACCCTGGAAGGCCTTACCGCCGGCATCTTTAAATCAAACTCGCCGGCGGTAATAAATCCGACTATAAGCTTATTCCTAGTAGTGGTATCACGATACCTTGTTCAACCTCGTTTCCGACAAGTACTCTTTACTCGTACCGTGGCATATCATATCTTGTGAACTATTCACATGCTTGCAAGCTAATCAGACGACATTCCACCGAGAGGGCCCAGAGTATATCTATCCGTCATCGGGATGGACAAATCCCACTCTTGATCCATATGCCTCAACTCATAATTTCCGAATACTTAATCCCACCTTTATAACCACCCATTTACGCAGTGGCGTTTGATGTAATCAAAGTACCCTTCCGGTATAAGTGATTTACATGATCTCATGGTCGAATGACTAGGTAACTATGTATCGAAAGCTTATAGCAAACTAAACTTAATGACGTGATCTTATGTTACGCTTATTTGGGTGTGTGTCCATTATATCATTCATCGAATGGCATAACCTTGTTATTAATAACATCCAATGTTCATGATCATGAAACCTTGATCATCTATTAATCAACAAGCTAGTTATACAAGAGGCTTACTAGGGACTCCTTGTTGTTTACATAACACACATGTATCAATGTTTCGGTTAATACAATTATAGCATGGTATGCAAACATTTATCATAAACACAAAGATATATTATAATAACCATTTTATTATTTCCTCTTGGGCATATCTCCAACATGCAGCAGTCGCCAGACCCTCCCCCCTCTCCATCTTGCGTAGCTCCACCACCAGCATACTATCCAATTGAATAAAAAACCGTTTGCACCCAATTGATTCGGCTAAGCACAAACCCTTGCGTATCGCATAAGTTTCGGTTGTCATAGCATCATCTACAAACAAAAGATACTTGTTTTGAGCATCAACGAATTTACCTTTCGAATCTCGTATAACAACTCCAACGATCCCACGTCCTTCATCCTCACTATAAGCAGCATCTACATTGATCTTCAATTGTCCCTGAGATGGACATGACCAGGACTCGGCCTTCCACTATACTGGGTTCTTACGAACTCATCGGCAATTTGTAACGAAAGCACCAATGGACAGTGCCGACCTCTAGGGCGGCTGAACATTCTCTTCGTGGACATATTGGCGACGCTCCCACCATATATACCACGCTCCTGTAGAAAACCCATAACAAATCAGCCTCCATTGTCATTGACAATGTTGAGTAAATCTAGCTCCTAGGCCTAGTTACTTGGTGTATTTTTCTTTACCGTCTGTCTAGCTAGGCTGTTGTGGTTTATCCCAATTTGATCAACGACGTTCCTATCAGTGTGTCTGGCCAAGTTTGCAGGATTGTCATGGAAGCTTCACTCGGATCTTGGAATGGCACTATCTAGTCAAGAGTGTGGCAGTTGCCACGACACACACTTTTCCTTCAAATGAAAGGAGAAGCTATAAGCTTTTCAAAACCCGCGCATCTTCCTCCAGCATGTGTTTTGTGTGTGAGTGCTTAGGCCTTTACCTATACATAGTCAGCCGTTTCTTATCTCTTGCCATGTAGGATTGGAGCTGATGTGGAGGGGAGGGGTATTTAAAGAAGGGAGAGATGAATGTTGTATGTAAGGCAAGATACGACTCTTGTACCAAATGCCAAGAAAATGAACTGTTGTGCATGAGCCACCACGATTTACTCACTGCGGGTCGGTATCTAGGTGTAGAAAATCCTTTAGAACATTTATTGCTCTGTCATAACAAGGAATGACACACTACAATACTAGTGCAATCCATGCTTTTGCAGATGACGTGGTAGCGCTGGTAGGCTCGGAAGAAACGTCCCATTGTGGACAACCTTATATAAATCTACTAGGAAGTTTGTGGCGCGGCGCACGCCGCGTCCGTGCTGTCTAAGAATTCTTGTTCACTTACGGTGTTTTTATTATGCATTTTAGAGAGATTTGGAAGTTGAAAGGGGGAGCACAAATTTGATACGAAGGATCTCAACTGGGAAAAAACACGCTGCTTCAACCATGATGCCTACAATTCTTGTATTGTGTTTCACCGTTTCGTCAGGTGGAAGAAGGGAATGAGGTGTTGAGGATGAAAGTGGGGAAACTCTCATTTGCAACTAGTTGCGCTCGCACCCCATTTTTTGTTGTGACACTTCTAAGTTTCCAAAAAATGCAAACTAAAATTCTATACATACATTGTGTTGTGTCTTGTGCATCTGTGAAGTTTCATCCAAAAATATGTCAAAATGTGACATGTGTAAAAAAGAGAAGACGTACGTAAATAGTGTCACGTACTATTTACAGATCATTTGTTCTTTTTGTCTAGGCCACATTTTGACATATTTTTGGATGAAACTTCACAGATACACAAGACACAACACAATGTATGTCTAGAATTTTAGTTTGCATTTTTTGGAAACTTAGAAGTGTCACAACAAAAATGGGGTGCGGGCGCAACTAGTTGCGGAATATCCCCTCTCATGAAAGTGGAGGTGATGACTAAAGATTGACGGCGTAGTTTGGAGAACATCGAAAGTGGAGGTGATGACTAAAGATTGACGGCGTAGTTTGGAGAACATCAACATTACTTATGAACATGTATTGCACGCTCAGTTGACTACCTTCGAGTATTGTGATGCTGGAGTTGCAGAGCAAACGTATCAGTAGATGGAGAACTTTGCTTCCATGTAGTTTACGATGGCATTCGCGAGTTTGAGCAAGTGGCTGAAAAATAGATATGTTGGCTAAGATTTATGATGTCTACCAGTAGCTCTAGCGTAGAAACTGTCTGTATTAAAGCCGGTTTTTTATATCCTCGTGTGTATTGTAAAAGTTGTGTATGTGGTATTATATATAATGTTTATTCTATTAATCCGCGTTCGCCTCTAGTATGGAAAATAGGGTCGATATGTAGACAGATATAACTGAATAAGTATAAGATCATATTTTAGAAGTCTAATACCACGTTTGGAGATTTTTATTTCTTTTCGGAAACTGAAGAAGATATCTGCAAAATTTATATAATCAGCATTTTAGACTATGGCATACCAGCTAAGAGTAAGAACAAAGCCAGCAATATCATCAGCATTTATTTATATAACCAGTCTCAATAATTAACATATAACTACTGTAAACCAGAACAATGATAATTATATGATTGGGTTTAATTTGATCACCAAACATATTTTCCTCTATTTTATCATTGTAGAAAGTACATGCAACGCCTGTTGTAATAAGCATTTTTTTAACTCTTCAGTGACTTGCATGTGTCCTTACCTCTCATCTCAATGGCTATAGAGACTCCAAGCTTCCATGTGTGGACTGTGGAGAGCATCGTGGACATTGCAAGGCAGGATTGAATCTTGTATAGACCAATATAATAGAATGTACAGCTGTACTATTAACTCGAACCTTCCATGTTTCAAGCAATACAATTAGGAAGGAAGAGAGGAAAATAATGGATTCCAGGTTTTGAGTACCACAATTAGTAAGGAAGACAGGAAAATAATGGATGAATTGTCTTTCCTCAACTATAGCCCAAAGACTAAAGGTGGACGCAACAAATGAACGCCTAATTAGTATATTCCTAAATCTTTACAAAAGCACCATACTCCGGATGGCAGGAATATACAGTTATTGTATGAAACATGAATGTACACAACGGAGGGAAAAATCAAAACTGAACTGAAGCTACAAAATAGTTCAGTTGAGGAAAAATAACACCTAGGCATATCATTAAGCATTCCATTAAATGGATGTCATGCATAAAAATAATAATCCAACTGCAGGAAAGAATCAATATAATCCTCAATTCACATATATTTTTACTGAACAAAGAAATCTCTGTAAAGGCCAAGAAATTTCATCATCTTAGACCACTGAAACAATGCAGGAGGAATTTTTTTTCATTCGTCCTGAACTTGTTGCATCCTGAACCTTACAGCGTATCACCTTAGGCGTCAACTCAATTGCTGCTGCCGATCTGACCTGAAAACTGGCTTACCGTCATGCCAACAAACTGGATGCTGCCTGGCCTGCTCACCTTAGTAATGATATATGTTTGTCCTCATGGAACCCCCCCCCCTACTTTATTAATACCTTACCATGACATGTTTCAGAAACCAGTAATGTTCAGGATTGCCTTATACTAATCACACTTGATGAACCTTGATGACTCTGTAGTCTGTACCCATCTAATGCACATATTAAAAGCCATCTAAATCTACATCAATCCTTTTTCTACAAAGATCCGAAGGCAGGCCATGTCACATCTGAAAACCACTGTTGCAACTATCTCCAAACAAAGGTTTAAAAATGATCAGATTAATTTATGTCTAGAACAATTGGCAGCCACCACCAAGAACCTTGTACTGAATTAACTTCTTGATCAAACAATTAGCAGCCACCACAAACTCATGTTTAAACATATGAAGATGAACTGCTAGAAAATAACACTCTGTCACTAACACATAAATTCATACATAAAAACAGACATGTGTTTTATTCTGCAATACAGACAGACACATAACTAAAAAATGACACTGGCAAATACAGAAACTATGAAGTCCAAGAACTCACATAAAGGCAGATTATATAAGCTGTAAAAAGAACATTATTGTTGCTGCAATGATAAGATGAGAGAGCAGATACCTTTCCGCCCTGAACAAAGCTGTTCATGTACAACTTTTGCTTCACTCTTGTCATCTTCTGTAGGCAAGCAACCAAGCCATGCTGGAATGACCTGAGAACCATATATAGTTAATTTAGACGACCTGGAGCACACTAATCCAACGAAAAATCGAACTCTAAAAAATTCAGCGTGGAATAGACCAGTGAGCTGCAGCTGCCACGTGATAACACAATTCTGAACTTAATTGTAAACCTTCAGAATGCAAGCCTGAGTATCTATCAATTTGACTTTAGTCTTCAGTGATACTGTGTAGCACCACGCTATCGTCCTTAGTGATCTAGCTGAAAAACATAAGAATCTGAAACGAAGGAGCTTATAGTTGCAAATTTTCGTTACAAATTCATCAGTTCGAGAGGGAGGGAGCACGAATTGGAATCCAACCTTCCGAGAGCATGTGGTCGACCACACCATTGCCTGTAGTCATGGACCCTTTGTTGTTGTCATGTCTGTCTCCGCCACCGCCGTCATTGTTTTGGAGCAGCGGATGGCCTCTCCTAGCAAGACCCAGGCAGCGTACATGAGCGCCCTTCGAAGAGGACCCCACGGCCCCTCAAGCCGACAAAGCCGGTAGCACGGTCGTTGACCCATATCCTATCCATCAAAGTCATGGCGGCCGTCGACCCTGCTCGCCGCCGGAGGATCCTCCAAGCGCCGCCCGTCCCTTGTCCTTGTAGCCATCGGAAGGATTTCCGGCCTGTGGAGCCGACGAACACTGGCATCCTCCGGTCCGCCGCAGCTGCGCTCGTCACAGAGAGAGAGAGGAGGTGAGACAGGTGAGAGAGAAGGGAGGTACAGGAGGCAGAGTCCAGGTGACGTACTGCGTACGGACGCCCATAGATGGTGGGCACCCGCAGCGCTCACGCGGCGTCTCCTTCGTTGCCGATCTCCGCTCGCCGTCTAACCTCCATGAAGAGGGCGCCGCCGCCACCCAACTCCGTCCGACCACGTGCGCCGCCGCAAGAAGCACTGAGCGGTGAACGTCGACCGCCAGTGATCTACCGCTTGAACCCTAGAAATTGCAGCTGCGTGTGATCTTCCAGAATAAGGGAGGATCGGAGCCGAGTCGGCCGTGCTCGCCGAGCTCGGCGAAGCGGTAGGAGGAGGCGAGAGCGAAAGGTGAGCCGGGCGTGGGGGAAGATGGGGGAGATGGGGAAATTCTCGGTGGTTCGGCAGGACTCCACCGCTTTTGACCGCACGAAGATATGTAGGTCCTTCTAGAAAACCACAGGCGGTAAACATCCAAGAAAAAAGGAAATTGCAAACTAAATTCCGGTATGTACACCGCTTTAGGTAACGTGGCAATCACTAATTGGAGTAAATGGGCGGAGTAATGGCTTGGGTTTTTGGACATACCATAAGTTAGGCTTGCGCTACTACCACTCGCCCTACCGTATAGTTCTCTTTTGTAGTTTTCAGCTTATGGAAGGGCCGCTAACACTAACACTAGTAGAAAATCTCTCATCAGTACCGGTTCCAGAGGAGCTTTAGTACCGGTTGAGCAACCGGTATTAATTATCCGGCACTAAAGGCCCCCCCTTTCGTACCGGTTCCTTACGAACCGGTATAAAAGGCCCTCCACGTGGGCCACCTGGAGAGCTCAGGGCCAAGGAGTTTTGGTACCGGTTGGTAATACGAACCGGTACCAAAGGTTCCCACCCGCGGCAGGGAATTTGCCCAAATCTTCGCCGCGCGAGAATTGGTTTTTTAGGGTTTTTGGAGGGGTTTAGGGATATCGGTTTGTTTCATATCGCGTCGATGCACCGGAAACGCGTTTGGGTTTAGGTAGTACATGAAGATCAAGATGATGCATAGCAAGTTGGTGCATATAATATAACACACATGTTATTGCATAAGATCGCAAATTAAGTAGCACTATGCATGAAGATCGATCTTCATGCATATAGTGGTACTCTCCGAGGCGTACTCTATATATGTCTATTACATGTAGCATAGTGGTACTCTTCGAGTCAACTATATATGTAACATGTACATCTTCACTCATAGTGGTACTCTGCGAGTGGTGGTATGACGTAAGGGAACCGGTACTAAAGGCTTAGATGGATGAGAGGTTTTCTACTAGTGTAATCCATCGCAAGCCAATTCCTGTGGGGTTTTGTGTTTGTTAGCTTATAGAAACACCGTTACCAACCGTTCAATTTCAGTTTCCTTCCGGTTTACGCGATCTCGATCTAGTTCTGAATGAAATGTATCGCAGTAAGCTCTATCTAGAGTGGAAAAATCTTCCACACTAAAATAATGTTTATTTGATGGTGCGATAGTCTGAGTTTCACAACCGAATCTGGAAATTTCAACTTGATTATTGGATTTCAACCTGGCATGCCTATTTCCGTGGCTATCTTGGCTTGTCTATATCCGATTTGTCGTAGGTGGGGATTTCAACCAGATTATGGGATCATAGAAAAAATGACAATATTAATTGGCCACGGGTGCATAGGTTCAATGATTTTATCGCTAACCTAACACTACGAGAAATCTGTAGGGGCGGAGTTCGATACACATGGACCAACAAATAGCTAAATTTGGTTTGATGTATTGTTTACCGGATGTCTATGTCCGCATAGTGGGAAGCAATGTTCCCCCTTTGCTCCCTGGTGGCAGAAACGATCATTAGATCGGACCACTAACCGCTAGTTCTGAGCTCTGGGGAGGAGTTCAGGAAGAGGAGTACACCCTTCTTTTGAGAAGAGGTAGCTTGAACAACCCGATTTTCGGGACCCGGTTACCTCTAAATAGCAGGATCTGGAGGCTTGTGGGAGCACCTTCCTAGACCCTATTGATGCGTGGCAACATATTTCGGTGGGACTTCGTCAATTCCTTAAGGGCTGGTGAACTAATTTGGGAAAGGCTTAGCGCGACCTAAAGGAACAGATCTTGTCACAAATCCAAAAGCTTGACCTTTGCACCGACTCCTCGGGTCTGGATGACGAGGGTTGGGCCTTTCACTATCACGTTGAGGACCAACCAACTCATCTTGCTAAGGTCGGAATATTGGCGAAAAAGGAGTCACCAAACCTGGCTACTTAAGGAGGATGCTAACACTACCTATTTCCATGCCATTGCGAATGGTTGGCGTAGGAAATGTGACATCTCTCGCCCAGTGACTTATCAGTGGATCATCACTGACCCTACATGTTTAATTATAGGAACATATATACACGTGTTATCGGAATCTCATGGGAGCGGAAGGGGATCCAGGGGCCTCTCCCTTTCACAAAACATCTGGCACATGTTGGGGCCTGTATTAGAGGAGGAAAACAACATCCTCATGCTCTCCTTCACGGCAGGGAACTGGACAAGTTTTTTTTCTAGTATGAAGGTGGATACGGCTCCTGGACCAGATGGGTTACCAATCATCTTCTTCAAGAAGTTCTGGTCGTATAGCTACTCTGAATGGTTTGCACTAGGGAGGGTGAACATTTCGAGGCTTAACTTTGAGTTCCTATCCCTAATCCCGAAAGTCTAGGGTGTGGATGAGATTCGACAATTAATACAAACCTATAGAGCTTATAGATATCATTTTTAAGTTTGTCACTAAAGCTTAGGCTACCCGCTTAGCTCCCATTGCTCATAGGACGATTTTTATGAACCAATCGGCCTTTATCAAAGGAAGACACACACACGAAGGGGTTTTGTCTCTTTAATTAGGAGAGCATCCACAAAACCAAGTCAAAGAAAATTTCGACAGTTTTTTTGAAACATGACTTTTAGAAAGCCTATGACCGGGTGAACCGGACCTTATACATGAAGTACTTCTCCGGAAGTTTTTTTAGGGTAAACAACACTTTATTGATTACTTAAGATCAATACATAAAGTCTCACGGATGCAATCCGGAGCAAAATCAAACAAGGAACCTGAACTAGAAGTATCATAGGTTCTAGCTAAACTGTGTGCTGCCCCATTGAGAACGGTGAACAGACGGAAGCAAACCAAAGAAAAATCAGCCCTTAAGAACTTGATATCTGCCACAATGTTTCCCACTAAATATCGGTCTTAACTCTTTGAATTCACTCGCTGGATCAATGACAGGAAATCAGAGGCAAAAATTGCCTTGCTGAATCCGTGCTCCCTAGGCAAAAGCACAGCTCACCGGAGGGCCAGAGCCCCAGCCAACTCTGGTGAAGAAAAACCCTTGAGAGGTTCGCAGGCTGCCAGAAGGCACTGTCCGAGATGGTTGCGGATTTCCAGCCCTACAGACATCCGCTGGATGTTGTCAAAGAGTGCAGCGTCAACATTGACGAGAACCATATCTGGCGGCGGCGGAGACCATCTCCTTGTTGCATTCGTCTCACGCCTGTGCTCCAGTTTTGGTTTGTAGCAGTGCTGCACAATTAGATCAACATAAGCAAGGATTCTGGCAGAGGTACCCTTGGGATCCGGTTAACTCCGGAATAGATTGGAAGAGGTGTGCCTGGGATCCGGCTGACTCCGGAATAGATCCGACTGACTCGGGAAATACCCCTAACCCTAATATTCTCCGAAAGTTGGGTACACCACACCTTGGTTTCGTCTCGGGGGCCAAACTTCTATTGCCATCAGTGACGAAGTAGGGAACTACTTCATGAATGTTTAGGGAGTTCGTTAGTATGACCCACTCTCTCCACTCATGTTTGATTTTGCGGTGGAAGCCCTCGATGAGATGGTTGTGGCTGCTAGTGCGGTGGGCATATCTAGGGTCTAAGTCCCTCACCTTATCCAGGGTGGGGTCACCCACCTGCAATATGCTGACGACACAATCATCATGATCCATATGGATGCGCTTGGAATCTCCAACCTCAAGTTCTTGCATTCTACTCTTCTTTGAGAACATTTCGGGCTTGCAGATAAACTTCCACAATAGCGAGGTTTTGGTTTTGGAGAACTCAGGGCAACAAAGGATTGTCAATTTGCTAAAATGTAAGAGGGCTCTTTCCCGTTTACCTATGTAAGTATACGAATTGGGAATCGAGCTATTACCACAATAGATTGGAGTCCGGTGACATCTAAGGTTGCTAAATTGGCAAACCCATGGATGGGTAAGTTCATGTCGTTTGCGACACGACTTACTGTTATCAATGCATGCATGTCCAACCTTTCATTACATGCCATCAGTGTGTGCATGTTGTGGGACGGTGTCCACCAGACTATGAAAAAAACATAGATCACGACTTTATTGGAACAAAGCGTAATTCTCACTAGGTTAGGTGGGATGCGATGTGTAAGCCTAAGTATTTGGGGGGGGGGGGACTGGGCATTATGGACACAATAATCATGAACATCTGCCTTATGGCTAAGTGGACCTGGAGGCTTTACTCAGGGGAGCAAGGCTTATGGGTAGACATTATTAGGAGTAAGTACATACGGTCTAAGGACCTTTTAGCCCAATCACATCATCCGGGTTCCCAATTCCGGAACTCGTTCTAGAAGATCAAATGGGCGTTTGGTTTGGGGGCCAAACACCTGATACATAACGATACCTCAACGAGACTGGGGTGTGACTGGTGGCAGGGACCGGGTGTTCTTAAGGACAGATTCCCCTCCCTCTTCGCCATCACGGCAACACCGAAAGCGTCAGCGGCGTGGAGTTTCGGAAGAGATGTGTGGACATCCCATTCTGCCACGGGCTGGGTGTGTGTGTGGGGGGGGGACACATCGAGCTCGTGAACCTTATGAGAGTCCTAGAAGGGATTTATCTGACCCCAGAGCCGGATGGTGTCACCTAGGCGCCGGAACATTTGGGATTTTTTTTGGGTGCATTTCTGTATCATAAGTTACGTCTACGCGTTGAGAGGAAACACTAGAGCGCACTGTGGAATATTGCTATCCCTCTTAAGGTTTGAGTGTTCCTACATAAGCGCCGACCTGAAGATGTGGATCATCCAATGCACATTAGCATGGCGTACTCCTCCTGTTTGAATCGGAGTTTGAAACCAAACAAACTTCTCCTCAAGAGGATAGATGGGGCAATTCAGGAGATATCCCATGTAGATCTATTCTCAGCTTGTTCGCAAGAGATTGCCCACCAATGGAAACATCCCCTAAGGCACGGACGATCTACGGGCATTTGTGCCTCGTGTGATGAGTTCGAGGACACTGACCACATTTTCTTCAGATGTCCTCCCGCCATGTTCTTAAGGAGCGCAGTTAGGGAACTGCTAGGATGCTCCTAGTACCCCTCGTGCTTCGCGGATAATTATAAGATAATTTATTGGTGCCTAGGCCAGACCAAGCGTGTATTCTAGATATGTTGCACCACTCTATATTGTACTTTGTGAAACATTAGTAACAAGTTCACTACCGAAGGCTTTTCCGGCTCAACCAGATGATTTCATGTATAAATATCGATGTACTTGCACGTGTGAAACCCAGTGGCTAGAAGATAGGACCGAGATACGGTGGAGCCAACGATTGGCAAGATTCATGCACTTCACACCACTCGAGACACTCCGACTTAGGAGATTTTGTGTATCTTTCCTTTATCCGTGGCGTCTACTTGTTTTGCGTTGGGACGCAAAATAGATGTTAGAACTTTGCATTTCTTTGCTGTATTTGGGATCTTATATCCTGTTTTTGTAAAGACATTGTGGGTGTACTCTGCCCATGATGCTTTATTGATTTAAAACCAAGCTTCGCTCGACCCTTTCGTCTAATAATACATTGTGAAGATTTTTAGGATGAAATGGTAGGATCTATTCAACGGTATATGTTGATTGGCTAGGCTTTTTTATTAGTTTAAATTTTTAGTTGCCTTGGTTAGTGTGCAAAGCTTGACATTGTATGAAAACCAATATCTCAAACTCGAATCAACCTCTATCCACTAACAAAGCCTCAACTGAGACTTTTATTCGTTGGCTAGTGCAATAAAAGCTTGATTTCTTATGGACCCTCCGCCAGTCTCCGACGAATTCGATGCGGTGAAGGCAGGCAATAGGAAAAATATCTAGTGATACCACACCTCACATGATATCACGATACCACTTCACAAATTCCAATTTTTTAGATGTCAAAAAATTTGAAGCAAATATTTGGGTGTTCACGAAATATGTGTTTACATTTTCCAGAATTTTCAGAACCAAATTGAAAATGCACAAAGAGAAACAAAAAAGACAAATTGCTATGTGAATAGTGTCATTTCGTGTTTGTCCATATGTGACACTCTTTATGTTGGATTTCTCGTTTTTGTTTTTCTATGGGTGTTTCGAATTGGTTCTGCAAGTTATAAGAAATGTAAATTCATATGTTGTGAACAACCATACATTTATTTTAAATATTCTTAACAATTAAAATTTTAAATTTTAAGATTGATATCATGATATCAAATAAGGAGGTATCAATAGATATGTTTCGTGGGCAATAGTGTCAGTTACATCTCCGACGTTTTCAAGTTCGATGACGACATCGACAACAAGATTAAGATGATGATGGCTGGTGATGCTAAATGATAACTTATGTTTCAACTTTTTATCAGTTATAGTTATTTCATCCATTCTATGAAAGATGTTTTAGATATTTTAAAAATTTCTTTGGACCTGAGGAATCATTATCCTTTAATAGAAATTATTATCATATGATAGGAATCATTATTATCAATAATAGAAATTGCCATTTCCGAAATGTATGTAGACGAGTGAGTTTGGACCTGAGGAATCATTATCCTGTAATAGGAATCATTATCAATAATAGAAATTGCTATTTCCGAAATTACCCTTGAAGCAAAATTGCCATCAGGCAGCCACTCCCCACCCCCACCGCCCCCATTCCGTATCCCCACCTGGCCCGCCGCCGCCAAGATCTTCCGACGAGCCCCTCGCTCTCTCCTCCCCCTCGACGTACCACTGTACCACCTCCTCCTCGCGACGCGCCGACGCCCCACCGGATCAGATCCTCCCAGTCGCCCCATCCGCCCTCCTCCTGCAGGTATTCCCCATCCCATCCGCCTGACCCAGTCGTCTGGAACTCTGGATGATCATGTACTCGGTAGCAAGTACATTCTCCAGAACAGAATCTCATGGATAGATAGGCCCCCCCACCGTCTTTGAAGGCCAGAACAAATAGCAGCGGTATACACCAAGTTTTGCTGAAGTATTAGTTTGTGGCGTGCTACTGTAATTTAAACTTTCTAGCTGCTGTGAAGTTCTCTCGGTTTAATGTGATTTTGCAAATAGACCACTAATCGTTGAGAACTCAGAGCATTGTGTTTTATGAAGGTAAGCAGCGCTGATATAATTATTTAAGGGGAGTAAAGAAAGAGTAATACAATATAAAAGTGCAAGTTCAAAGAAGCAAGAAATAAAACTATACTAGGGTGGTGGTGCAGCTAATTCTTAGCTACCACCGCAGCTATTACAAGGTTATGGCTGGTCGAATCACTTCGTCGCCTTGAGACAGGCAAATCTCCAGTTGGTTAGGTCATCCACGATGATGTAGAGCAGAGTAGATTCAGATTTTGCGGCAGCATTGAAGATTCGGTGGTTCCTTTTTTCCAAGCTGTCGTTCTGCTGGTTAGGCGTGCGGGAGCGCAAGCCAACCACCCGGGTTCGAGTCTTGAGAGCAACCCGGGGCTCACAGAGTTTTCTTCTATAAAAAAAAGCCAACGGGTGCTAGTGCCTGTGTTGGTCTCGTTTTTTTTTTCAAACTGTCCAAGGAGTGGAGCATATGTAGCACAGACAATTTCTCTCGGTTGCCTTGCAGCCAACAGTTTGTGAGGGATCAGTCAGTAGATGGAGGAAGAGATGAAGGCAAGCTGAACCGTGACTGAACACGCCGTCAAACCTCAGAGCTGAATGAGCAGTGCACTCCTCGAAGATGGGAAACAGTCTCATTATGAATTCGGCAAAGAGGGCAAATAGGATTGTGTGGCCACCCCATCTTTGCTAGAATATTGGCTGTGAGGCACTTGCCATGAACGGCCAGCCACCGAGATCTTTGGGACTGCCGACCGTGGCGTGGACCATCGAACAAGAGATCTTCCCCGGAGCAATCGTCAAGACCAGACCAAAGGAATGAATGGCGAAGCTTATCAATGAGCTTATTAAGCCACTTGGGGTGGTTGAGAGTACCATAAGTTGAAACATTGGCATCACAGAGAGCACAACAGTGACACAAAATTTACTGGGCTGCAATGGAAAGAAACTTGCACTTCCAACCGGCCAATATCAGCATAATAAGTCTGTTAACATTTATCCTATCACACAGATGATGTTACATTTTAAAACAAGTTCATTCACATCTGCCAGTATTGTGTGCTAGATGGCATGTCGACAGGCACTGGGATGGTCAGATGGAGAAGTGATGCGGCCGGAGTCAAAGCCCTGCTCCCGGCTGATGCGTCACACTGCTGGTATCTTCTCCGTTGGTGGCGCCCTTGCTTCCTGGGTGCTCTGTCGCCTTCACTATGGTAATTCTTCATGACATATTTTCCATGCCAATATTTGGTCTATTTATTCATCTTCAAACATTTGCACTTTTTTTTTAATATTACCTCCAAGGTTGCCATTCTCGTTGTTTTACCACCAATCCATACATGATTAATTACTAGTTTTGAGTGTTATTGGTCCTTGGAAGCAACTCGGGTGTGAAAGTGTTTAGCTTCGCTGACTGTTTCTGTTTTCATCAATTATCTAGGTCCAAGGATAACAGTTCCTAGAAGCCTGAGGTGGGCATCTTGTGGAGCGGTCTGCACGAGCTCGGCGTCGGCCTTTCTTGTGCGGCTCTTAAGCCCCGAGTGCGAACCACAGAACATAGCAGCTTATGACAGACCTGAACGCGGTGCGCTTGCATAGGTAGTAGCATCATGAAATTTCAGCTCGATTCCCAGTGCGAGTTGCTGATCCAGGCTAGGAGATCGAGGTTTTTTCTGCCTCGTGGTACGTGCATACTCTGAAGCCTGAACTTTGTTGCCTCTGCATTTCCTTCACTGTCCGCATCAGTTTGTCTCGGAAACTATGATTTAGCATCGAAGTTGGTCCGTGATGCATGTTTGCAAACATATATAGTATTTCTGGCCACATTTTCATACTAATAAGTAACGGTTTTGCTAATTCTCAGCTAGTTGAGAATTAACTTAGCTCGATTCGGGTACTTAAGTTGCAAGTAGGGTTGTAACTGAGAATTTTTCAGGTGCAAGTGAGTTTGCAACTAGGAAAAATGCATCTTACCTTTAGATTTGTTTCGTGTTTTGTGCTAGTTGGGAGTTGCAAATGAGATTTGATGATATCCATTGACTGAGAACTTAGTTAATTCAATTAGTCACACCCAATAAGTAATTCATTTTTGAAAGATAATAATAAGTATTTCTTAAGTAGCGATTCGTTAAATGCCAGGTTAACTGAACCGAACCGAGCCACGCTCATCCCGTACAGTACAGATGACAAGCAGCGTGGTTCCAACCACTAATCTGAACCTTAGAACATAGTGGACGCAGACGAGAGAGAACTTAGAACATAGTGGACGCAGACGAGAGAGAACCTACGGGTTAGAGCATCTCCAGCCGTTAGCGCTCCCTACGGTCAAATCCGACGCTAAATAGCGCTGGATTGGACGAAAGTTTTAACCGAGGAGCACCGAAGTTCCAGCCGTCTCCCCGGTAGACATCCGGTGTTCGGCGTCCCCTGGAAACGACCAAAATTAAATATCCAGCATAGTTCGGCGATTTTGCCCAGTTTTAACAATATTTGGCTTATTTTTACAAATAAACGTTACAATTCAACAAAACAAGACAAGTTTTCAAACAAATCAAATGGAAACTAGTTGGTGTTGCCTCGAAGCATCCATATGTGCTCCACCAGATCATCCTGCAGTTGTTGATGCATTGTGGAGTCTCGAATCTCCTGACGTATAGCGATGAACATAGCCCACGATACCGGCACCTGGTGGTTAGGCTGTGCATATGGTGCGGCTTGTTCGTTCAGAGGAACCGGATACTTTCGCTCATTCTCGATAATCATGTTGTGTAAGCACACACAACAGTTCTGATCTTTGGACCAAGTCAAAACGGGAAACCGGACAACAGCAAATCTCTCCTGGAGGACACCAAATGCACGCTCGACGTCCTTTCGGCAACCTTCTTGTTCCTTGACAAACTTGTACTCCTTCAGGAGGACGGGGCTTGAGATAGTTTTCACAAATGTTGCCCATTTTGGATAGATACCGTCTGCAAGATAGTATCCCTTGTTGTACTGCCGGTTATTGATCACAAAGTTAACCGGGGGAGCATAACCCTCGACAAGCTTGGAGAAGATCGGCGAGCACTGCAAGACGTTGATGTTGTTGTTGGATCCCGGCATACCAAAGAAGGAGTGCCAAATCCAGAGATCATGGGTAGCCACTGCCTCAAGTATCACAGTGCAGCCTTTTTTGTGACCCTTGTACATTCTCTGTCAAGCAAACAGACAGTTCTTCCAGTTCCAATGCATGCAGTCAATGCTTCCAAGCATCTCTGGAAATCCTCGAGCTTCATTGACAGCGAGGATCTTAGCAGTGTCTTCGATAGTGGGTGATCTCAAGTAGATGTCCCCGAACACTGCTATCATCATCCTGCAGAACCGGTAGAAACAATCAAGGGCGGTGGACTCCGCCATCCGAAGATAGTCATCGGTAGAATCACTAGGAGCTTCATATGCCAGCATCCGCATAGCCACCATGCACTTTTGGAGAGCGGAAAACCCCGCCATGCCGGTGCAATTCAACTTGCATCTGAAATAGGAGTCGTACTCTCGAAGGGCATACACAATTTTCAGGAAGAGCTTCCGGCTCATCCTGAAACGACGCCTAAAAATAGCCTCACCGTGCAATGGATCGTCGGTGAAGTAGTCGGCGTAGAGCATGCAGTAGCCCTCCATTCGCTGCCTCGGCTTGCACTTCCGGCGACCTGGTGCCGACCCACCACGGCGACCAATGGCCGACTCGGCGTACAAGCCGGACATGCATGCTAGGATCAACATGTGCTCCTCGTCTTGGGCGGCGGCTTCCATTTCTTCTTCAAAAAGCTCAGCGAACATTTGCTCCTCCTCCTCTTCGGAGTCCATGTCCGGCCAGGCAATTGGACGAACACCTGCCGGGCGTGTCGACGAGGAGCGACGCGAGGGAGCTGCTCGACGGCGGAAAATAGGCAAAGGGCACGACGGACGGCGGAATATAGGCTGCTGGGTGATGCGTGTAGTTGACACGTCCGTTTGGAACCCCAAGAGGAAGGTGTGATGCGCACAGTAGCAAGTTTCCCTCAGTAAGAAACCAAGGTTTAATCGGACCAGTAGGAGTCAAGAAGCACGTTGAAGGTTGATGGTGGCGGAATGTAGTGCGGCGCAACACCAGAGATTCCGGCGCCAACGTGGAACCCGCACAACACAACCAAAGTACTTTGCCCCAACGTAACGAGTGAGGTTGTCAATCTCACCGGCTTGCCGTGAACAAAGGATTAACCGTATTGTGTGGAAGATGATTGTTTGCGAAGAACAATAAAGAACAAGTATTGCAGTAGATTGTATTTCAGATGTAAAGAATAGACCGGGGTCCACAGTTCACTAGCGGTGTCTCTCCCATAAGATAAATAGCATGTTGGGTGAACAAATTACGGTTGGGCAATTGACAAATAAAGAAGGCATAACAATGCACATACATATATCATGATGAGTACTATGAGATTTAATCGAGGCATTACGACAAAGTACATAGACCGCCATCCAGACATGCATCTATGCCTAAAAAGTCCACTTTCAGGTTATCATCCGAACCCCTTCCGGTATTAAGTTGCAAGCAACAGACAATTGCATTAAGTATGGTGCGTAATGTAATCAACACAAATATCCTTAGACAGAGCATCGATATTTTATCCCTAGTGGCAACAGCACATCCACAACCTTAGAACTTTCTCGTCATCGTCCCAGATTTAATGGAGGCATGAACCCACTATCGAGCATAAATACTCCCTCTTGGAGTCACAAGTATCAACTTGGCCGAGCCTCTACTAGCAACGGAGAGCATGCAAGAACATAAACAACATATATGATAGATTGATAATCAACTTGACATAGTATTCAATATCCATCGGATCCCAACAAACACAACATGTAGGATTACAAAGAAACGATCTTGATCATGATAGGCAGCTCACAAGATCGAGCATGATAGCACAATTAGGAGAAGACGACCATCTAGCTACTGCTATGGACCCATGGTCCAGGGTGAACTACTCACACATCAATCCGGAGGCGATCATGGCGATGAAGAGTCCTCCGGGAGATGATTCCCCTCTCCGGCAGGGTGCTGGAGGCGATCTCCTGAATCCCCCGAGATGGGATTGGCGGCGGCTGCGTCTCTGGAAGGTTTTCCGTATCGTGGCTCTCGGTACTGGGGGTTTCGCGATGGAGGCTTTAAGTAGGCGGAAGGGCAGGTCAGGGGGCCACACGAGGGCCCCACACAACAGGCCGGCGTGGCCAAGGCTTGGGCCGCGCCGCCCTAGTGTGGCGCCACCTCGTGGCCCCACTTCGTTTCCTCTTCGGACTTCTGGAAGCTTCGTGGAAAAATAGGCCCCTGGGCGTTGATTTCGTCCAATTCCGAGAATATTTCCTTACTAGGATTTCTGAAACCAAAAACAGGAGAAAACAGACAATCGGCTCTTCGGCATCTCGTCAATAGGTTAGTGCCGGAAAATGCATAATAACGACATATAATGTGTATAAAACATGTGAGTATCATCATAAAAGTAGCATGGAACATAAGAAATTATAGATACGTTTGGGACGTATCAAGCATCCCCAAGCTTAGTTCCTACTCGCCCTCGAGTAGGTAAACGATAACAAAGATAATTTCTGAAGTGACATGCTATCATAATCTTGATCATACTATTGTAAAGCACATGAGATGAATGCAGCGATTCGAAGCAATGATGAAGATAATGAGTAAACAAATGAATCATATAGCAAAGACTTTTCATGAATAATACTTTCAAGACAAGCATCAATAAGACTTGCATAACAGTTAACTCATAAGCAATAAATTCAAAGTAAAGGCATTGAAGTAACACAAGGGAAGACATAAGTTTCAGCGGTTGCTTTCAACTTTAACATGTATATCTCATGGATAATTGTCAACACAAAGTAATATAACAAGTGCAATAGGTAAACATGTAAGAATCAATGCACACAGTTGATACAAGTGTTTGCTTCTAAGATAGAAAGAATAGGTAAACTGACTCAACAATAAAGTAGAAGATAGGCCCTTCGCAGAGGGAAGCATGGATTACTATTTTTGTGCTAGAGCTTTTATTTTGAAAACAAGAAACAATTTTGTCAACGGTAGTAATAAAGCATATGAGTTATGTATAAGATATCTTATAAGTTGCAAGCCTCATGCATAGTATACTAATAGTGCTCGCACCTTGTCCTAATTAGCTTGGGTTAACACGGATTATCATTGCATAACATATGTTTCAACCAAGTGTCACAAAGGGTACCTCTATGCCGCTCGTACAAGGGTCTAAGGAGAAGGTTCGCATTGGATTTCTCGCTTTTGATCATTCTCAACTTAGACACCCATACAGGGACAACATAGACAACAAATAATGGACTCCTCTTTTAATGCTTAAGCATTCAACAACGGTTAATATTCTCATAAGAGATTGAGGTTTTATGTCCAAAACTGAAACTTCCACCATGAATCATGGCTTTAGTTAGCGGCCCAATGTTCTTCTCTAACAGTATGCATACTCAAACCATTTGATTGTGAAAACCGCCCTTATTTCAGACAAGACGAACATGCATAGCAACTCACATGATATTCAACAAAGGTAAAAGTTGATGGCGTCCCCAGAAAACATGGTTACCGCACAACAAGCAACTTATTAAGAAATAAGACGCATAAGTACATATTCTTCACCACGATAGTTTTTAAGCTATTTTGTCCCATGAGCTATATATTGTAAAGGTAAAGAATGGAATTTTAAAGGTAGCACTCAAGTAATGTACTTTGGAATGGCGGAAAAATACCATGTGGTAGGTAGGTATGGTGGACACAAATGGCATAGTTTTGGCTCAAGGATTTGGATGCACGAGAAGAATCCCTCTCAATACAAGGCTAGGCTAGCAAGGTTGTTTGAAGCAAACTCAAGTATAAAATGGTGCAGCAAAACTCACATATAAACATATTGTAAGCATTATAAGACTTTACATCGTCTCCTTGTTGTTCAAACACCTCAACTCGAGAAAATATCTAGACTTAGAGAGAACAATCATGCAAACCAAATTTTAACAAGCTCTATGTAGTTATTCATTAATAGGTGCAAAGTACATGATGCAAGAGCTTAAACATGATATATATGAGCACAACAATTGCCAAGTATCACATTATTCAAGACATTATACCAATTACCACATGCGGCATTTTCCGTTTCCAACCATATACCAATGAATGAGGTAGTTCAACTTTTGCAATGAACATTAAAGATAAAGCTAAGAACACATGTGTTCATACGAAACAGCGGAGCGTAATATCTCCAATATAAAGGATTGTGGGATCCAATTTTATTCAAACAAAAACAAAAACTAAAGCAAACAGACGCTCCAAGTAAAACACATAAGATGTGACTGAATAAAAATATAGTTTCATTAGAGGAACCTGATAATGTTGTCGATGAAGAAGGGGATGCCTTGGGCATCCCCAAGCTTAGACGCTTGGGTCTTCTTAAAATATGCAGGGATGAACCACGGGGCATCCCCAAGCTTAGACTTTTCACTCTTCTTGATCATATTGTATCATCCTCCTCTCTTGACCCTTGAAAACTTCCTCCACACCAAACTCGAAACAAACTCATTAGAGGGTCAGTGCATAATTCATATATTCAGAGGTGACATAATCATTCTTAATACTTCTGGACATTGCACAAAGCTACTGAAAGTTAATGGAACAAAGAAATCCATCAAACATAGCAAAACAGGCAATGCGAAATAAAAGGCAGAATCTGTCAAAACAGAACAGTCCGTAAAGACGAATTTTAATGTGGCACCAGAATTGCTCAGATTAAAATGCCCAAATTGAATGAAAGTTGCGTACATATCCGAGGATCACGCACGCAAATTGGCAGATTTTTATGAGTTACCTACAGAGAATTCTGCCCAGATTCGTGACAGCAAGAAATCTGTTTCTGCGCAGTAATCCAAATCTAGTATTGACTTTACTATCAAAGACTTTACTTGGCACAACAATGCAATAAAATAAAGATAAGGAGAGGTTGCTACAGTAGTAACAACTTCCAAGACTCAAATATAAAACAAAGTGTTGTAGTAAAAACATGGGTTGTCTCCCATAAGCGCTTTTCTTTAACGCCTTTCAGCTAGGCGCAGAAAGTGTGTATCAAGTGTTATCAAGAGATGAAGCATCAACAACATAACTTGTTCTAATAATAGAATCATAAGGTAACTTCATTCTCTTTCTAGGGAAGTGTTCCATACCTTTCTTGAGAGGAAATTGATATTTAATATTACCTTCCTTCATATCAATGGTAGCACCAACGAGTTCGAAGAAAAGATCTTCCCAATATAATGGGACAAGATGCATTGCATTCAATATCCAAGACAACAAAATCAACGGGGAAAAGGTTATTGTTAACCATAATACGAACATTATCAATCCTCCCCAAAGGTTTTTTTTAGCATTATCAGCAAGATTAACATCCAAATAACAATTTTTCAATGGTGGCAAGTCAAGCATATCATAGATTTTCTTAGGCATAACAGAAATACTTGCACCAAGATCACATAAAGCATTACAATCAAAATCATTGACCCTCATCTTAATGATGGGCTCCCAACCATCTTCTAACTTCCTAGGAATAGAAGTTTCAAGTTTTAGTTTATCTTCTCTAGCTTTTATGAGAGCATTTGTAATATGTTTTGTAAAGGCCAAATTTATAGCACTAGCATTGGGACTTCTAGCAAGTTTTTGTAAAAACTTTATAACTTCAGAGATGTGACAATCATCAAAATCTAAACCATTATGAGCTACAGCAATGGGATCATTGTCCCCAATGTTGGAAAAAATTTCAGCAGTTTTATCACAAGCAGTTTCAGCAGTTTTAGCAATTTCAGGCAGTTTTGTACACTTTGCACTAGGAGTAGAAACATTGCCAACACCAATTATTTTACCATTGATAGTAGGAGGTGTAGCAACATGTGAATCATTATCATTACTAGTGGTGGTAATAGTCCAAACTTTAGCTACATTATTTTCTTTAGCTAGTTTTTCATTTTCTTCTCTATCCCACCTAGCACGCAATTCAGCCATTAATCTTATATTCTCATTAATTCTAACTTGGATGGCATTTGCTGTAGTAACAATCTTATTTTCATTATCCTTATTAGGCATAACTTTCAATTTTAAAAGATCAACATCGGAGGCAAGTCTATCAACCTTAGAAGCAAGAATATCAATTTTATCAAGCTTTTCCTCAACAGATTTGTTAAAAGCAGTTTGTGTACTAATAAATTCTTTAAGCATGGCTTCAAGACCAGGGGGTACACTCCTATTATTGTTGTAAGAATTACCATAAGAATTACCATAACCATTACCATTGGCAGAAGGGTATGGCCTATAGTTGTTGCCAGAATTGTTCCTATAAGCATTGTTGTTGAAATTATTATTTTTAATGAAATTCACATCAACATTTTCTTCTTGGGAAACCAATGAAGCTAAAGGAACATTATTAGGATCAACATTAGATCTACCCTTCACAAGCATAGACATAATCACATCAATCTTATCACTCAAGGAGGAGGTTTCTTCGACAGAATTTACCTTCTTACCTTGTGGAGCTCTTTCCGTGTGCCATTCAGAGTAATTTATCATCATATCATCAAGAAGCTTTGTAGCCGCCCCCAAAGTGATGGACATAAAGGTACCTCCAGCAGATGAATCCAATAGGTTCCGCGAAGAAAAATTCAGTCCTGCATAGAAAGTTTGGATGATCATCCAAGTAGTCGATCCATGGGTTGGGCAATTCTTTACCAAAGATTTCATTCTCTCCCATGCTTGAGCAACATGTTCATTATCTAATTGCTTAAAATTCATTATGCTACTTCTCAAAAATATAATTTTGGCGGGAGGATAATATCTACCAATAAAAGCATCCTTACATTTAGTCCATGAATCAATACTATTCTTAGGCAAAGATAGCAACCAATCTTTAGCTCTTCACCTTAATGAGAAAGGAAACAATTTCAATTTTATAATATCACCATCTACATCCTTATACTTTTGCATTTCACATAGTTCAACAAAATTATTAAGATGGGCAGCAGCATCATCAGAACTAACACCAGAAAATTGCTCTCTCATAACAAGATTCGGTAAAGCAGGTTTAATTTCAAAGAATTCTGCTGTAGTAGAAGGTGGAGCAATAGGTGTGCATAGGAAATCATTATTATTAGTGTTTGTGAAGTCACACAACTTAGTATTTTCAGGGGTATTCATTTTAGCAGTAGTAAATAAAGCAAACTAGATAAAGTAAATGCAAGTAACTAATTTTTGTGTGTTTTTGATATAGAGAGCAAGACAGTAAATAAAGTAAAGCTAGCAACTAATTTTTTGTGTTTTGTTTAAGTGCAGCAAACAAAGTAGTAAATAAAATAAAGCAAGACAAAAACAAAGTAAAGAGATTGGAAGTGGAGACTCCCCTTGCAGCGTGTCTTGATCTCCCCGGCAACGGCGCCAGAAATTTGCTTGATGCGTGTAGTTGACACGTCCGTTGGGAACCCCAAGAGGAAGGTGTGATGCGCACGGTAGCAAGTTTCCCTCAGTAAGAAACCAAGGTTTAATCGGACCGAGTAGGAGTCAAGAAGCACGTTGAAGGTTGATGGTGGCGGAATGTAGTGCGGCGCAACACCGAGGATTCCGGCGCCAACGTGGAACCTGCACAACACAACCAAAGTACTTTGCCCCAACGTAACGGTGAGGTTGTCAATCTCACCGGCTTGCTTGTGAACAAAGGATTAACCGTATTGTGTGGAAGATGATTGTTTGCGAAGAACCAGTAAAGAACAAGTATTGCAGTAGATTGTATTTCAGATGTAAAGAATAGACCGGGGTCCACGGTTCACTAGCGGTGTCTCTCCCATAAGATAAATAGCATGTTGGGTGAACAAATTACAGTTGGGCAATTGACAAATAAAGAAGGCATAACAATGCACATACATATACCATGATGAGTACTGTGAGATTTAATCAGGGCATTACGACAAAGTACATAGACCGCCATCCAGCATGCATCTATGCCTAAAAAGTCCACTTTCAGGTTATCATCCGAACCCCTTCCGGTATTAAGTTGCAAGCAACGAGACAATTGCATTAAGTATGGTGCGTAATGTAATCAAGACAAATATCCTTAGACAAAGCATCGATGTTTTATCCCTAGTGGCAACGAGCACATCCACAACCTTAGAACTTTCTGTCACTCGTCCCAGATTTAATGGAGGCATGAACCCACTATCGAGCATAAATACTCCCTCTTGGAGTCACAAGTATCAACTTGGCCGAGCCTCTACTAGCAACGGAGAGCATGCAAGAACATAAACAACATATATGATAGATTGATAATCAACTTGACATAGTATTCAATATCCATCGGATCCCAACAAACACAACATGTAGGATTACAAAGAAACGATCTTGATCATGATAGGCAGCTCACAAGATCGAGCATGATAGCACAATTAGGAGAAGACGACCATCTAGCTACTGCTATGGACCCATGGTCCGGGGGTGAACTACTCACACATCAATCCGGAGGCGATCATGGCGATGAAGAGTCCTCCGGGAGATGATTCCCCTCTCCGGCAGGGTGCCGGAGGCGATCTCCTGAATCCCCCGAGATGGGATTGGCGGCGGCTGCGTCTCTGGAAGGTTTTCCGTATCGTGGCTCTCGGTACTGGGGGTTTCGCGACGGAGGCTTTAAGTAGGCGGAAGGGCAGGTCAGGGGGCCACATGAGGGCCCCACACAACAGGCCGGCGCGGCCAAGGCTTGGGCCGCGCCGCCCTAGTGTGGCGCCACCTCGTGGCCCCACTTCGTTTCCTCTTCGGACTTCTGGAAGCTTCGTGGAAAAATAGGCCCCTGGGCATTGATTTCGTCCAATTCCGAGAATATTTCCTTACTAGGATTTCTGAAACCAAAAACAGCTGAAAACAGCAACTGGCTCTTCGGCATCTCGTCAATAGGTTAGTGCCGGAAAATGCATAATAACGACATATAATGTGTATAAAACATGTGAGTATCATCATAAAAGTAGCATGGAACATAAGAAATTATAGATACGTTTGGGACGTATCACTGGGTGGAGGAACGACGGAGTTCAGGCAACCGGCGGACGGATTGGCGAGGGGTGGTGCCGGCGGCGACAAAGCAACGGGAGGAGAGGGGGAATTTGCGTCAACAAAGTGGTGGGGTTCGTGTGTTCTCTCGCCGATAGAGCGGACCCGTCCCCGCTTTTCTCTCGTCTGGAGTCCCCGAGCGCACCCGGGGAGCCGGGGATGGCCTGGGCTTTCCGGATGGATTAAATGCCAAATCCAGGGGAAAACAAGGAGCTAGGAGGACCGAATAACGCCGTCCGGATGTGAAAACGGCTGCCGGGTCATCGAGGAGACGGATGGAGATGCTCTTACCGAGAAGAAGAAACTCAACACACTGGTGATGCTCACGGCATGGGCTATTTGGAGAGAACGAAATGGGCGACTCTTCGGGAATGAACACAGAAGTGTGCAACAGATCAGGATTGGGCGAGCTTCGGTACCCCTGGTTTTCGTGGAGAGCCAGGCTGCCAGTTCTCTCCTCTCTGTTTCTTGTACTTCTTCGGTTGGGGGTTGTTTCTCTGTCCTTGGTCTTTGTATTCGGTCGTGTACTCTAGCCTTCGGGCTGTCTTCTTCCTTAATTCATTCACATGCAGTTTTTTTGCATGGTTCAAAAAAAAAAAGGAATAACTTCAGTACTTGTAGTGGGCCAGAAGTAATGAGCAAGGAGATCATATCGCCATGACGGTGTCGATCCCGAACCTATAACACACTTGAATGATGCCCAGTGTAGATGTACGAGTACAATGGCGTCGAACTTGAACAGAGAAAAATTGATCATCCTGACATATACCTTTGACAAATATCTACGGATTTTGTAATTTCCACATTTCTAAGCAGGTACTCCTTCCGTTCCATGTTAGTTGTTGTTGATTTATGTGGCTTCATCCTATTGATCAAGAAAGATGCAATATATGGCATGTTTATGCATGGTACATAAAAAAGCTTGCATGTTTACATTTACACCAGATCCAATTCATAACAAACACGCCAGCTCTCTCTCACACCCTCATTGCTCATGCGTGACAGAGAATAGTATTTGGCTACTCATTCGAGGGAGAATTCACGCTCTCCTAATCCCCTCTCGCTTATCTACATTTCCTTGGAAACACGTCAGCTGGCTTATCTGCTGCGTATGTACACGTTTCTGAGGAAGGACGTATGCACTTTTAGTTAGACGGTGTGTACATCGTGAGACCGCTTTGCACACCTGTTTCCCAGCACCCCGCTGCACAAATGGTGCCACCCTCCTCGTGCGATTCCCCAATATAGATAGATACCTCAGTACCAAGCAACCTGCGCCACCGCATGCTCTGCCCATTGATCGACTTGAGCAGCAACACCATGGCAGCCCGTCTTCACCATTTCCTCCTCCTCGCCGCACTCCTCCCGCTGCTTGCCACCGCATCAGCGTCGACTGCCGGCGACATCGCGGCGACTAGCACCAAGAAGGTGCGCGTGGAGGTCTACTACGAGTCGCTGTGCCCCTACTCGGCGCGCTTCGTGGTGAACCAGCTTGCCAGAGCGTTCAAGGACGGTCTCCTCGACGGCGCCGACGTCACCTTCGTTCCCTATGGCAACGCCAAGGTCGGCGCGTCCGGCGCCATGTCCTGTCAGGTGTCCACCCCGTAATCTTCAGTCTCTTCTCTCCTTGTCAAGAACACAAGTTTCTTTGCAACCATTGCTGACGCTGTTGAGCTGCAATGATCGTCAGAGTAGAACCTTTGAATCGTTTGGCAGTGCGTGGTAGTGACGCTAATGCTGTTGGGATGTTGGCTTGTTGCAGCATGGCTCCGAGGAATGCCTTCTGAACACGGTGGAAGCTTGCGCCATCGACGCCTGGCCAGATGTGGTAATTAGTTTACTTCAACTGCGGGAGATCCATAGAGCAATATAGTGTTCTCCAAATCTTCACACTTTGATTGATGTGGCTCCTGAATTTGTTTGCAGAATGTGCATTTCGGTTTCATCTACTGCATCGAGGACATGGTGGTGAACAACAGGCGTAGCGAGTGGGAGTCCTGCTTCCAGAAGCAGGGGCTTGACCCTAGCCTTGTCACCAAGTGCTACAAGAGTGGGCATGGCGTCAGGGTCCGTTCCTAATTGCTTATCACTCGCATACATTTTCTATGACGAATTGCTTATCAGTCTGTGGTTTGCTCCATCCAGCTTGCGCTCAAGCATGGGAGACAGACTGCTCAGCTTGTGCCTCCACACAAGTTCGTTCCATGGGTCGTGGTTGACGGCAAGCCGCTCTACAACGTAAGCGAACACCCTCAACTTTTACGAACACCCTCAACTTTTAGATCCAACTATGATGAATGAATGCTCATGTTACTGACTTGATTCGGTTTCAGGATTACCGGAATTTTGAGTCTTACATCTGCAAGGCGTACAAAGGCAATCCTCCCAAGGCTTGCCAAGGCCTGGAAGGCCAGTATCCAATCATACAGCAGGTGGTGGAAGCAGGCAACATTGGCGGTTACAACTCCGGCGATATAGAGCCTGATCTTGCTGGCGAGGAAGGCGTCGATAATGATAAGATGGTGCTAGCTGATGGTGGCGATTGATATGTTTCCTTTTGGGGATCTTACATGTGAACATAGGGCATGCAGTTCAACCTTTCTGATCATGTTAATAATGGAGACATAAATCGCCCGTTATTATGAATAATAAACTCTGTCCGGCGCTACACTAGAATGGCAGCCGTGATTGGCGCTATAAAAAATGTTACTTTATTAGATTTTAAAATTATTTTAGAGAGGGTTTATCCAAGGGTTTATCCTTGTTGGGGGATGTGAGCGGCTCGATGAGGCCGTTGGTGCTGCGCAGCTCTTCGTTGCGGTGCGTGGCGAAGAAGTCCACCCACTAGCCGTCATTGTCGCTGGGGCCAGGTTGGATCCGCACGGGCTCTGACAGCACCGCTGAGCCCTGATCTCGTCGAACCACTGGTTAGTCCCTGGCGCGGGCGCAGGCGCAGTCGGGATGCCGATTCCGTTGACGGTCATCTTTCAGCCGCCACCGCTCGACGGTTAAATGTCGGGGCCGTCGGCACGGGGCCTGTTTTGGCCAGGCCAGCATGCAAGCCATCGGCATAGGAAAACCGTCAGCACTGGAAGCCATGTGCCGACGGCAGCCATCGACACAGTTTCGGCCGTCGGCACATACCTGGTCTGGCCGTCGGCGCATGTCAGGTGTCAGCGCAGCCTCTCCGATGTGACGGCGAGGTAACAACGTCACATATTTCATTTTACCACATTAATCTTAGAAAATCATAACTAAATCGTTATAATTCAAAAAAATACAAATAATATATTAAAATTTGCAGAAAAATAATATATATCTTGGAAAAATATCAAACTTGGAATATTGTAAATATCTGAAAAAAACTTCTCAGAAATGAGCTATCATGTTTGATGCCGAACGTCCAATGTTATGGCTAGAATCGTGGCATAGTTTGTGATGATATGCCTATATTGCGCACATGTGCATCTTCAGGTGGCGAACAATGTTGCAGGAGAAAACTTTCCTTTTCGTCGCACCGAAAAGCTATTTTTCATTTTCAAAGTCCTCAAAACGGGGTGTTTTATGAAGCAACCACGAAATGAAAGTTTCACAATCATATCAACCCATTCTTAAAAAAAAAGTACTAGACCACCTTACATCTACAATTTCCAAACTGGGATATCTTAAACATTTCCTTCTAGCCCTTGTGAAAAAGATAAATCCCTGCCAAATCGGTAGGAAGTCGGTTAGATTTGAACTACAGATACATGATTCAATGCTCATGATTTTTTTGAAAAAAAATCAGTTTTAGCTTCACAATATGCTATTTCATCAGAGATCCACTGCAAGTTTAGTGAGGCTCAGCCCCAAGCTAAGAATCTTCATCCCACCCTTTAGACCATAGTTTGAAACGGACATAAGAAATTTTAAAACGATCAAAACAATGAAAAACTTTCGCGTTGTGTCATAATATGTGACATAGTTGCAAGAAAAAATATCAAAATTGTAATATTGCAAATATGTCAAATAAACCTTCTCAGAAATGAGATATCATGTTTGTGGTTTCATGCCTTCCAGGCCGAACGACCAATATTATGGATAGAATCAATGCATAGTTTGTGATAATGTGTCCATATTGTGCACACATGTTCATCTTGGGATGATTAACAATGTTGCAAGAGGAAGCTTTCCTTTTTGTCGCACCAAAAAGCTATTTTCTATTTTCCGAGTCCGAAAAACGGGGTGTTTTGTGAAGCAACTACCAAATGAAAGTTTCATAATGGTACCACCCCATTTTTCAAAAATACTAAACCATGTTACATGCACAATTTCTCAACCACGATATCTTAAACATTTTCGCCCACCCCTCGTGAAAAAGACAAATTCCTGTCAAATCGTAGGCAGTCGGTCAGATTTGAAATATAGGTACATGATCTAATGCTCATGATTTTTTGGAAAAATCATTTTTAGGTTCAGAATATGATATGGTTGTCATATTTGGATTCCTCTCATTTTTCTGATCGATGTAGACATATTATTTTCCAAATTCCAGTTTGCATATTTAAAGATATTAATTATTCCATATTAAATAAAAAATAAAAAATAAAATCATTTTATTGTTATTTGAATTCAAGATTAGTATTATTTGTTCATTATTGTTGACATAAGTAATTTTTTGGAATTCAAAAAAATAGAGGTGCAACATCAAGGCAGGGGTTAATAGTATTGATATGGTAGTATTATCAACGAGGTATCATTTCTTTGACGAAAGCTTGTCCAGAAGAAACAGAGAAGTTAAGCATGCTAGGATTAGAGCAGTGTGAGGATGTGTGAGTGGCCAGGAAGTGCTGGGTTAGAGGAGTGTGAGGATGGGTGAATGACTGGCAAGTTTGATCACCGGTGCAACTTGACCTAAGATTAAGTATACTTAAAGTTAAAAATATGGCATGTGAGAGATAAACGAGTGAAGCAATTCAAAATTTTGATTTTGTTTTGAAAATTTGAAAATTAAAATTTTGAAAAAAATTCTATGCCGTTGGCATAACCTGCTACGCCTAATGGCTGTTAGTTCTTATGCCAACGGCTTTGCCATCGGCACAACCTTCTAGGTTTTCGGCCAGACTGTGCCAACGGCTGAACTGTCTATGTCAAGAACCCAAGGTGCCGACGGCCACCGTCGGCACAGCCTTGTGCGGATGGCGTCCCTGGCTGTGCTGATGGCTGGCGGCCGTCTGCACCTTGTGCATTTCCTGTAGCGGTAGCGTGCCGTACATCGCTCGTGCTTGGGCGACGGTGTGGATGAATCCATTGGCGGCGAGGATGCTGCAGTAGCTGCTCGACATGGCTTGAGTGTGGGGAGGAGTGACGCGAATGGTTTGGAGTCGCCTGGAAGGCGTGTTCTCTTTTTATACAGATGTGGCATCCGAAGCGGCGGGGAGAGGCTGGTCGCAATGATCTTCGACGCGAATGGCCACGCGTGACATGACTCTTCGCTGCGCCGATTGGGGGAAAGGACGCGACTCGCTGGAAAAGCTAAGCGACCATTACGCCACTTGACAAGAGGTAGGCGATGGGTTAAACCCCGCGTGCATGCCTCTGCGTCGCTGACAGTGTTGTCCCACCACGCGCGATGCGTGTTTTCGTTCTGTGTCCCCTGCATAGCGAGAATGGACCCGGATCGTCGAACACCGTATTGGACCGCGCCAGATGAAAATAGGCTTAGAAATATCAAACATCCGGTGCGCCCCCAAATTTCTTTGAAGTACGGTTTGAAGGAACGTGACTCTCCCCGTACTTCATTGCCACTGCTCTAGTTTTACGTCAAATAATCCAAGCGCAATAACGTACTCGCTAAGCTAACCCAAGCGCGAAACAGTCGGATTGGAGAGAAAGGGAAAGAGAAAAGTTTGGACTTTCCAAGTTTGTTTGTGACGGAGTTATTTTTCCCTCATCGGTCCGGGCTGGGTTGTTTCTGACCGTGTGGAACTCGATCTGAATAATTACCGACGGACTCTCCACCTTCTCTCTCCTCTAGATGGCACTTGTTGCATACGGCTGAGTCAGCACCAGTGTACATGCGCGAAACAGTCGGATTGGAGGGAAAGGAAAGAGAGTCAAGAACTATCTGAATTCTGTCCGACCTTTTTTTCCTGACCGGCTGGAACCCGGTTTGAGTTCCATATATGGATCGAATGCATGCGTAGGCAGTTTGAGAATCGAGGGAAGTTGGGGACATGGCTTGCATCTGGGTGCCCTACGTTGCACAGCCACCATGTGCAGCACCAACGACGCCGCCATCTCTGTGCCGCCGCCCGTCGTACTCGACCTTGCTGTCACCGGCGGCGCCGTCATACCATCCTCGTCATGTCGTCCCCGTCCAGGTGAGGTGGCAGCGTCCTGATCCTGGATGGCTGAAGCTAAATTTCGACGGCTCAGTCTACAACGACGGCTCGAATCGGGCCAGCATCGGCGGCGCCATCCGGGACTGCAAGGGCCGCGTTCTCGCCGCGTTCGCCGAGCCGACGGAGCACGCGAAGATCGGCGTGGTGGAGGCGCGGGCACTGATCAAGGGACTGCGTCTGGCGCGGAGCTTCTTCAAGGGGATGCTGGTGGTGGAAGGCGATGACCTGACGCTGGTGAAGCTCCTGCGCGAGGAGAACGGACGCTCGCGGATTCCGCAGGAAATGCACGACGAGATCCTGGAGCTGCTCGGAGGGTTCGCGGCGTGCGAGGTGCAGCATGTCTACAGGGAGGGCAACCAGGTCGCCGACGCCCTCTGCCACGAAGCGTACGAGCGTCCGGGGCTGTGGATGGGAGGGCTCATACCCCGCGCCATCTTGGACAAGGTGCAGAACGATAACCACGACGTGCCGCACCTCCGCCTTGTCAAGACCAAGACATGATCATCGACTACTGCATCTTGGGTTCGTCGACACGGGAAGAGCCGGACAACAATGGAGACAACGCGGAGAGATCCAGAGGAGGGGTGGTGTTGCGCGCGGCTCGCCGAGGACATGATCATGGATTGCTGCATTCTGGCCGGGTCCCTCGATCCCAGGGGAGTTGCTCACGACATGAAGATGCATAGAGAGCAGAAGTTCTCGCGCCGAGACAAGGCGCTGATACAAGGAGATAACGATGAAGCTGAACAAAGAAGGTTAAGAGAAGCGGTGGCCTTGCGCGCGGCCGGCCGGCTGGCCGACAGACCGGAGCTCGTGGTGTGGTGCTCATCTACGATACTGAAGCGACGTTGACGAAGCATGATACAAGTTCCAAATTGCTCACCACATATACTCATGTAATCGCACGTAAAGACGGCATGTCGTCTCGTGCTAGTAATACACTTTTACAATAGTGGATTTGCGCCTTCGATCGCACACGTTGTTTGATCTCTATTTTCTTTGCTAGTAAGTGTGATATGAGACACTCTGACATTCAGAGGCCGGGTGCCTTTAGTAGAGAAAATCCCTTATTTGACAATACCTTAAAATCAACTTCTCTATTTGGTCCTAGAAATTTATTTCTTCTCAATTTGACACTTGGTCTAAACTTCTTTCCTAAAATGACACTTTAGTTCATTTTCAGCACTTAAGGTGTTAAATAGGAATATGAAAAAACTCTTTTGCCTATGATGAATTATGTGACAAAAAATAAAAATAAAATTCAGAGAAAAACAACCCAATCATGGGAAAAACGGGGGGACCCACACAAGTCTTCTTCTACCTCCTGCATGGTTTCCGCTGTTACTGCACTTCCTCAACACGGCGCTTGTACTTAATTCGATCAAGGTTCTTCTTCCTTTTTTTTACGGTGCTGGCCTTCGGCCTAGTAGTCAAGGTACATGGGTGGATTTTCATGCATGTTCCTGGCGAAGGCATCGTGGTGTTCATGTGTGTTTGATTTCCACTAAGATGGTTCAATTGGTTCGTCTCTAGTTCGATCCGTTTTACTATAGAGGAGTATTTTGGTCCAACAAAAACCAATTGACGGAAGGTCCAAACATCACGAACGGCATTGTCATTGGGGAATGAAATCAAGTTTAATCAAGGGAAAAAATAGCGCGCTATAACAAAACAGCGTCGGCCAAAAAATACGCTATAGCACGCTATAGCGTCAGAATGATGTAGTGCGGTGTTATCACCAGATTTTGGCCAAATCAGAAGATGGGCCGTGATTGAGATGGGCTTGGAAGATATGCACATGAAGTATTTATGAATCGGCCTCGTACGGGAGTTTGGGCTAGATTGCCCGTGTATCTGTACATTATAGTAGATCACGTGTTAGTTTAGAATTAAGAGATAGAGTTTGGTTCGTACACAATTAGGTTTATTCCAAAGATAGAAAGTCCACGGACTATAAATATGTACCTAGGGTTATTGAGAAAGGAGGACGATCACGTTCACAACAAACACAATCTAGGCGCATCCCCACCCCTTGTTTCAGGGTTTCTTCCGGGTAAGCATCATGCTGCCTAGATCGCATCTTGCGATCAGTATCGGTTTATTCGTTGTCTGGTGTTGCTCGTACTGAAGCCTTGTTGATGACGAGCAATACCGTTTATCATAGATGTTTTGGGGCTTACATCGATGCTTTTCTGCTATGTTTGCTTAGTTATGCTGCCCCTCAATATCTAGCTGCCTTTACACCTATCTTGGGTGTAAGGGCAGCACCTTGCTTCATCTTTATTTAGTAGATCCGATCTGTTATGGTTGTTCCTTGTTGTTCAAGGTTTAGTTTGATATCTGCATAGTTAGGCCTTGTAAACGGGTTGAATTATCCAGTAGTGCGTAAGGTATGGTTTGCCGATCCAAGAAGGGATGTTCCGGGAATCGACTCCGTGTTGGTTTTTAGGCCTCCTCTAGGACTAGTTTTCTGTTATCTTTCGTACCTGCCAGGCTCAACCACGTGTAGGACGTTCCGGTTATGCGGTGAAAGCCCTAAACTGTCGTAGATCGATTTAACTTGGTATTGATAAAGCAGGATCCCCATGTTATCGTAAATCCAACATGAACCGTGGGTTAATCGGCTCTTTGAGCCGATTCACAGGGTAACCTGAGAGCCGATCGAGGCTCATTTAATGTTTACGTGTCTGCCATGCAGGAAACTAATCGAAGCAATCCAACACCTTCCTGACCAGGTAAAGTCAGGTGGCACGCCCTTGCATTTAGCCAGGACACGTGCCGGAGCATTGCGGGCCGTCGCCCGAGGGACCAGGGCCCATCAACAGTCCTGGGAGCCTCCCGGCTCTCCGTGTTGCTCGTCGCTGCTCGCCGGTGGGTTTTGGCAGGCAACATGCGGGCTGTCTAGGAACGCTATAGCGTGCTATTTTTTTCCATGAGTTTAAGTGTTAAATTGGGAACTGATAAAAAAATCTAGTGTTAAATAGGGAAGCCAATTGTATAGCGGTGTCAAATAATTTTTTTTCTACTTAGCATCATCCACATCCTGATATTAATATAAGTACCCCTCCGATTCGAAAAGTGTCGGAGCACCTAATACAATCACGTTTAACAATTAACCCCTTCTACATTTGGAAGAAGTGCAACTCCTCCTCTCCCAAATTGGTGGCCGCCGGCAGCCTCCGGCCAGAGCCAGACTAGCGGTAGCAGCAGCCTCTGGCCTAATAAAATCTGTTTCAGGTATATTTGTTGCTGGCGAGATGAAATGGCTCAGGTCATCACATTAGCAATGTAATCAAGCATGAACATGTACCAATACGGCCAGCTAAACCCTCTTTTATAAAACAAACCGCTTCCTGATACTGTTGCTTCTAAACATAGCCATTCGATCATATATTTGCAAACGTCATTACCATTACACGGCCGCAGAGATTCCTACTAAGGATTTCTGGTTTTGTACAAACAAACTTATTATTTTGCTTTTGTGATAATTAAGCTATACGGCAGGAACCCAGTCGTCTCTCGATTCATAGCCAGCTCCTAATCACGATATGGTGTGTCACTTTCTGCAACGTCAACCACATGGCCCATACTACACATATACACAAATAAATTATTCAGCTGAGGCGAGGCATTGGCGCGCCAGAGCATTAGTCTTGTGAATTTCGAGTATTCCGATCCACAAGAAGGGGGAAGCTAGAACAGCAAATCATTAGAGCTATCGCTTTAAATAGTCGCCGGCTGAAACACCTGCACTGTCGTATGGAGCCGTCGTATGGAGCCGTCGGTACAACATCCTCTATTTGGGGTGCTGCTTCCACACCGGCGCACCATACGGAAGCCCCGATAGATTATTTAAATTAAAAACTCAAAAAATGCATAAAAATTCGAATAGGTTTGTGAATATAAAGTTTGGGCAACACACGACCACCAAATTCAAATATATTTTCGAATATGAAGTCTGGGCCAATATACGGCCACCGAGTCGCCGTCATAGTTCGGCTGCAAAAAACAACTTCGGCTTCCAGGCCAAATGATCAGATGAACGGGGTCATGGGCGCTCAAACTCGACGACATCCTCATCGTCGGCGAGCCCCGGCGGCAACTCCATCGCTGCAACCGAATCCACAGTCGCTGGGGGAGGCATCAACATCGATGGTGCCGGCGGAGTCATGAACATCACGGTGCCGGTGGAGTCATGGACGCCGATGCAGCTCGCGCCACTAGCACCTCTTGGCCGATGCGCTCGTGGTACGTCTCGTGGCACGCCCTCGCCAATGGGTCCATCTTCGCATGTCGACCATCAAGATCTTGGATTCTTGAGACATCTTGGGTAGCGAAAGCTGCGTCGCTTCGTTGGTGGCCTTCATGGCGGCAGTGTGAGCTTCCATCTTGAGATTCCATCTTCGCCGCCTCCACCTTCTCCCTCTCCAACTCAATCTTCATGTCTTGCTTCTCTAGTATTGCCTTCCACACGACGGCGGACCTATCCGCAGCTTCCTTGTTCTCCGTCGAGAAGGAAGATATCATCTTCTCGAGGGAGGCGTCCATGGCGTCCAATTCCAGCGCCGCATTTCTCTCGGCCTTGGCCTTCTTATTGCCAATGGGGCGCCTGGTGGAGGCGCTGGCGGGATCGACCGGCCCATTTTCCCCGACATCGTCCTTGTTGAGAGTGTGGCGGACGACGTCCCATTTTTTACAACCTTGTAGTTTGTTTAAGCAATGCATGAAGGGGAAATCTTTGTCCTTGTTTTGGCTCTTCTACATCTTGAGGGCATCGAGCATCTAACAATACATGATTCATTAACAAGATATAGAACAAGATGGACATCATCAAATAGATACACTATGATGCATTATGAATAGACATCATCAAATGGACATATATCATACTCAATCCACCATCGTCTTGTCGCTCTCCTTCCGGATCTTAATCTTCTCATATTAGCCATGGAACTTGCTACAAGCCGCCTTGTTGATGTTCCAACGGTGAGAGAGGGCGCCCTCGTTCCGGATCATGTGGATGGTGGCGTACTCACCAAAGTTCTTCTTCTCGTTGAATGAATCAAGGATGCGCTTGTAGAACTTGCCGGAGGATTGATTGGTGCCGGTGATGGGGCAAAATATCACTTGCTTCCACGCGTCGATGCGACATTCATCCTCCAAAGACCTCCACCTTGGACCACAAGTGCCGCTGGTCCGCCTATTCGTCGTCTTTGTCGTCGTGGTCACGCCGGTGTCAGCGTCGATCAGCTCCTCCTGGACCTCCTCTTCCTCATCCTCGTCCTCGTTGGCCTCTTCTTCATACTCGTCGACATGGGTTCGTAGGCATGGCCATGTCGTATGGCCGGTGAGGATCTCGGTTCCGCTGTCAATCTACGCAACAAGTAACCTACTTTGAGTCACCGGTGGTGTCTACGATGCACATAACACATAAAAAAGAAGGAAACTCACCTCGTCGTCGCCCATGGACACGTCGAACGCGCTACTGAACACCTGGTGAGCGCTCCTGCTCTCGTCGGTGAAGAAGTGGCAGGGGAGGCCGGTGCTGTCAGTCATGTGGCCATCGGTGCTTCTCGGGCGGCGCAGGTCATGCGACGAGTTCAGGTTGACGGGGAAGCGAAAGGCGTCACTGCCCCTCGGCGCCGAATCCGGCGAAAACGGCGCGTTGGGGTCGAAGGTCATGTCATTGTTGGTGCACTCAGGGGGAGTAGCGGGTGATGTCTACACACGCTTCTATTCTTGTAGACAATGTTGGGCTCCCAAGTGCAGAGGTTTGTAGAACAGCAGCAAGTTTCCCTTAAGTGGAACACCCAAGGTTTATCGAACTCAGGGAGGTAGAGGTCAAAGATACCCCTCTGAAGCAACCCTGCAATTACGATACAAGAAGTCTCTTGTGTCGCCAACACACCCAATACACTTGTTAGGTATATTGGTGCACTAGTTCGGCGAAGAGATAGTGAAATACAAGTAATATGGATGATTGTAAGTAGTAATTGCAATCTGAAATAAAAATGGCAGCAAGCAAACATGTAGCAGAACTGGTTGTAAATAGTGTTTCGATGCTTGGAAATAAGGCCTAGGGATCATACTTTCACTAGTGGACAGTCTCAACAATGATACCATAATTAAATACATAGATATTATCACTTCACTATGCTACTCTGAACCACTCTCCAGTTTGATAATAGACACAAATTCACTGCGTAGGTCTGCATAAGCATTCCTTAAAGTTCGCATTCCCAATCTATGGACACCCCACGCTGTCACTTTGAGCTTACAAAGATGGTACTAACTAGTCACCACAATTAATAAGTATTTCTATAAATTAAGCTTAAGAAGAAAACACGGTGTGCACACTGTCACTTTCACACCATTGGACAAGATGTCCCCAGAGATCACATAATAAAATCACTTGAGTATCACAATAGTTAAAGAATAATATCTACTTATTCAACTAGATTACAATGCTCATGATCACATAAAGATCATACATGGAGAGATAGATAGACCACATAGCTACCGGTAAATCCCTCAGCCTCGGGGGAGAACTACTCACTCCTCATCATGGGAGTCAGCAATGGCGATGGAGATGGCTCCGGGGGCAATTCCCCGTCCCGGCAGCGTGCCGGAACAGAGACTTCTGTCCCCCGGATCTTGTCTGCGACGGCGGCGGAGCTACGGAACTTTTCGTGGACGGAGGCTTATTGATTTAGGGTTCACGTGTCGGGAGGCTTCTTATAGGCGGAAGGGCGAGGTCGGTGGACGCCAGGGGGCTCCAGACCACCCCTAGGCGCGGGCCAGGGCCAGGCCGCTCCTAGGCCTGGTCTGGCCGCCCTGTGGCGTTTCTTCGTCCCCCTCTGGACTCCATCTTCGCTCCGGAAAAAATAGGAACTTTGGATTTTGTTTTGTCCAATTCTGAGAATATTTCATGTACAAATTTTCTAAAATACAAAATAGCAGAAAATACAGAACTAGCACTATGGCATCTTGTCAATAGGTTAGTGCCGAAAAATGCATAAAAGTGACACGAAGTGTAAACAGAACATATAGCAATTGGTGTAAAACAGGCATGGAGCATCAAAAATTATAGATATAAATTATAGATAAGTTTGCAACGTATAAGCGGGCGCGGCCATCCATCTGCGACAGACGCATTTGCGAGAGAGACGGCTCCTCCGCGTAGTACCCGGCGACGAGGGTGAGTTCAAGAACCCACTGCCAAAGTTGCGGACGGTGGGTTGCTGGCTCCCTTCGGGCTGGCCGCCGCCCAAGCTGAGGCACACTTCGGCAGCAGCCGCCGCTTTGCGGCTTTAAGAGCAGCGATGCAGTGCCTTTTGCGATCGGCCGTCACCCTAGAGCAGCGGCGTTTCTCCTCCTCCAACGCCTCCTGCGACATGTTCGCCGGCTTCTCCCTCGGCGCCACGGTGCGCGGGTTTGGTGGCGCCTTCCCTGCCTTCACCGGAGCCTTTTTCTTCGGCGGCATGGCGGCAGCGAGGGTTTTTCGGGTTGGAGCCTGGATGGGAGATGGAGCGGCGGGCGGGAGAAATGCGCGGCGGAGGGGAAGGGGTTTTGGAGGAAAAGATGTATACTTTTGGGATGTGTGGCTGATAGGTGGCTCCCACGCCCAAAAAAATTCGTGCTGTGAGGCACCGGTGCTTCTATTGGGCTCGAAATTGCGACGGCAATTTTTAAGGCGCGCCGGTGTGAGCCCATTTTCGATGCCACCTCCCAAAATGCTATCGGAGCCGCTATCAAAGGCACCGGTGAAGATACTTATAGGGGTCAGCTCTTTGTATTATAGTGTAATCTTCCAGCAACATTACAGCAAAAAGGTTTGATAGATTATGTAGGGTTCAGCTGAACCCAATGGTTCGCCACTATCCAATACTTTTGGCAAGAGAAAGCCTCCCATCGTCCTTAGGGCATCTCCAACGGGGATACCTAAACCGGACATGTCGGGCAGTCCAGATGTGGCCGTTTGGGTCGCCGCGGACACGTGGACATGGACGACAGACTGTTTAGGTCGCCCAGTGCGTCCAACGCGCCGGCGCAGCGCACAATAAAAAGAGCAAAAAAAACCAAAAAAAAAACAATAGTATCTTAAACACAGTTCATTAAATATATGGCCTATTTTGGGCAAATTTATACAAAAGAAAGCCCTATATGAGCTTTTCAATAACTAAAAAATATAAAACCCTAGCTAGGGTTTGGGGTGGACGCGGTGGCCGCTGGCATGCCACCTAGTCCCATTAGAAGTCGGCATCGTCACCGTCCTCCTGGTGGTCGGCGTCGATGACGATGACGCCCCTAGGCGGCGATGCGCTCTTTAGGCTCGAGTCGCTGGAGGGCGCCGGGGTTTCTGGCCACGACGACCACTGGGCCTGTTCCGAGGCAAACCACGGGTCCGGAGGGCTGGCCGGCCTGCATAGGCGTGCCAGCCGCGCCGCCTCCTTCCCCCCGCAGCTCCACCGCAGCCGCATGCAGTCCGCCTCGTGCTTGAGACGGAGGTGGCGCTCGTCCTCCTCCTGGAGTGCGTCCTCGCGTGTGGCCTCCTCCTGCCGGCGCGCCATGGCGACGAACGCACAGGCGTCGGTATCCTCGCGCGCCCGCCTAGCCTCCTCCTCTATCGCGGAGGCGCGGAGCACCTCGGCGAGGTCCGGCCACTTGGCCAGCTGCTCGAGGTCGTTGACCTCGACGGAAGCCGACAGCGCGGCACTCAGCTCGGGGTCGTCCTCCTCGTCGGCGGCAGTGGCGCGGGTTGCGGTAGTGGCACGACCACTTGGGCTGCGTCGTCGATGTACAGCCCGTCGAGGCTTCGCCGCCGCTGCATGCGACACGAAGAACGTGCGCCGGCGCGCGTCGTCCTTCGCCTCGAACCAGAGGTCCCAATAGGGACTCTTCTCGGCGTACGCTGGGTACTCTTGGAGGTCCGGCGGGAGCTAAGCGCAGCGCCGCTGGATCTCGGCCAGGCGAGCGCGGCCGGTAGCTAGGATCGGTGGCACCGGAACCCGATCTGGGCTCAGGTGCCACCCGTGGGGGAGGTTGACGCCTCCCCACGGCATGGGGGTGCTGGCCTCCCAGAATATCACCGCCACGGCGACGTAGATTCTCTCCCGCATGGGCGCCGGCGGCACCATTGACAATGGCGTCGGCGTGACCTGCCGGCTGCTGCCGACCTCGTGGTCGTTGGCGCCGGGAGAGAACTTGCGTTTCGGGGCCATGGCGGCGGAAGCGGTGCGTGCAGAGGACTGGAGTGGATAGGGAGAGTCTCCTCCCAATCCACATTTAATTAGACATGCGTCCACCGACAGGTGGGCCCTGGGGTGCGAGCAGGCGGACGCGGGAGGACGCCGCGTGCCATCCGCTGCAACGCAAATCTAGTCAAGATTTGAGCCGGCTTTGGGTCGTCCTGGACGCCACAGTCATCCTTTTTAGAACGCGTCGCCGCGTTGAGCCGCGATTTTGTCCGACGCGACCCATCTAGACGCGTGAGCGCGAGATGGATCAACCCGTTGGAGATGGCCTTTACATCCTGCACACACGTCCTCGAGTGTACTTCTCTGCCTGCCCCATTATACTTGCTTGTGACGAGAACCATATTAAAAAAAAAAACAATCTCCGCAATCTCCGTAAGCGTGGATACATACACAATTACTTAACTCGCAATCTCCTCTTTTGATCCCGGTAGTAGTAAATTTTGGGTCCAACTTGGATCCACCGTTGATGTTTACGCGCAATTGCTCGATCTCATTCTCTCGGTCTACTGCTTGTAGCCGTCGTGGTTCTTAACCTAGCGCTAGCACGGTGACCATTCCAGAATAGCATAGTTGGATGCATCCAGCGCAACCTCCAAATCACAACATGATGCTGTGTCTCTTTCCTCAAGGACGACGACTGAAAATTACTGAGCTGATAGCCAGAGCATCAGATATATTCTTGTTAATTATGGATGTTCCAATCCACAATGGCTGCCAAAGGAACGAGCAAGAGTCACCCCACACACTGAGTTCTTTCTCCTCTCCTCTCGAAGGCTCCCCCACCACCCCTTGAGAGTCGTCCACAATTTCCCGGATCCGATCCCTCTTGCCGCCGGCGCTCGTGCTGGTCGGTATAGAGATGGATTAGGATGCCGGCCTCTCTTTGTACAGAGTAGTTTTAGGATCTCCCTTGCCCTTATGGTGGTAGTTCTTGCCTTTTTGGCTGTTGTTTGGAGCTTGGCCATGGCGGATGTGAGCTCTGCCTCGTGGCTGCTGGCTCTGCTCCCCGGTGGCTGTCTATGGTGGCCGGCGACCTTGGGGGCTGATTCAGGTGATGTCTCCATGAATAAGCTCACGGGCTACGGTGGACCTCGTTTTTGGGTGGATTTGGAGGCCTTTCTTCTTTCCCCTGGCCGTCATGGTGACAGGGCAGATGGGGAAGAAAACCTCGTCCAGCTGCTCAGATCCGAGGATCTGCGGGAAGACGGAGTACATGCAGCATGTCCTCCGGAAATTGCAATCTATGGTGGAGTCCATCAACAGAGGCTTCTTCGCCAATGTTACCTCTGGCCAACGAGGCCACTCCACGCTCGGTTGATGAATCCGAGCTTTATCTTCCTCCGGGCTGCTATGCCGATGCGGAGGATCTTCGATCTCGGTGCAGGGTTCGCCGCCAGCTCCACTCCAAGTGGTACAGTCCCCGGTAGTGTTGCTGGTTCCTGCGCTTTGAGGTCTCCAAGGAGCTGCGGTGAAGACGATGGACCTGATTGCTTTTCCCTAGTTTTCTTTGAGGTCCTGTTTGCAAAGTGTGAGGATTGGAATGTAGTTTTTCGTTTCTTTGGGATCCTCCGTGTAGTCATGTACTCACCGCTTATCTAATGCAGTTTCCTGGCCCTTTAGGGCCATTCCCTGTTCAAAAAAAAAATCCACAATGGCCAGCACTGAGCTCGCCGCGACTCTCCCAACCAATTGCATTGCTGAGTTAATCCATGCATCTTCTGTGGCGAGGTCGCCCGTGGTTGGCCCTCTCCCTTGTTCTAGCGAAAGGGATACTTAAATTGCTTGCCGATTTACCGAGCTAGCCGAAACCAAGGAGATCGCCGCGCCCTATTTATCTACGGCTACAATGCACAATCAATTACAGTTGCTCGATCTACAACCACGTCGAGGAGATAATTACACTAATCTACTTATCTACAACAACGAGTCACAGGCTACCTAGCTAGCTCTAAGCTAGAGCTTACCCTACGCGTCGTAGGTTGAAATGGTGTTCTCCGACGATTATGTGGCCGCCGTGGTGCCCATCTTGGTGTACTGGGGCTACTCCGGCGTGCACGCTGCGCTTGGCCACGGGCACGTCATGGACAAGTACCGGCTGAACACCAAGGCCGAAGAGGACAGCAGGAACACCGTGTCCAAGCGCGCCGTCCTGGTCAACGTCCTCATGCAGCACCTCATGCAGCTCGTCGCCGTCACCGTGCTCACCCCGGTAACTAACACTACTACTGCTACGAAATACGTCCTTCTGTATACTGAGTTACTGACTACTGAGTAAGTACAAGCTAAACTTCAGCTAGCTTCAACTCAAAAAAAAAAAAAAAAAAAAACTTCAGCTAGCTTCCACGTACGTCTAATACATACGCATGCAGGTTATAGCTGGAAAAGGAGTAGGCGCGGCACCGTCGGCGACATCGTCGTCGTACCTGACGGCGGCGCGGCAGATCGCGGTGACGATCGTGCTGTACGACGTGTACCGGTACGCGTGGCACCGGCTAGCGCACCGGAGCCGGTTCCTGTACCGTCACCTTCACTCGTGGCACCACCGCCTCGTCGTCCCCTACGCGTTCGGCGCCAAGTACGGGCACCCGGTGGAGGCCCTGATCGCCGACACGGCGGGGGCGTCGCTGGCCATCCTGCTCTCCGGCATGTCGTCGTCGCCGCGCGCCACGGCGGTGTTCCTCTCGCTGTGCAACGTCAAGGGAATCGACAACCACTGCGGCCTGTGCCTGCTGCCTCGCCGCCTGCAGTCGCTGTGGAACGGTGCCGCCTACCACGGCGTGCACCACCTGCCGCGCGGCGTCAGGTACAATTTCTCCGACCTCTTCTTCGTCACCTGGGACAAGGCCTTCGGGACGCACCTTCCCTACACCGTCGAGGAGAGGCCCGGCGGCGGAGGGCTCGTCATCCAGCCCATGCGGCCCAAGCAGGCGGCCAAGGCCTCCGCGGTCGTCACGCCGGTGAACTAGCATGCTCCGGTGTTGCACACGCGCTGCTGCATTCCGTTAAAAATATGCGTGTCCACTAGTAGAAAAACGGTCATCTATACCGGTTCCAGAGGGCCATTCGTACCGGTTTTGCAACCGGTACAAATTATTCGGCACTAAAGCCCCCCCCCCCCTTTCGTACCGGTTGCTTACGAACCGGTATAAAACGGGCCTCCACGTGGGCCACCAGGAGAGCTCAGGTGAGGATCTTTGGTACCGGTTGGTAATACGAACCGGTACCAAAGGTTCCCCCGCGGCGAGGAATTTTCCCAAATCTCGCCGCGGCGAGAATTGGCTTTTTAGGGTTTTGGAGAGGTTTAGGGATATCGGTTTGATTCATATCGCGTCGATGCACCGTGAAACGCGTTTGGGTTTAGGTAGTACATGAAGATCAAGATGATGCATAGCAAGTTGGTGCATATAATATAACACACATGTTATTGCATGAGATCGCAAATTAAGTAGCACTATGCATGAAGATCGATCTTCATGCATAGTGGTGCTCTCCGAGGCGTACTCTATATATGTCTATTACATGTAGCATAGTGGTACTCTTCGAGTCAACGATATATGTAACATGTACATCTTCATTCATTGTGGTGCTCTGCGAGTGGTGGTATGACGTCCCGAAGGAAAAATCCCGCCAATTCCTCGCCTATTGCTATGAAGCGGTCATCGATTGAGAGCTTGTTCCGCTTTCTTGCCAACTATAAAAGAATAAGATACAAATGAATACATGAAACAACTATTACTGAAACTCGGCACAACTTATGATAACAAAACAAATTTGTGAAGATTGTTTTTGTACCTCTTTATTTCTCTCATTATTCGTTCTCTCGTTGACAATTCTGCGGATGAACTCGCAAACGAAGAATCCACAGAGATCGGTCCCCGGAGGTTGTTGCGGGCATTTCTTTACAAGAATATAATTCAATCAAACAATAGTCAAGTATGATAATTGAAAGGTGTGTGGACCTAGGTAGTACTACTTACTTTCGCACGCCATCGCAGCTTCGGTGGCCATTCACGGGACGTATCTTCCTTGATGAAAGTTTGCCATACGCTGCTCGACAAAAGAAAATGCATAAAAGAGTCATCAATTAGTTCAAAGCAGGAAATTAACGAAACAAACCGATAAGAATTCAAATTACCTTCCGAGCATTAAAAAACAAGACACGTATAGATCCTTTTCTTTGGTTAGTGAGTCCAAGACTTCAACTTCTCCAATTTCCAAATTGATGACGAGAAGAATAAAGTGAAACCTACGCACGTTTCAATATGTAGTCATTAGTTAAAATTTTGACATACGGTGAGCAAAATATAATGTGTTATAAGACAGTAAGACTCACTCGAAGTTGTAAGGCCAAAGTATTAGCTTTTTGTCACGTTGTCGCTTCAAAAACCTTAGCAAAGTCTGCGGTGTATCCTTGTTATAGAGGGGATCATCTATGGTTTTGACATGCATTGTGTTCGGGTCAATGAACCCAATGTACGTGATATCGTCCCTTTTGCATTCGAGCATCTTCGATCTGCATAATATAGCGCACAAAAGATTATAATCTGCGAGACAATGAACGACTTCTCAAATTAAATAAATAAATCACTTACGGACAATAGCAACCGATGATTGATTTGTCGAGGGCCCGGAGATTGTATAACTGAAAGAGTTCGGCGAAGTCAACGTTCACACGGTACTCCTGGAAGTAGTGCTCTTCCCTAACTCGCACCATGATAGTCTCGATCCCTTCCTTTGAGGCCTTAAGGTACCACGAATGCAAGTTACGCATACATGTTGGTACCTTCCCGAGATTCTCGACCAAATCTTTCCCTTGAACAAGCCGATATGCTCGTTCAGCTAAGGCGTAATCGGTTGCGTCTTGTCGAGAACTTTGAACGGTCTTCCCGTCAAACACCTTGAGAGGGCGACCGATTGAACGGGTTGTTGTCCGAGCTGGTAGACACTTGTGTATCCCTTTTATCTCCCCGATACCCGATTTAACGGGTTTTGTCGCCTCGATCATCTTGTCATACGACCTTTCAATAGAACGCGCATAGTCGGATGGCGGCGATGGTACGGGGTCATATAGATTGTCAACGGTACGCACAACTTTCTCCCGATCTAGTGTCTTCTCGAAAGGTATCTCCGGCACTTTCGGTGCAAAAAATTTCTTCACCTCGGCCTTAACGGCCTCCGCGTTTTCCTCCGGAGTTTTTTCCCAAGGTAACTTCTCGGGAGGCGGCGGTTGTTTCTCCTTTCTAGCTTTCTTCCTAGGCGGCGTACCGTTCCGCTAACGGACGGCTTGTCTTACGCGGAGGATCTCGAGATGGTGGACTCACGCTGGGGTCCCTCTCGGGTAGGTGTGGACTTGGCTGCTCACCAGGACTGCCACCGGGGAGGAGTCGATGGCATTTGCTTGCTCATGTGTAGGAGTCGGTGGCCTTTGCAAAAGGACGACGTACTTCTTCGGCCATAGGGCGAAACCGTGCTTGACATCGCCCGGTGTCCTCTCATCTTCACCTCTAGGAATATCAAGCTCCACTTTTTCAAACCCCGAAACAACTTCATCCACCCCGACACGAACACAACCAGGTGGAATGGGCATATGATGGTGCATTGCTCCATCTTCACTTGGGTACACATAGCCGACCGCCACCTTAACAGACGCGGTCCCGATTAACATATGTAGCTCGCAATCTGTCTTCTCCGTGACATAATCCACGGGGTAGCTTCCTCCACATCCGTCAAGATGCGAGGAACCGACAACGCTTCTTCGCTGAGATGGGGCAGCATCGGCTTGTGGATCCTGTAGAAACGGCGGCTGATCGGGTGCCCTCGATTTCTCTCAAGAGCCTCCACCCTAGATAACAACTCCGTTACAATGTCGGCGTCCTTCTTCTTCTTTCGCGAACGGCTTCTATAAGTGTCGGCGCTGTCCGGCCACGCTTCCTTCATGGTGAGACCTGGGCGAGCTCGTACCCGTCCAACATGTTCGGGGTTCCCCGGAGCGAGTGTCGGCTCGTCATTCTCTCGATCGGGAATGTACTCTCCCTTTCGACCTTTTCAATTGCATCTACAAGCTTCGGTACAATTGCCTCAATTTTTTCCTTCCATTTTCCCTTCGCAACGATCAACCCTGTCTTTGGGTCCAACCCTGCCCCATGAGCGAACAACCGAACTTGGACCGTTCGGGCCGGTCCCATGTCCGTGGAGTGATTCCATGATCCATCGGTTTATTCTCAAACGCTGTCCACTTCGGAATGGCACTCTTGTAGCCACACGACCCCAAATGATGCGGAAGTTTCTTCTTTGCAGCATTTTCGGTATTTTTCTTCGATCGGGACACAAACTTAGACGATTTCTTATACTCCTTAAATGCGGCCCAGTGATCTTTTATCTTCACTAGATTTTCGGTATTATCATCGAATACTTGGATCTTCATTCTTATATTTGTCCCATAAATTTTTCTTGAAGCTCTGGAATTGTATGGCCATCTTCTTCCATGTCCATTCCTTGACTTTATCCTTCTGGCCTTCCGTCATGTCTTCCGGTAGGCTGAACTTTGTCAGTAGCGTTTCCCAAAGAAATTTTTTCATGTTGTCGTTGACATAAGTAGCACCACTCTCCGGGTTCTTCGGCTTATGCCACTCTTGAATGCTGATCGGTACATGGTCCCTAACAATAACTCCGGATTGACTTGTAAATTTGCGGCAAAACTCCTTGGGCTCCACTTGGTTCACCATTAGCCTTGAATGCCGTGAGGGCTAACCTGCCCTCGCCCTTTAGCACCCGCGTCGGGCCTCGTTTTGTTCTAACGAGACTTGCTCGATGATCCGGAAGGCTAAAAGAAAAAATTATTCGTTAATAAGTGCAATACAAATAAATGAATGCATCTAGGGATGAACACGGACTAATTGATACATAGATATACACCTCGCCGGAGTTTGTGATGGACACTTCATTGTCTTTTCTAACTTGTTCAGACTCAAGTCCCTCGCCAAAATCATTCAGAAAGTCGGCGTACTCGTTGTCATCTCCATCGTCGGGTTCCGGACCACGGGCACTCTCATAGATCAATCGGCTGCACCGCTTCTTCCCCCTCCTCATCTCGGACGAAGGTGCCAGTCCTCCATACCTCAATGTCACTGCAAAATTAAGAAAGCAATTGTATTTCATTCATCATGTAATGATCATATAACAGATTGCTAGATGGATAACAATTGAAATGAAGAAAGCAAAAAAACCCTAACGGACCGCCACGGCCACGGACACGGTGTTCCCCCTCCTCCTCTCGCTCTTCTCTCTATGTCGCGGCGGCACCGCCACGGACTCGGCACCGCTACAGACCCTAACCCTAACACTCGGCGCTCGTCCTCTCGCTCTTCTCTCTATGTCGCGGCGGCTGTCTATATATCGACCGTACACCCCTCGCCGTATGGATACACGCCTAGCACTACGGCAACGGAACAAGGGATGGTCCAACCAGAGCTGCCATCTCGCCTAAATAAAACACTCCCCCACACTTCACCACACTTCGTGGCGCTCTTCGCCGTCCCGCTCCTCTCCTTCCACTTCATCTCCACCAACGACCCCTACACCATGAACCTGCGCTTCATCGCCGCCGACACGCTGCAGAAGCTCATGATGCTCGCCATGCTCACCGCACGGAGCCACCTGATCTCGGCGAAGCGGCGGAGCGCCCGGCCCACCCGGCCCACCTGTGTGTCCGCCCATGGTCGAGTCATACAAGAGGCAAGCAAACGGACACACGAGCGGTCTCCCGTGAAAACGACCATCCGCCGGCCGGCCGGCCGGCCTTACCGTCCTATCACATGCATAGATGCTGTTCGCAATCACATACCGCGAGCACCAACAACCACACACACCCGTAGCCCAAGATCCGACGAAGCCATGGCGTCCTCGCACAACAGAGAGGACCAGGTCCTCATCACCGTCGCGCGCTGCTACTCGTCCTCTCCTCCCCGCGGGCCGCCGGTGGCGCGCCCAACACGGCGCCGCTGTCCGTGCGGTGCAACGGCGCGGTGTACGGCGCCGGGGACCCCTTCGCGGAGAGTCTCGCCTACGTGCTCGCCGACCTGCTGGCCGCCACGCCGTCGTCCCGCGCCCGCGGCGCCTACAGCATCTCCCGTGCCCGAACGCGTTCGCCTACGGCCACGCCGCGTGCGGCGGCGCCGGTCCCGGCGAGCCGCGGACTGCGCGACCTGCCTCGGCTCCGCCGGTCTCGGCGAGCGGCGGAGCGCGTCGTGGCGTCGGCCCGCCCGCGTCAGCGCGCCCACGAGCGTGGTCCACGAGACCACGTTCTTGCTTGGCATTTCGTCGAACACACCCTGAGCGCCAGCGCGAGGCGGCCGGCCTTGGCGTAGCGCGTCTGCTAGCGCGGTGGCGACGAAGACGGAGGAGACGGCCGAGGACCCGACGGCGAAGGCGTGCGGCGACGCGGCGTGGCCGGCGTCGCCGGCCGCGGCGCAGGCCTCGAGCGCGAGGCTGACCACGAAAGGGTCGGCGGCCGCGAGCGGGGAGGCGTGGATGCGGGCGGCGGAAAAAAAGGAGGAGAGGGCCGGGGAGGTACTGCGGGCGGCGGCGGGCTGCGTCGGCGGCGGCGGCTTCGTCGGCGGCGGCGTGGGTGCGTCGGCGGCGTGGGTGCGTCGGCGTCGTCGGCGGCGTCGGGGCTGCTGTGTCGCGCGGGGAAGAAGAGGATTTGGGGCTCTGTTGTCGCCGCGGCTAAGTCTAAAACATGGCGATGGGCCTTTAGTACCGGTTGGTACCCGAAAGACCTTTCGTACCAGTTGGTGGTACCAACCGGTACTAAAGGTTTTTTTTTGTTTTCTTTTTTCTTTTTTTGTTTTCTTTTCTTTTGCTGTTTCTTTTTTCTTTTACTGTTTTCTTCTTTCTTTTCTGTTTCTTTTTCCTTTTATTTTGTGTTTCTTTTCTTTTCTTCTCATTTTCTATTTCTTTTCATTTTCTATTTCTTTTCTTCTCATTTTCTATTTCTTTTCATTTTCTATTTCTTTTCTTTTCATTTTCTATTTCTTTTCTTTTCATTTTCGTTCCCCTTTCTTTTGTGTTTCTTTTCTTTTCTATTTATTTTGTTTTTGTTTCTTCTTTCTTTTCTTTTATGTTTTTTTCTTTTCTTTTGTGTTTCTTTTCTCTTCTTTTTATTTTCTGTTTCTTTTCTTCTCTATTTCTTTTCTATTTCTTTTTCTATTTCCGTTTGTTTTCTTTTCTATTTGTTTTCTATATCCTTTTTTATATTTCTTTTCTATATATTTTCTAATTCTTTTCTATATATTATCTATTTCTATTCTTTACTCTTGCCACGACGCCGTCACGCGGGAAACTTTCCGGCCACGACGCCGCGCGGAAAAGAAAGGGCGGGAATGAAATTTTATTACGATTGAACTCGAATTAAAAGTACATAGCTTAACTGAAAATTAAAGATACATGACCAAATTCTGCGGGAGTCATTCGGTCATACTCCTGCCTAGCCCTGTAGTACTCGCCACCTTGTAGTCGTCGTAGTCGCCGTCATCATCGTCGGCGGCATCGGGGTCGCGGTACTCGAACGTCGGCGGGTGAGCACGCGTGGGCTGGGACCGAGGGTAGCGCGAGGCGGGGGCCACGGTAGGCCATGACGCCACTGGAGAGTCCGGCCGCGCCACCACAGCCGACGGCCGGCCTCGTTGAAGTTCGGAGGAGGCGGGCCGCCCTCCTCGTGCCTGGCAAGCGCCCTCTCACGCCGATTGATGAAGAAGCTTTCCCAAGTCGGGCTGTAGTCGGGATGCCACTGGGGATTCCTCCGCTGCTCTGGCGTGAGCTCGAAGTAGTAGTGGTTCGTGATGGCCATCTCGCGCGCCACACCTAGAGGGACTGGAGGGACCGGTACGCCTCCGACGCTTAGCAACCAGCCGGTCGGGACGCGGTAGCCCGGCGGGCGAGGGGTAGTTCGAGCGCAAAGCGCCTCCGCCTCCCGGGGGTTAGAGATGCGATGGAAGCCATGGGAGAGAATGATGAGGTTTGCGGATATGAGTCTAGATGTGATATGTAAATGGTGGCCAAGCCTACATATATATAGTGAAAAAATGGCGGGAAGACGAGGCGGGAACCGGTGGAAAGCGCGGGAAGAAAATAGGCGGGAAGACAGATCGAGGCAAACCTTTAGTACCGGTTGGTGGGTGCAACCGGTACTAAAGCTGTCGGCGGGATAAGGACGCCCTGCTCGATGAGATAAAGTATGTAGCGCACGACGCCTGTCGGTGGGATAAGGACGCGTGGGTAACCTTTAGTACCGGTTGGTGGGTGCAACCGGTACTCAAAGCTGTCGGCGAGATAAGGACGCGTGGGTAACCTTTAGTACCGGTTGGTGGGTGCAACCGGTACTAAAGCTGTCGGCGAGGATAAGGACGCCTGCTCGATGAGATAAAGTATGTAGCGCACGACGCTCGTCGGTGGGATAAGGACGCGTGGGTAACCTTTAGTACCGGTTCGTGTCTACAACCGGTACTAAAGGCAGTCGGCGAGGATAAGGACGCTCGCCTATAAAAGGAGCATCGATACACCATGGGAAGCAGCTCAACAAGCCAACATGGATGGAGAGTTTCATCACCATGGATGGAGGAAAGGGTTGGGAAATCTCCCGTGGCGGAACTTGTCGAAGATGCCCTTGGTGCACACGCCCTATGGCATCTTCGGAAGTTCCGCCTCGGAAAAATTTCCTGCAAGCCCGTGGAAGACTCCATCTCCTCTAACAAATGTTGGGGAAAGGGTTGGGAAATCTCCCGTGGCGGAACTTGTCGAAGATGCCCTTGGTGCACACGCCCTATGGCATCTTCGGAAGTTCCGCCTCGGAATTTTTCTCTGCAAGCCCGTGGAAGACTCCATCTCCTCTAACAATGTTGCGGAAAGGGTTGGGAAATCTCCCGTGGCGGAACTTCTCGAATATGCCCTTGGTGCACATGCCCTATATATGGCATATTCGGAAGTTCACGCCTCGGAATTTTCTCTGCAAGCCCGTGGAAGACTCCATCTCCTCTAACAATGTTGCGGAAAGGGTTGGGAAATCTCCCGTGGCGGAACTTCTCGAATATGCCCTTGGTGCACATGCCCTATATATGGCATATTCGGAAGTTCCGCCTCGGAAGAATTTCCTGCAAGCCCGCGTGACTTAACTAGTAAAACAAGCCAACCATCTCCATTGTTAATATCTTACATACGAGTAACATCATTACACAAAAGTGATTTCCATATTGAGATACACAAGTTATGATCCCTATATGTAGCTAGCTAGTCTTCGAGTTTTCTTCGCTCGTTTCCCTTTCTTCTTACTGCGACGCAACCATGGACAATCTTCATTGTTTAAGATGATGCTTGGGTCAATTTTTACCTTGAAGGGTGGAATATCGTCAAACTTATTATAATCTTCGACATGTCTGTCTTGTCCTCTACTCCCACGATGTTTCTTTTTCTGAAAGAACTATGTGCCGCTTTGGCTCATCGTATGATGTGTCCTCTTGCCTTTCTTTCCTTTTTTCGGTTTGCTAGACATATCCTTCACATAAAAAACCTGAGCCACTTCACCGGCTAGGACGAATGGTTCGGTGTCGTACCCAAGATTCTTGAAATCCACTGTAGTCATTCCGTGCTGCGGGTCTACACATGCCACGTCTTTCGGGTTGAACCATTTACACCGGAACAAAGGGACCTTGAAATTAGGTCCATAGTCAAGTTCCCATATCTCCTCTATGTACCCATAATATGTGACCTTGTTCCCATTGCCATCTTCTGCATCAAAGCGGACACCACTGTTTTGGTTGGTGCTCTTTTTGTCTTGGGCGAAAGTGTAAAATGTGTTCCCATTAATCTCGTACCCTTGAAAAGTCGATATAGTAGAAGATGGTTGCTTGGCCAACAAGTACAGCTGCTCGTCATCGGTGACATTCATGAGACGTGTTTGCAACCAACCGTCGAAAGTCTTCATGTGTTCTCCATCAATCCAATCTTCACGTTGCTCCGGGTATTTAGAGCGTAAGATCTCCTTGTGTTCCTCTTTGTACGGAGCCACCAAGATGGAATTAAGTAGAAGCTGTGTAGTGTGCTTGAGTGAAAGAATGTCCGTCCATACACGTTGCTGATTTCTTTCCTAGCGTGCCTTTTCCACGCAGTCTCCCCTCATAGCGCGATTCGGGAACACCGATCGGCTTAAGGTCGAGAATAAAGTCAACACAAAACTCAATGACCTCCTCTGTTCCATAGCCCTTGGAGATGCTTCCTTCGGCCTAGCACGGTTATGAACGTACTTCTTTAAGACTCCCATGAATCTCTCAAAGGGGAACATGTTGTGTAGAAATACGGGACCGAGAACGCCAATCTCTTCGACCGGGTGAACTAGGAGATGTGTCATAATATTGAAGAAGGATGGTGGGAACACCAACTCGAAGCTGACTAGACATTGGACCACATCCTTCGTAAATTTTGTAGAGTAAGTGGATTGATCACCTTCGAGAAATTGCATTGAGGAACGCACATAGCTTCACAATGGGTACTCGAACATTTTCCGGCGAAGCCCCTCAATGCAACCGGAAGTAATTGTGTCATAATCACGTGGCGAGTCATGAGACTTTAGGTTTTGAAACTTTTTCTCCGACATGTTTATTATTCCCTTTATATTCGACGAGAAGCCGGACGGGACCTTGATGCTACTCGGGACTTCAAAAAGATCTCCTTCTCCTCTTTGGTAAGAGCATAGGCGGCGGGACCTTGATACTTCTCTGGATTCGAGTTGTTTCCTTCGTGGATACTTTGCTGGTCCTGCCGTGCATCCGGTGTATCTTTTGTCTTCCCATACACGCCCAAGAAGTTTAGCGAGGTTCACGCAAAGATTTTTCGTCACGTGCATCACGTCGATTGCGAGTGAACCTCTAAGAATTTCCAGTAGGGTAGCTCCCAAAATATCGACTTCTTCTTCCACATGGGTACGTGTCCGTCAACATCATGCGGAACAGATTGTCCGCCGGGACCCTTTCCAAAGATCACTTCTAAATCCTTGACCATATCATATATAACTTCCCCATTAGGGCGGGTAGGCTTGGTTCGGTTATACTGCCTCACCTCCGAAATGCTTTCCTCTCTTTCTTACGTGATGTTGTTTTGGAAGAAATCGACGATGCCCCGGGTACACATTCTTGTTTCCCAAATAAATACTATCAGTCTCACCTAAACGAGTGTGTGCATGCATTGTATCCCTTGTTTGATCGCCACTGAAATGTTACCAAGAGCAGGCCAATCATTGATGGTTACAAATAACAACGCTCGTAGGTTAAATTCCTTTTGTTCGTGCTCATCCCACACAGGTACACCTTCGTCACGCCACAACTCTAAAAGTTCTTCAACCAATGGCCTCGGGTACACATCAATGTCGTTGTCGGGTTGCTTCGGGCCCTGGATGAGCACCGGCATCATAATGAACTTCCGCTTCATGCACAACCAAGGAGGAAGGTTATAGATACATAGAGTCAACGGCCAGGTGCTATGATCTGGAGCTCTGCTCCCCGAAAGGATTAAAGCCATCCGTACTTAGACCAAATCTTAAGTTCCTTGCGTCATCTGAAAATGACTTGAACTCTCTGTCGATTTTTCTCCACTGCGACCCGTCGGCGGGGTGTCTCGACATCACATCTTTCTTACGGTCCTCTTTGTGCCATCGCAACAACTTGGCATGCTCTTTGTTCCGGAACAAACGTTTCAACCGTGGTATTATAGGAGCATACCACATCACCTTCGCAGGAACCCTCTTCACGGGGGTGGACTCACCCTCAACATCGCCGGGGTCATCTCGCCTGATCTTATACCTCAATGCACTACATACCGGGCATGCATTCAAATTCTCGTACTCCCCGCGGTAGAGGATGCGGTCATTGATGCATGCATGTATCTTTTGCACCTCTAATCCTAGAGGGCAGACAACCTTCTTTGCTTCGTACGTGCTAGAGGGCAACACGTTCTCCCCTGGAAGCATCTTCTTTATTATTTTCAGCAACTTTTCAAATCCCTTGTCAGAAGTACCATTCTCTGCCTTCCACTTGCAGCAATTCCAGCGTGGTACCCGGCTTTTTCCGACCATTTTCGCAATTTGGGTACAACAGTTTGTTGTGATCCTCTAACATTTTCTCCAACTTCAACCTCTCCTTTTCATTTCCGCGAGTTCATCTTCGCATCAAGAATGGCCCGACCCAAATCGTCATCCGGGTCATCAAAAATCGGCTCATCGAAAATGAGCTCTTCTTCGACTTCATCTTCCCCCATTCTACTACCACCGTCTTCAGTGAATAAGCTGGGATAGTTGTCACTATCCTCTTCTTCTTCGTTGTCTTCCAATATAACTCCTCTTTCTCCGTGCTTGGTCCAACAATTATAGCTGGGCATGAAACCATTCTCCAGCAGGTGGACGTGAAGGGTCTTCGAGGTAGAGTAATCCTTCATATTCTTACGGGAACTACATGGACAATACATGAAACCATTCGATCTGCTGTTTGCCTCAGCCACGTTGAGAAAATAATGCATGCCGATAATGAACTCGGGATGGCACCGGTCACCGTACATCCATTGTCGACTCATCTGCATTTTATATGTATATCAAAAATCATTAAGTACACAACATCATGGATATATGAGTGACCAACTTAATTAATATTCAAGTTCATCACATAAAACTAAGTTATTTTTATAAAAAAGAAGAGGGGCTCACCGAGGTGGTACCGTGCCGGCTAGGGGACGACGCTAGCGATCGACGGCGGTGAGGACGGGGATGATACTAATTAAAACCTACAAAACATACCATAATTTCAGCTCAAATTGCATATAAAAAAATAAAATCACTAACTTAGGCATTTCATCGAACACCTTGATTGCACTACAAAAATAGTACGAGTTAAAACTACCAAAGAACTGAGCTAAATTAGGAACGCCGGAAGGAAGGATGATATTGCTAACCCTTGGATAGATGTATGCCGTTAATCTTGTTAAAATGGTGGAGAAAAATAAAGATTATTGGAGTGTGTGAGAGGTGGAGAAAAATTTAGAGTGTGAGGAAGATGAGAAAAATGAGAGCCAGCAGGGGGCTCGGGACGAGCTGGGCGATTTTGATATGGCTGGGTACCCTTTGGTACCGGTTCGTGTTACGAACCGGTACCAAAGGTCCAGCCCGGGCCCCACCACGCGTCTGAATTTTGGCCGAAGACCTTTCGTACCGGTTCCTAACACGAACCGATGCAAAGCCCCTCCCAAACCGATGCAAACCCCTCGCCCACCTGAGCCCTCAAACCGGTACAAATGGCCCCATTGGTACCGGTTCGTAAGGGAACCGGTACCAATGGCTTAGATGGATGTGAGGTTTTCTACTAGTGGTCTCTGTCTGTGTATGTGTGTGTTAGTTGCTTGTTCAGCGTTTGTTTCGTCTGCTTCTCCTAAAGTGTCACGTCTGGTCGTGGTTGTGTAGGGCGTTTGCAGTCATGTTGCACACGCCGTACCTAGATCAAGTCCGAAAGTTTGCGTGTTGCAAAAAAGGCCTGGCACTTGACCTGGAGGCCTTTTTTCATTTTTTTTTCATGTCAGTTCGGCACCATCATGTTTCTATTCGTTTTGTTTGGTGTTAGTTGGCACGATCCTGTTTCGTGGCATGGCATGGATCATGCCGACAGGCTGAGTCTGCCACGATGTTGTAATCGTTCATCCAGAAAGAAACGAATTGAAAATTTCAAAAATATGCAAGAACATACATGGCAAATGCTCGTGAGCCAAGGAACTTTCCGAACTTTCCAAACCCAACTTGTTTCAAAAATTCAATTTTTTTGTCCGAACTTACAAATGAATAAGAATGTAAAAAGGGACCAAAATTGATCAAAATCCACTTCAACAAAAATATATGAACTACAAATTTCAACATGAATTAACAACCAAATTCAACATGATTTTTTCACTATTCTACTATTACCATTTCAATGGAAGAAAAGGGACCAAAAGTGATCAACAAATCTATAGATTTATTACAAAATGGGTTGGAATATAAGATGCAAGGTGACATAGGCACCCCCAATGGGCCTGCCGAAGATAGTACCCGGGATTTGCTGAAGGCCCATGACTCGAAGAATAAGAAGAATCGAAAGCTCAAGTTGTTATTAAGGAAAGCTAGAGTTGTATTAGGAGATAATATTTGTAATCTTGCGGGATGAGTTGGAAACCCTCCCGGACTCTGTAACTTGTACAATACGAATCCCTCGGCTCCACCTCCTATATAAGGGGGAGTCGAGGGACAAAGAAAGCATCGAATCATTGTCTCGCAAACCCTAGTTTTCATATCGTCGAGTACTTTTCGGCTGAAACCTTCGAGATTTACTTGCGCTCTACTTCCAACTAAACCCTAGTCTACAACCCGTAGGCATTGATAAGTTAATCCCTTGTCAATTGGCGCCGTCTGTGGGAATTAGAGGCGTCAAGGATCTGATCTCGATAGCACGTTCAAGATTGTCGACTTCATCAACAGCAAGCAACGCGATGGATCGAGGTAAACAGATCGCAACTGGTCTTGTCGATTTTGGATACCCGACAGTTCTTTACTGCGGGTGCTTTGGAGTTCGTGGATGCATGAACAAAAAAAAGGTAACAAAACATTTTACCCAAATCAAATCTATACAAAAAAAAATTATGAATAAAAGTTAGATATCGACCGGTAAAGGTTACCAAAATAGTTGGATACAGAGGTAATCATCTTGCAAACCTATGATTTACCAACATTTTAATCTAAAAATTATCAAAATGTCAAATTGATAATAGTTACAAACAATATCCTTCTAAAGTTATGAACCTATAGTTTTGCCAAAAAAAAATCATTGCACATGTTATCACGCTATTCAACATAAAAAAAACATGAACCATGCATGTACAAAAAGAGGTGATCATGGATATACTTACATATTCGCCGTGTGCAGTCGCTCTTTGCTGTGACTGCTTTCTTTGTACGGAAACTCAACGTCGGCTGCTAATGTAGTTTGATTCCTTTCGTAGGAAAGGGTTGACGTTTGGGAGGCAAATGCCATCCTCATCGGGAACTGGATCTGGACCATCGAATTGGTTATAGTCCTCCTCAACGACCACACCATCGAGTCCGACAATACTCCTCTTGCCTCTACTCACGACTACGCGGTCTGCCGACGACGGTCTGCAATATAGAAGCATTGAGCCACCTATTTAGCTAACACCCATGGCTCCTTTTGTGCAATAACTTTTTTGCATTTTCCTATATCAACACTCTACTTTGGTATAACCATGGTAGCGAAATAATCATCAGTCTCGACCTTTTCTGCCTATCTAACTCGAAACATGGTACTTCTATGGTCGTGTAGTCGAGTACCCAGATCTCTTCGATCACGCCATAGTATTTGGTCCTATTTGTGTTGGTAATGTTCTAATATGCGTTCAGAATGACCTCACTGTTCTGGTATACACTTCACCGGTCTTGTGCCTCTGTATAGAATGTGTATCCGTTGATATCGTATACTTGATAGGTCCGCACATTATATTGTGGCAACTGTGCATACCAATTCTCCATTTCCGTGTCCATCATTCTTAGGATCATAGGGGTTACTATCAAAGTCATCATTTAGCCATGCCGCAAAGGTTTCGTTGTGCTTGTCTGTGACCCATTTTCTAGATCTTCCTGGGTTCGCCATCTCAATTTTGTCCATGTGCCTTTGAGCATACGGTTTTATCGTTCGAAAGGTGCTGCAACAACATAGTGTGTACTCTTTTGTGGTCATCGGACATTAGTGGAACAGTACGGAACACATGTGTATCCTTTTGTCCGCGTTTGTTACCTACACCAGCTAGCCTGCCAACATGCCTGCTAAGAGCCAAACCGATAGGTTTCTCCAAATTAATGAAATCCGTGCAAAAGTCAATGCACTCATCTGTGAGATACCCTTGGACAATGCTACCATCTGGTTGGGACCTGTTGCGAACAAACGGCTTGACCACCCCATAGAACCTTTCCAAGGCATACATCTCGTGTAAAAATGCAGGGCCTAGGTCTTGTGTCTCATCGACAATATGGACCATGAGATGTACGATGATGTCGAAAAATTATGGCGGCAAGTACATCTCAAGCTCGCATAGTATGAACGATCTCCTCATTTACCTAAAAGCAGTGGCTCTTCGTGATAGACATCTGGGAGATGGTGTCGAAGAAGTTACAGAGGCCCAACACCGTCTTCCGGACCCATGGCCCCATTAGCCCCCTAATTGCAACCTGGTGTATATGTGTGATCATAATGTGACAGTCATGAAATTCGATGCCTATTAATCCATTATTTTGCTTGTCAATGCTTCTCTTTATGTGTGCGCGGGTACCCAGACGTAACCTTCACATCTTCAAGGTATTTGAAAAAGCCACATGATCTCGTATTTACTTACAGTGAAACAAGTTGGGGGATAGTTTGTCTTGACTTTGACAAAATTATCTGGCATTGTGGCCTCCACATATTTGTACCACAACCCACGTATTATCCCCAGCACTTCCAAGTCCGCTCATGACTTCAACCCATCTTTTGTCTTGTCTACCATGTTGAGGAACAGTCCAAGTAAGTTTTCACATACATTTTTTTTCAATATGCATGGCATCGATTCAGTGGCGCATGTCCACATGCTCCAAGTAAGGCAAGTCTCAGAATACAGATCTTCTTTTCCACATGCCATTAAATGGCTCTACCTTCTTCTGCATCTGCCCCACCGTTGGGCACTCTTTTCAATTCTTCAACATTTCATTGATTTTCTTCCCACCCTACTTACGAGGAGCTTTTCTTCTGTATTGTCAAACTTTTCCTTATCTTGTCTCCATGGGTCTTCCTTATCCAACCATCTTCAGTGATCCATGTACACAATTTTGCTAGAGCCATCTAGGCGGAAACTTGCGGTATCTTCCTTACACATGGAACAACCTTTGTATCAGTGCACTGTCTGCCCGGATTGATAGCCTAGAGCTGGATAGTCTTGGACCGTCACAAACAGAATGACCTTCAGATTAAAGTATTCTTCCGCATAAGCGTCCCAGACCTCGACCGGGGGGCCGTCCCATAGTGTTCTTAGCTCCTCATACAGTAGTTCATGATACATATTCATATCGTTCCTAGGTTGCTTCGAGCCTTGAATTAGCAAACACGGGTATATGTACTCCCGCTTCAAGTAGATCCACGAAGGGTAGTTGTACATCCACGAGCTTCTTTAGGATTAGCATACTCCCCAAGCTTGTGTTTTTAAGATATGATAGACAAATAAATAAGTAACTATTTTTTTGGATTTTAGAGAGATAACATAAGGTAAACTAATAACAAGAAATAAACTAACAACAATAACCTTACAATGATAGCGAATTGCTTCTCCAACAAAGACGCCAGAAAAAGGGCTGACACCTTCGATCCGGATTACGGATGTAGTATAATATTTTTTTCCTAGTAGAAATAGGTTTACCGAACCATGGAAAACATTTGCCATATGGAAATATAAGAAACTTATACAATATTTGTTTACTCGTTTTGTTTTATGTTTAGGAACTTTCTAGTTTACTTCGAATCGTTGGTTGTTGCAATGGATGGAAATAAGTCAGGGTTGAAGATTCACCTGCAGCTGCACATTCAAATGGGATAAAGATAATAATAAGTACTTTCATGTGTGAAATAATTTAATACAGATAAGGTTGTGAGAAGCACATCCGTAAACACTAAATTCTGTGCGAGCCACATGCATAGCAATAGTCTTTTGATCCAACCCTTATACCATGAAGAACCATGCTATAATAGTTATTAAGTAAAATACAGATGAAGGCATAAAGTTTGATGATGTTGGTGTTACTCCCAAGTGGATCCTTGAACGAAAACCATACTCCCCTTGCCGTTACTGGCTTTCGGGTGAGATCGCCAATTCACTACTCATCTCACCTGTCATCTTTATATATCCCTAGGGTCTTGGGTACCTACAAGTCCGCGGGTCGAAACAAGAGACGAAGAATGAAGATGCATATCCTCAATTCAATCACCACAGAATTAATATTCTCATGTATTAGATGCACATAATTATTGCGAGGCTTCACACCAACCTGCAGCCCGTGAGATCAAGGATAGAAAACATTGTGCAAAATACTTAGATTGAAATCAAATATTCGGTGGCCAAATCACAAGGAGATATCAAGTACAAGATGATGGCTATGGCTATCGAGAGGATGGGAGATGGAGAGGATGAACAATGGTGGTGGTGAAGTTGAGGATACACCTGGGCATTCCTCGGGCCAGGCCTAAAAAGCCCAAACTGAAATTTCCAGGCTCGAGCCTGGCACGGCCCGACCTTTGGGCTCAAAAATTAGACCCAAACCTCAACCGAACGGCCAAAAGCTCAGCCCGAACTAGGCTTAGTTTACGTTTTCTTCAAGCCTAAACTCGGCCCAGCCCGATGTTTGGGCTCTAGAACCAGGCCCGAACCTGGCCCGACGTGCAAGCCTGACCCAGACCGGCTCGGGATTTTCAGGCCGGGTCGGGCCGGGCTGCCCATGCCCAGCTGTAGTTGAGGATATCATTTGGGGGTGTTGTGATGCAATCTAAAAATAGCGGCTCTCTGCATGGCGGCTGGAGTCTCGAAATATATAGGACCCTTCACAAAGATTGTTGTGTTTTACCTTATGGATCCAATGCCACGTGGTACATGGAGTCTTCACCCATACCAGTGGTCGTTAAACCTCCTTTCGATGTCTCTTCGACCCCAAGTTGCGTGGCTGCGTAGGTAAGATGATATTCTTCCATAAATTCTTCTGATTTTTCTTAAAAGTGTGATTTTCTGCACAATGCAACTTAAAACAAGATACTACATATCTTTGCAATAGCTAGGAAGAATCTCGAGGCGCACGCGACGCGCGTGAGCGATATGAATTTATCTTCAGTTTGTTTGTCTCTAAAAGTGTTTTGCAAGTAAGAAAATACAACCTTTTGTTTTTGGAAAAAGCTAGAAACTATATGTTGATGGTTAATATCATTTTTAGTTGTGCATAGCGTCATCAATTTTGGCAGCTTATTAGTTCAGTGAGACAAGCCCGGAAAGAAGGTAAGTAAATTTGACTTAATAATTAATATTCTATTTCTAAATAAAATATTATAGGTTGTATTAGAATTCATATCTATGCATTTTTTTGCACCGAATATGTTCCTACATTTTAGCTAAATGTAGCTAATTTGATATATTCATATAGGGGAATAATTTTGTATCACCTGCTAAATAATAGTCAAGGAAAAAATCCAAAAAGAATCTAAAAAATATGTGGGTAATAGAAAATAAAGAATATTATCTAGATCAATGTCCTTCTTATCGTCTAGCGTCTCCCTTCGTGCGCTATAGGTGACGCAACTATGAATGTATCAGGTCGAACGACGGAGGCACTCAATCGGTAGCAGCGACGACAGTTGGATAACCTTAGAAGAATTATGGGTGAGAATTCTTTGGATAACTAAAGTCGGAGAACTATTGTTGCAGCTGCATAATTGTGGGAAAAAATATAGTCAAAGAATTACCATTTACGAATCAGAAATACTAATACTATTGTAAAATCCATGTTAGGGACATGGTAAAAAAAAATTACTATCAGAGAATTACTTGTCTTTGAAAGACTATTGTTAGATACGTCGAAGCTGAAGATTTGTATCCATAAATTATCCTCAAATTTTAGGTAAAAGATACTACATAAAATAATTATGTGTCTCTGAAAAACTACTGTTAGATATTACCGACAAAGTGGAAGATTCATATCAATAAATTATCGTAAAAAAATAGGTAAAAATACCGTGACACTATTCATCACGGGAGGTCTCTGGAAAACTACTATTAGATATTACCGTCGAAGTTGAAGATCTGCATCGAGAAATTGGCGTCAAAATGTAGATTTTTTTACGACGAAAACTATTCATTACATGCACTATTCATCTCTACTCTTCATACCACATTTAGCTTTTCCTACGGCGAACACTACTCCTCACGGGTGCTACTCATGGCTACTGTTCATGGCTGGTATTAGTTAACAGTAAAACTCAACCTGCTAGGAGGCATCACAGCGATTTCACGCTGGGAGCCGTCCGATAGCATTTCTAGACGTCCCAGATCATTCCGTAGCTTCAGCCAGCGTCCCGCGTGCACTTTCACCGCGTCACCCGCGAGATCCTCTCGGCCCGTTGTGAAGGGCTGCTACTCCACAGACTGATTTAGGTGCTTTTCTACTAACCGGGCCGCGGTGCTGGTCGGCCGATTCAACGGCCCACTAGGACACTTCTATGCTCGGTGAGCTCTGAGACAGAGGCGGCTGAATAATGACGATGGAGGCCGACCGTCTTCCTCGCTTAACTGTTGCCCGTAGTGGAGGTGCGTTACCACCCATTCACCTCCTTTCTCCGTCGGCTCGTCCATAAAGCAGCGATTGATCTGCATTTTTACTGCCTCCAAGGTTCCAATCGAACCTTCCTCCTCTCTGCACTAGCGTAGCGCGGCCCGCCAGATCGGCGAAAACCGCCCAAAATGTGGGGAATACGCAGGCGTGCAAACGCGCTGGTAGGCTCCGGCTGGTGAGTTCCTTTGCAGGTCCTCTTCCGCCATCATCTCCATCAGCATGATCAGCGGTTCACTTTTTTTTTTGTTATTGCAGCATAATTTTTATTACTATAGGTTCAAAATTGCAGCATAATCTCTGTTACTGTAGGTCCAAAATCACAGCAATAGGATTTTTCTTACAGTCGGATGAGAAGGAGTTGTTAACAGACAAGTTGGTGATCTGGTGTAATTGCAGGAATTTGCCATGACGTTCAGGTTTTCCTCTCTACTTGACATGTTCATCGATCATCACACCCGGAATCCCTGATACACTAAATTGGTTCTCTTGAATAATGATAAGCACATGGCGATTGGAAGCTTGTCTCTCTGGCCAAGTAATGAATGGGTTTACTCAAGACAACTTAGCATGATTCCTGTTGTTAGCCACCAAATCATCTCCCTCCATTATTACTGTTGAATTAGTTTACCATGATTTCCGTCAGATAAAAGGACTAGAACCTATACAGCTTCAGTAAAAAAATCAAACAAGCACCCAAATGCATGTAATTTGTATTACAAGAGAACGCCAAGGGGGCAATATACGACTTCAGTTGTTAGCTTCTTCTTCTCTTGTTTTGCTAGCTTAGCTCTCTGTCGCTTTTGTTTTGCTTTTTTCAGCTATGGTGCTGTAAGGTCTTCCGTCTTGGTGTTCTTATAATACATAACAAAATGCATTTGAGTGTTCGAGAAAAAACAGAATGAATTAAGGATTTGGATGCTCTATGAGTGGTTAGTCAATACTGTAAGAGTGATGAGATTCTTCTTTTCATAGATCCAAACATTTGTTAGAAGAGAGATCATCAGAATATTAATTTTACGGATTGAACCCTTGAATAAGAAGTCATAACAGGGAGGAATATACAAAGCAAACCATTTATATTTGTGCAGGGTTTTCCAGGAACGAGGACCTTCAAGAAGCCATTGATTTCATTTCCAAGTCATGAAATAATGTAGTGCTTATGTTCTTCAGTCTATTTTAGTTTGCTGGATTGAAATAATCTGTTAGACTTCAAGCTGTTGCAAAATGTTGGCCAGTTCCAAGATATTTAGTATTGAATAGTCTAGAATTTCATACTTTTTGTCAGAAAAAACACAATTTTTTATGTTTTTAAGAATAGACGAACTTTCAGAATTTTCTACCAATGTATAGGTCCGTCATACAGTACAAGATAAATGAGGTGGGGTGAAGATCTGATGCATACTTCAAATGTACGGTCGAAAGGTCCTCTTATTTAATAACTTGAAAATAGTTATCCTCCTATAAGATTCACCTTGTTTAGCAGAGCATATTTCCTCTGAAATCTGTTTCGGTACGAAACTAATGGTTATGCTCCTAAGTCGATGAACAATTCCCATATAGATTGCAAACACCAAGGGCTGCCCTCTTTTCATGTATACATTTCGTACAACATTACTTTTGACTGAGTTATACAGAGGCAATTGATAAAAGTAAATATTCCTGCAAAAAGATTTACTTATTTGTACGATGCCTCAACCGAATACACCCTATAAGAGTGGGTTCGACCTGTTAGTATATTTAGGATATTATAACTTGTGTCAGATCTGAAACCATATTTATAACTAATAAAAGAGAAGTCCTTATTTGTTCACAAACTCAGTCCCAGATCTCAATGCAGCTTTGCATTTGCCACACATATTCACCTATTTATGTTTCCTTTTGAAGTGTTTTTTTAAAGGCCTTTTGAAGTGTTGTAATCATCACCATCGTTCGGTTATCATTGATCATGTTATTATAAGTTATAATAACCTTTCCAATTTTCACGTTGTATTATGCAGCCCATGCATTCACTTTCCATGTTACAACTTAAACGATTTCAATTTTCTCACATGACTATCATGTTTATATTTTCTCAAATATTTCTCGCTCTCTTTCATTGGTATGGGCGGGCGCGGCAACGTGCGCTTTTATGGTCTAGTTGTTCATGTGATGAAGAGTGCTGTGAGAGGACCATTTCGTTCTGCCTTAATATATAGACTAATTAGTCATTAATAGCAAGGCTAGAGAGATTCCTGGTCACTTCTTTGACTTAAATGTGATTTAAACGCGGAGAATGATGGTTATTTTCACAGCTATAAGCACTTCCCACAAGAGAGCGATCTACACTTGCTTGAGAGGGCTGTCGGTAGTAGTTTTGCCTACCCAGAGCATGTGCAACCTTCTGGGATGGCAATGTCGAAGTTACAATGTCTTCCAAGCCAGGGAGTGTTGAGCTGGCCGGGCACACGGGCCACACGGCGCGGGACCAGAAAAGGTCATGACCTTAGTAGTATGGTGCCTCTGGGAGCTGGGCAGGCGCGCAACGCGTTGTCCTATCGATGCTGGGAGCGTGCATGGGCGGCGAACAGGGCGACCGAGCAAGACGGGACACCACAGAGGAGCAGGTCGCGGTGTCGGAGCGACCTGAGGCACAACTAAGGACGGGGTGACAAAGCAGGACGGGACGGGATGCCACTAAGGGCAGGTCACGGCGGCATATCGAGCTGGTGAAGGATGGAGGGGAAGCGGTCGGCCGAGAGGAGGCGGTGCAAGCATGGAGATGCATGGTCGGGCGTGCTGCCATGGCCATCAGAAGGAGATCGATTTGTTTCAGTTTATTTGGCTAGGGGGATATTTTATTCACACCCCGTCTCCTCTCCCTCTCCTCTCCGCCCTCTAGTTGAGAGTCTCTCGTGAGTGCTCGGGCCACTCCTGAGCCCTCTCCGAAGGCTTTGCCGGACAGAGATAGCGAATGAGAGGTGATGCCCACAAGTATAGGAGATCACTGAAATCTTCGTTGGAAAGTATTACCCAAATTTATAGTTTGACTCAAGGGAAACACAAGAATACCAATAAGACTTTGGCAATTGAGACGTCACTCTCAACCACACATGTATATCAATAAACTCACAGCTGCAGCAGTAGTGATGGCAGTAATATGATTCAAGCAAGCAAAATAAAACAACAATAGTAACAAGGGTTTCCAAGTTTTCACCGAAAAAGTAAAAGTGTAACCCAGAGAGTTAAAACATAGGAATGTGTTGATAGCGGGGTGTTGCATGGATAAGATTGATCATATAATAAGATACAACTAGCAATGTGACTTTTCTCTAACTTACGATATGTGTAGGTATGTGTTCTATAATTAGTTGTGCGTACTAACCAAGAGAATTTGCACAATATCTATTGTCCTACCTTCCCATTTCATCGGGGGAAACTTGGAAATACATGTAATTAAGGTCTACCCTTTCGAATAGCCCAGAACAACGCATTAACACTTCATGAACACATAGAATCCTCAAACTAAAACATATCCCCCTTGTTTTCCCTAACTGTCACTTTAGGGTTTGATACGTCTCCAACGTATCTATAATTTCTGATATTCCATGCTTGTTTTATGACAATACCTACATGTTTTGCTCACACTTTATAATGTTTTTATGCGTTTTTCGGAACTAACCTATTAACAAGATGCCACGGTGCCAGTTCCTGTTTTCTGTTGTTTTTGGTTCCAGAAAGGCTGTTCGGGCAATATTCTCGGAATTCGACGAAACAAAGACCCAACATCTTATTTTTCCCGGAAGATTCCAGAACACCGAAGGAGAGTCGGAGGCGGGCAGCAGGGGGCCCACACCATAAGGCGGCGCTGGCCCAGGCCTGGCCGCGCCAGCCTATGGTGAGGGGGCCCCAGGCGCCTCCTTGCGGCTCCTCTTCGCCTATAAGACCCCTTTCGACCTAAAAACGCGATACGAATTGAAAAAACTCCAGAAAGACTCCAGGGGCGCTGTCGCCATCGCGAAACTCCGATTCGGGGGACAGAATCTCTGTTCCGGCACCCTGCCGGGATGGGGAAGTGCCCCCGGAAGCCATCTCCGTCGACGCCACCGCCTCCATCATGCTCTGTGAGTAGTTCCCCCATGGACTACGGGTTCTAGCAGTAGCTAGTTGGTACTCTCTATCCCATGTACTTCAATACAATGATCTCATGAGCTGCCTTACATGATTGAGATCCATCTGATGTAATCGATGTTGTGTTTGTTGGGATCCGATGGATGATACATTATGATTAGTCTATCTATAAAGTTTGTGAAGTTATTGTTGCTTTGCAATCTTGTTATGCTTAATGCTTGTCACTAGGGCCCGAGTGGCATGATCTTAGATTTAAGATCTATAATTATTGCTTAGATTGTATCTACAAGTTGTTTGCACATATTGCTGTCTGGAACCCGAGGCCCCAAAGTGACAGAAATTGGGACAACCGGAGGGGAAGGCTGTGATATGAGGATCACATGTTTTCACCAAGTGTTAATGCTTTGCTCCGGTGCTCTATTAAAAGGAGTACCTTAATAGCCCAGTAGATTCCCTTGAGGCACGGCTGCCGCCGGCTGGTAGGACAAAAGATGTCATGCAAGTTTCTCATTGCGAGCACGTATGACTATATATGGAAAACATGCCTACATGATTAATAATCTTGATGTTCTGTCTTAATGCTATTTCAATCCTATCAATTTCCCAACTGTAATTTGTTCACCCAACACTTGTCACTTCTTATTGGAGAGTTACCACTAGTGTAGATCGGCGGGAACCCCGGTCCATCTCTCATCATCATATACTCGTTCTATATGTCATTGGAAGTAGTATCAACTATTTTACGGTGCAATCCCCTCGTGTTATTGCTACTGCTTTGTTATATTCTTGTTACTATTGCTCTCATATTACTTGCCGCTTTCACATCACCCCTGTTACTAGTGCTTTTCCAGGTGCAGCTGAATTGACAACTCTGATCTTAAGACTTATAAGTATTCTTTACCTCCCCTTGTGTCGAATCAATAAATTTGGGTTTTACTTCCCTCGAAGACTGTTGCGATCCCCTATACTTGTGGGTTATCAAGACTATTTTCTGGCGCCGTTCTTTGGGGAGGCATAGCTCTACTTTCACCTGGGGAGTACACTCTACCTCTCTCTATGTTTTTATTTTATTTTATTTTGTTTTGCTTAGTTTATTTCTGTCTAGTATTATTTTTCTTAGTTTACTTTTGCTTAGTTTGTTTTTGTCTTGTTTTACTTTTCTCATATACCCAAAAATCCATAAAAATTTGAAAAACCGTAAAATTAAAAACTGTTGTTATGGGAGAACCCACAACCTATTTGGAGCTTATTGAAGTATATAATAATTATAGAGAATCAAGAACTGGTAAAGTCATGAGTGATGTGATAGAAAAATTGAATACACTTGCTAAAATCTTGCTTAAACGCCATGATATAACTGTTGCTCTCAACAGGATACTAAACATCTTAAATTCCAATGTTGCTTTATTGAAGAAGTTTTAATTAAGAACTACAATTGGAATGACTATATTCATTTTGGGTTCGAAGAGGTAGAACAATTTGTCTTATTTATGGGAGCTTCTGAGATCGAATCCTTCATGGTTAAAAATTATGAAACTTGTGTTGTTTGTAAGGACCTTAAAGATTATGTCTCTTCTATCCTTAATTTTTGCGTAGAAAGTTACAGTGATAATCCGTATATCATTGATTATAAAGAGAGACTCATTAATGCACAAGAATGCACTCACAATTTGCAGGAACCTGTGGAAGAAGAAATTGATGAACCTGAAAGCTCATTGGATGAAAAAAAAGGAGGAGAGTGATGAACAAAAGGAGGAAGAATGGATTAGCTACCCATGCCAACCTTCTAATGAGAGTAACTCTTTATCTCTTACACTATTTGATTGTCCTTCATGCTTATGTTGCGGTCAGAAACCCACCGGCGAGCAGCGACGGGCAACACAGGAGAGCCGGGAGCAACTTAGGGCTGCGGCTGGCCCTGGTCCCTCCGAGCGACGGCCCGCAAAGACTCCGGCACGCACGTCCGATGCTTTGGTGCAAGGGCGTTCCACCTGACCTATACACGGTCGGGGAAGGTGATGGAGATGCCTCGCTTAGTTTCCTGCATGGCATACACGTAAACATTAAATATGAGCCTCGATCGGCTCTCAGGTTGTCCTGTGAATCGGCTCACAGAGCCGATCCACCCATGATTCGCACGAGGTGTACGAATATATGGTGGTCCTGCTTGATCAAGATAAAGCTAAAACGATCTACGACGATTTAGGGTTTTCACCGCATAATCGGAATGTCCTACTCGTGATTGGGCCTCGCGGCCACGCACGGTGATCGTAATCCGATCCTAGACAGGGCCTAAAAACCGACACGAGGTTGATCCCCGGAACATCCTGTCTAGGGCTAGCAAACTACACCCTACGCGCCGCTGGATCCTCCAACCCTTTGTAAGGCCTAACTATTGCAGATATTAAACTAATCCTTGAAGAACAAGGAGCAACCGTAACGGATCGGATCTACTGAATAATGATCAAGCGGGGTGCCGCCCCTACACCTAAGATAGGTGTAAGGGCGGCTAGATGTCTAAGGGTTGCACTACGACAGCATATGATACGAAGAACAATGCTAACCCTAACACATCTAAGATAACTACGTTGCTCGCCATCAAAAAGGCTTCGATACGAGCAACGCATGAACAACGAATAAACTTGTACTGCCTAGATCGCAAGATGCGATCTAGGCAGCATGATGCTTACCCGGAAGAAACCCTCAAGACAAGGGAGTTGGCGATGCGCCTAGATTGATTTGTGGTGAACGTGATTGTTGTTTATTTCATAAACCCTAGATACATATTTATAGTCCGTAGACTTTCTAACGTGGGAATAATCCCAACCGCACACGAGACAAATTCTAACTAACCGACACGTATCCTACTATATTACAGATACACGGGCCAACTAGCCCAAACTTTGCATATAAAGGCCGATTCACATATATTCTTCCGTATATAATCTTCATGCCCATCTTGATCGCGACCCACCTCTGACTCGGTCAAATTCTGGTGATAACACATGCCCCCCTAGTTTTGGAATTGATAATTCCAAAATCACTCTGCCTTTTCTTCGTCGGGTCATGTCGTGGCAGAACCGTTGCAGTATCCTTCATCGTGATGCCTTGCCTTCTCAACTTCTCCGCGTGACCTGGCAGTTTTTTTTTTTAGGCACCACTTCCTCGGAAACCGCTGTGGCATTGAATTTCCACTATATCCCCTTTTATTTAACCGCTCCAAACAGTCCGCTTCCGCATCCCCTTCGCATTAGCACTCCAAAAGCCCTCCTGCGCCACCATGTCTTCTTCCTCCTCTGCTTCATCAGATCTTTCCACCCAGTCCTCCTCTTCCCGCGAGCCGACGCCGGAGCAGAACCCGGAGGAAGTCCATGCGGCGAACACCCGCCGTGCCATCGAGGCCGGGGAGGAATCCAGCCATGATTTCTCCGTCTGGTCTGAGGACGACAAGTCCTTGACCGACGGGGAAAGTGACCTCCGCTTCCTCGCCGACGGGGAAACGGAGGAAGAGAGCGATGACGATCGCTTCTCCTGCGACGACTTCACCTCTCCCGAGGAGGAGGAGGAGGAGAAGGAGGAGGAGGAGGAGGACGACACTTCCTCCGACGAGCCGCCGGCCAAACGCTTCTGCCCCTGGCCGGGGAACCTCAGCGACTTCGACAGCGACGACGACGACACTGATGAGGAAGACGAGGATAATGAGGGCCCGGCCGGCGGCCGCTGGAGCAACGACGACGAGCCCGCTGGGAGTAGCGCCGACGACGGCGACGATGAGGACGACGACGAGGGCAGCGACGGCCCGTAGATAGGACCTTTAGCATAGGATCAGTAGTAGGAGATGGGGCAATGTATCCCCTAGTTCCTCCTTTCGAGAGTAATCAGCTCTTTTTGTAAGAAATCTTGCTTATCAATGAAGAATTTCCCCCAATTTGATTTTGCCGATTTCCTTCGAGCTAACTTAGCCGATCTCCCCTCATACTGATTTTGCCGATTTGTCCCCTTAGCCAATGCTTAAGGAGCCGATAGCAACGCATCGGTCCTCCACAAAACATCCTTCAATTCTTCAACTGATGACCTTGAGATCTGTGGATAATGTGGAGTCTTCAAGAGAGCCCTTAAATTCCTCCCACCAGGTCCAGTGATCTTCTTCTGCCAGACTTCACCATTTTTTGAAGAATGTTGCGACGAAGGATCAGCCGATGACGCCCCAATCGGCTTTCAAAACAGAGCATCTACCAGGCCAGCTGCCCCCCGAGCCTTAGTCGAGGCGAGAATAACGGTGAGGATGCACAGATCAGACAAAGAGCTTCGAACTCAAGTAATTCTGAGACAGCCACCATGCAGAATCAGCCAAACTTGCCCCCATTGACCACCTTTCTTCTGCTGAAAGCCGATGTTGCAGACGAAACACCAACAACTTAATGAGAAAGAGGCTGCCTCACACGCCAACTGATGATTCTGACAGTACCGCTGAATTGGCGCAAAAATCGGCTCCTTGCAACCCAAGCAACTCTCATTGTTCACCCCCTCACGGGAGCAGAAGGCCTTGAAGCTGTCCTGAAGACCGTCTTGGCGAAAATCCGCGTTTTGGACACGCAGCTGGTAGATCTTGTGTAACTGTACTAGAGTCGATGGCTGTGCATCGGCTTCGTTTCTTAGTTCTAAAGTCGATGTCCTTGCATTGGCTGTATATCATGAAATTTTTTTTTACTGGCCGATTTTTCTATCGGCCCCCAACATTTCACTGCACACATGTTCATCTGCACATGTTCATCTGATTAGGTGCCCCCCGAGCCGAATCTGTCAGGAAACTGCAGATATCGGCTCTGTAGTTAGCCAAGGCACTGTATTTGAACGGCGGCTCCGTTAGGATTCGTGTTGACTCTCATCAGCCGACGTAACCGCTGCCCGTTAGATCAACGTTGAACCCAGGCAGAACGTGTGGTGAAGATAATTTTGGCCGATTGCTGGAATCGGCCTCCACGTTGATTGAATCGCTCAATGAAGGTTTTGCAATGTTGCTCCATAGATCTTTGGGGCCGATCCCAAGGATCGGCCTCGTCACGTTTGCCCATAGGTTTGCTCTTGCTATATGGTCAGGCCGGTGGATAAGACCAGCCTAACCCCATCCTTTGTCGCGTCGATGCGCTCGCACTCGTCCAAATTGATACCTGAGAGTGGCTCTTGGCCTGCTGTTTCCCAAGCGTTCATGCCAGCCATTGAAATCTCGGCTGAGTCATCGGCCTGGACGACCTCTACCTCATCTCCATCCCACTGTATTACGCATTGGTGCATCATGGAGGGAATGCAACAGTTGGCGTGGATCCAATCTCTTCCTAGCAGAACATCATAGGTGCTCTTGCTATCGACGATGAAGAACGTCGTAGGGATAGTTTTCCTTCCTACGGTCAGATCCACGTTCAGAACACCTTGTGCGTCAGATGCTTGGCCGTTGAAATCGCTCAATGTCACGTTGGTCTTGATCAGATCCGAGCTAGAGCGTCCCAACCGACGTAGCATAGAGTATGGCATAATGTTGACTGCCGCTCCGGTGTCCACCGAGCATCTTGTTGACGGGCCTCCCATCGATATAACCTCGCAAGTACGGGGCCTTCGGATGTCCGTAGCTTTTTTCTCGTGGCTTCTCAAAGATAACCGGCCGTGGGCCGCGATCAAGTTGTGCCACGAGTGCCTCGTCTAATCCCGGAGCACCGAAATCCGTAGGAAGGATGAACACCATGTTTGTGCCAGCCGATGTTTCATCATCGGCTTTCCTTTGCTTGGGGCGCCACTCCATTTTTTGTGGTCGACCCTCTTCATCCAGGGTTCGCTGAATTTTCGCGGCCAGATCAGGCCGCGCCTTCCTTAGCGTGTGCAGGTATAACCTTTCGGCTTCCTCCAAGCCGCGCAATTGCTGAACCCTACGCTTTTGGGAACGGCTGAGTCCATCAGGGCACCACCTTGGCCGGTGGTACCTGTCTTCTTCTTCTTCTTCTTCTTCTTCTTCATCGTCTTCCAAATCCTCGAGATCTTCCACCCGAGGGGACTCAGCGTGTTTGCTTCAAGGTGGGAGAGGCCCTAGATGTTTGAACACAGACACGTTAGCTGCATCCTTCCTCTTCTGTCTACATTCTGGGCAGTTGCCGATTGTAGGCAATCGGCTCATTCCTGATTCCCGGCGAGTGTACGAAGAAGGGGCAGTCCCAGTGCCTATCCTCGTCGTCTTGCTTCCTCGATTCTTCCTTGGCACGGCGCTCGTACTCCTCCTTGTCGCGATCATGCCGACGATGTCTCCTGGCGTCCCTAGCCAGACGGTCTCTATCATCATCGTCGCTGGATCGTCGGCGTTGGCTATATTGACTCACGTACTTGTTGAGGAGGTGATCGGAGAGAGAGTCGGCCGATATCTTACATTCTTCACTTCTCCCTCTGTGATGTAGCGCTTGCCATCGTGACGGAGCCGATCGCGTGGAGCGGCCTCCTCCGTGTCCTTGCTACGAGAGCAGCTGCCCTCGTCTCCATCCTTGCCAGAGTGGTGCCTAGGTCCTACCATGTTGATGTTGAACGAGAATCCTGGCTGGCAACCTTCAGGGTAAGTGCACTCCACCATGTTAACGGCGGGGAAGGGGTGGGTGTCGACCTTCATGGCGTGCTCGGTTGAAAATCAGACGTCCTTGTTCTATCGCCATTTGGATCTGGCGACGCCACACCCTGCGGTCGTTGGTGGCATGGGAGAACGAGTTATGCCATTTGCGGTATGGCTTTCCGTTCAGCTCCTGTACCGTGGGGATTTTGAGGCCTTCGGGTAACTTCAACTGCTTCTCCTTGAGTAGGAGGTCGAAGATTTGCTCGGTTTTAGTCACGTCAAAATCGAACCCTCCGGGCGGACTCGGTGGCTTAACCCATTTGCGGGACACGGGGGTTGCCCCCGAGTCCATTCAGCCACTGCTACTTCTTGATCTCCCGCGAGCCTTCGTCTTCATCCGCCTCAACCGGGACTACCGCACGCTTGAATTTGTCCTGGTACAAGTCCGGGTGGCGCTGTTCATATAACGACGGTTTCGAACCATGTGCGCCAGTGACGGGTAGTCTGCTTGGGAGGCCATATCCTTGATTTGTGATGCAAGGCCCACCACTGCCAACTCGGCTCGCTTCTTTTCGGTCACACGAGCCGAATAACATCGGTTCCTAAGATTTACGAAGCGGCTGGACGTATTCCGCCGCGGTTTCTCCACGCTTCGACGTATTTGTGCTAGATCGGCAAGGCCGGACTCGGAAGCCTCCGAGTGATACTGCATGTGGAACTGTTCTTCCAATCGCTTCCAAGTCCGGATCGAGTCTGGTGGCAACGAAGTGTACCACCCGAAAGCCGATCCTGTGAGGGACTGTGCGAAGAACCTCACACGTAGCTCATCTGCTGCTGAGATCGTGCCCAGCTGTGCCAAGTATCGGCTCACATGCTCGATGGAGCTGGAACCATCTGATCCATTGAACTTGGAGAAATCAGGGAGCCGATATTTGGGTGGTAGCGGGATCAACTCGTACTCGTTGGGGTACGGCTTGGAATAGCCGATTGTCCTCCTTTTCGGTACCATGCCGAACTGGTCTCTCAGTATGGTACTGATTTGATCCGCGGTGCTGGCTGCAGGAGTCGAACTCTGAAGATTCGCCGGAGTGGCATACTTAGTCAGCCATGCTTGCTTTTCCAGCTCTGAGCCAACTGCAGGAGCTGAGCTCTGGAGGTTTGTCGGAGTGGCATATTTAGCTAGCCACGTCTGCTTCTCAAGATCTGTCGCTGACGTTCCTCCTGCTTTTCCAGAAGTCCCTGCTGTTGCGGCCTGGTTTGTGAGCGCCCAGTTACCGCCGTCTGGCACGTATGTGCACGTGTATCCGTGAGGGATCTCCTTAGGCGCCTCGTACAAGAACTGGTAGTCACTAGGGTCACCACCGATCTTGTAGACGACGAATGCCGGTGAATTCGGCACTTCTGGTGCTACCAACGCGAATGGCAGCGGTGGACGGGACTGGAGTGGCATCTCTCCTTGGTATGTCCCGAGAGCTGGTCCCGACGGAGAATGCGGGTGCCTCATGATCTCCTGGATCACTCGAAGAGCAACACGCTCCAAAGTGTTTACCAGGTTCTCAGAGTGGCGGTGTAGCGAATGAGCTACCATGAAGTTAATCTCCTGACGCAGGGACCTGGTGCATTCTTCTGATGGGGCGGACAGGTCTATTCCATCGAGCGCACCTTCAGGCGAGAACCCTTTCCACCTGATGCCATGTGAACGGGTTCTGTGAAAAGAGCCGATGAGGTCGCCTTCGAGGATCGCTTTGACCTCGTCATACTTCTTCTTGAGCTCCTCGGTCGGATCCTCGTACGTGGTCGGGGTGCCGTCCGCCATCTCGGATGTAGATGGCGATGTGGTTGATGTCGAAGATTGTCCCACCGGGCGTGCCGAGAATGTGTTGCGGTCGGAAACCCACCGGCGAGCAGCGACGGGCAACACGAGAGAGCCGGGAGCAACTTAGGGCTGCGGCTGGCCCTGGTCCCTTCGAGCGACGGCCCGCAAAGACTCCGGCACGCACGTCCGATGCTTGGTGCAAGGGCGTGCCACCTGACCTATACCTGGTCGGGGAAGGTGATGGAGATGCCTCGCTTAGTTTCTGCATGGCATACACGTAAACATTAAATACGAGCCTCGATCGGCTCTCGAGGTTGTCCTGTGAATCGGCTCACGGAGCCGATCCACCCATGATTCGCACGAGGTGTACGAATATATGGTGGTCCTGCTTGATCAAGATAAAGCTAAAACGATCTACGACGATTTAGGGTTTTCACCGCATAATCGGAACGTCCTACTCGTGATTGGGCCTCGCGGCCGCGCACGGTGATCGTAAGCCGATCCTAGACAGGGCCTAAAAACCGACACGAGGTTGATCCCCGGAACATCCTGTCTAGGGCTAGCAAACTACACCCTACGCGCCGCTGGATCCTCCAACCCTTTGTAAGGCCTAACTATTGCGAGATATTAAACTAATCCTTGAAGAACAAGGAGCAACCGTAACGGATCGGATCTACTGAATAATGATCAAGCGGGGTGCCGCCCCTATACCTAAGATAGGTGTAAGGGCGGCTAGATGTCTAAGGGTTGCACTACGACAGCATATGATACGAAGAACAATGCTAACTCTAACACATCTAAGATAACTACGTTGCTCGCCATCAAAAAGGCTTCAGTACGAGCAACACATGAACAACGAATAAACTTGTACTGCCTAGATCGCAAGATGCGATCTAGGCAGCATGATGCTTACCCGGAAGAAACCCTCAAGACAAGGGAGTTGGCGATGCGCCTAGATTGATTTGTGGTGAACGTGATTGTTGTTTATTTCATAAACCCTAGATACATATTTATAGTCCGTAGACTTTCTAACGTGGGAATAATCCCAACCGCACATGAGACAAATTCTAACTAACCGACACATATCCTACTATATTACAGATACACGGGCCAACTAGCCCAAACTTTGCATATAAAGGCCGATTCACATATATTCTTCCGTATATAATCTTCAAGCCCATCTTGATCGCGGCCCACCTCTGACTCGGTCAAATTCTGGTGATAACAGCTTACCAAAGGAGGATGAATTTTATGTTCCTGTGGATTCTCTTGAAATATTCCCTATCAGTAAAACTTGTGAGAATAATTATGCTACTGTTATTTATGATAATCCATGCTATTTTGATAAATCTTATGATAATGCTTTGTTTGTGCCTGATATCGAAATGCATGGTACTAAAGAGTTTTGCGTAACAAATGTTTATGATAAAGCTCTAGATGATGGTCCTACGTTACTTGATAATATTAATTGTACTACTAATGAAAAGGGATTTCTATTTTCGTGCCCCTGGCTCCTTAGTTGTGCTCAGTTTTCCCCAGCCCCTTAGTTTTCTCAGTTTTCCCCAAGACCTTGTCTGAAACCCGGAGAAGGAGCTCGGACGGAAGGAATCCCGTTAAGTTGACGTTGGTTGGTGCTAGCAAGTGGGGCCGCTGTTGGTGCCCCGCAGTGGACACGTCTTCACTTATCCAGATCATCGTGGGACCCACAACTTGTCCACGTTAAGTGCGCCGGACCCACAGCTTACCCAGGTGACCGTTGCAAAATGGGAGCCCGAGCCAGCCCCGCGCCCGTGCCCGTGCCATTGCTTCCCCTTTCTTTCCCCGCGCCCCATTGTTTTTCTTCTCCGCCAGCGGCAGCCCTTCTCCGGCAGGCGGGTGATGTCTAGTTTCTCTTCGACCTCCCGTTCTTCATGGCCGCAGTATGGACCCGTGCCTTTGACAAGATGCCCTGACTGCCCACGCCAGGAGCCTCTGAAGCGGTCGATCTGTAAGACGGACGAGAACGGCAACCGTGGACGTGAGTTCCTTGCATGCGAAAGATAGTTGATAATTGTTAGAGGGGTGACAATAATGCATTCACCGAAATCCGCAAATATGTATGCCTCATGTTTATACCGAAATTATACCACTTTTGGGCCGTTTCAAATTACCGAAACTATATGCCAAAACTATATCCCCTAAAAGAAAAAGGAAAGCGAAATATAGTTGATAATTGTTAGAGGGGTGAAAATAATGCATTCACCGAAATCCGCAAATATGTATGCCTCATGTTTATACCGAAATTATACCACTTTTGGGCCGTTTCAAATTACCGAAACTATATGCCAAAACTATATCCCCTAAAAGAAAAAGGAAAGAGAAAGATAGTTGACAATTGTTAGGGGGGTGACAATAATGCATTCACCGAAATCCGCAAATATGTATGCCTCATGTTTATACCAAAATTATACCACTTTTGGGCCGTTTCAAATTACTAAAACTAAATGCCAAAACTATATCCCCTAAAAGAAAAAGGAAAGCGAAAGATAGTTGATAATTGTTAGAGGGGTGACAATAATGCATCCACCGACAGAGAGAGAGAGGGGTGGCCACGAAGAGAGAGAGAGGGGTGGCCACGAAGAGACGGGGAGGGGTATACTGCCCGTTAGATTAGTTGATCAACGGTTCGTGGAGTCGATCCGTGTGACAACGGCTCAACCAATAAGGATATGTTTGGGCTTCTGAGAGCATTTGTGACAGAACTTGAGGGCAAAACTGAGTAGTACTTGATACGCGTACATCACGCGTCCGTTGGGAACCCCAAGAGGAAGGTGTGATGCGTACAGCGGCAAGTTTTCCCTCAGTAAGAAACCAAGGTTTATCGAACCAGTAGGAGCCAGGAAGCACGTTGAAGGTTGATGGCGGCGAGATGTAGTGCGGCGCAACACCAGGGATTCCGGCGCCAACGTGGAACCTACACAACACAACCAAAGTACTTTGCCCCAACGAAACAGTGAGGTTTTCAATCTCACCGGCTTGCTGTAACAAAGGATTAGATGTATAGTGTGGATGATGATTGTTTGCAGAGAACAGTAGAACAAGTATTGCAGTAGATTTGTATTCGATTAAAAGAATGGACATGGGTCCACAGTTCACTAGAGGTGTCTCTCCCATAAGATAAATAGCATGTTGGGTGAACAAATTATAGTTGGGCAATTGACAAATAGAGAGGGCATGACAATGAACATACATGATATGATGAGTATTGTGAGATTTAATTGGGCATTACGACAAAGTACATAGACCGCTATCCAGCATGCATCTATGCCTAGAAAGTCCACCTTCAGGTTATCATCCGAACCCCTTCCAGTATTAGGTTGCAAACAACAGACAATTGCATTAAGTATGGTGCGTAATGTAATCAATAACTACATCCTCGGACATAGCATCAATGTTTTATCCCTAGTGGCAACAGCACATCCACAACCTTAGAACTTTCGTCACATCGTCCCGGATTTAATGGAGGCATGAACCCACTATCGAGCATAAATACTCCCTCTTGGAGTTAAGAGTAAAAACTTGGCCAGAGCCTCTACTAATAACGGAGAGCATGCAAGATCATAAACAACACATAGATAGATTGATAATCAACATAACATAGTATTCTCTATCCATCGGATCCCAACAAACACAACATATAGCATTACGAGATAGATGATCTTGATCATGTTAGGCAGCTCACAAGATCCGACAATGAAGCATAATGAGGAGAAGACAACCATCTAGCTACTGCTATGGACCCATAGTCCAGGGGTGAACTACTCACTCATCACTCCGGAGGCGACCATGGCGGTGAAGAGTCCTCCGGGAGATGATTCCCCTCTCCGGCGGGGTGCCGGAGGCGATCTCTGAATCCCCGAGATGGGATTGGCGGCGGCGGCGTCTCTGGAAGGTTTTCCGTATCGTGGCTCTCGGTACTGGGGGTTTCGCGACGAAGGCTATATGTAGGCGGAAGGGCAGGTCAGGGGGCCACACGGGGGGCCCACACACTAGGCCGGCGCGGCCAGGGCTTGGGCCGCGCCGCCCTAGCGTCTGGCCACCTCGTGGCGCCACTTCGTATCATCTTCGGTCTTCTGGAAGCTTCGTGTGAAAATAGGCCCCTGGGCGTTGATTTCGTCCAATTCCAAGAATATTTCCTTACTAGGATTTCTGAAACCAAAAACAGCGAGAAAACGACAAGCTGACTCTTCGGCATCTCGTTAATAGGTTAGTGCCTGGGAAAATGCATAAATATGACATAAAGTATGCATAAAACATGTAGATATCATCAATAATGTGGCATGGAACATAAGAAATTATCGATACGTCGGAGACGTATCGGCATCCCCAAGCTTAGTTTACGCTCGTCCCGAGCGAGGTAAACGATAACAAAGATAATTTCTGGAGTGACATGCCATCATAACCTTGATCATACTATTGTAAGCATATGTAATGAATGCAGCGATCCAAACAATGTAAATGACATGAGTAAACAATTGAATCATAAAGCAAAGACTTTTCATGAATAGTACTTCAAGACAAGCATCAATAAGTCTTGCATAAGAGTTAACTCATAAAGCAATAATTCATAGTAGAGGCATTGAAGCAACACAAAGGAAGATTAAGTTTCAGCGGTTGCTTTCAACTTGTAACATGTGTATCTCATGGATATTGTCAACATAGAGTAATATAACAAGTACAATATGCAAGTATGTAGGAATCAATGCACAGTTCACACAAGTGTTTGCTTCTTGAGATGGAGAGAAATAGGTGAACTGACTCAACATAAAAAGTAAAAGAAAGGTTCTTCAAAGAGGAAAGCATCGATTGCTATATTTGTGCTAGAGCTTTGGTTTTGAAAACAAGAAACAATTTTGTCAACGGTAGTAATAAAGCATATGTGTTATGTAAATTATATCCTACAAGTTGCAAGCCTCATGCATAGTATACTAATAGTGCCCGCACCTTGTCCTAATTAGCTCGGATTACCCGGATTATCATCGCAATGCACATGTTTTAACCAAGTGTCACAAAGGGGTACCTCTATGCCGCTCGTACAAAGGTCTAAGGAGAAAGCTCGCATTGGATTTCTCGCTATTGATTATTCTCAACTTAGACATCCATACCGGGACAACATAGACAACGAGATAATGGACTCCTCTTTTATGCATAAGCATGTAGCAACAATTAATTTTCTCATATGAGATTGAGGATGTTTGTCCAAAACTGAAACTTCCACCATGGATCATGGCTTTAGTTAGCGGCCCAATGTTCTTCTCTAACATTATGCATGCTCTAACCATTTTAGTGGTAAATCTTCCTTACTTCAGACAAGATGAACATGCATAGCAACTCACATGATATTCAACAAAGAGTAGTTGATGGCGTCCCCAGGAACATGGTTATCGCACAACAAGCAACTTAATAAGAGATAAAGTGCATAAGTACATATTCAATACCACAATAGTTTTTAGGCTATTTGTCCCATGAGCTATATATTGTAAAGGTGAAGAATGGAAATTTTAAAGGTAGCACTCAAGCAATTTACTTTGGAATGGCGGAGAAATACCATGTAGTAGGTAGGTATGGTGGACACAAATGGCATAGTGGTTGGCTCAAGGATTTGGATGCATGAGAAGTATTCCCTCTCGATACAAGGTTTAGGCTAGCAAGGCTATTTGAAACAAACACAAGGATGAAGCGGTGCAGCAAAACTCACATAAAAGACATATTATAAACATTATAAGACTCTACACCGTCTTCCTTGTTGTTCAAACTCAATACTAGAAATTATCTAGACCTTAGAGAGACCAATTATGCAAACCAAATTTTAGCAAGCTCTATGTATTTCTTCATTAATGGGTGCAAAGTATATGATGCAAGAGCTTAAACATGAGCACAACAATTGCCAAGTATCACATTATCCAAGACATTATAGCAATTACTACATGTATCATTTTCCAATTCCAACCATATAACAATTTAACGAAGAAGAAACATTCGCCATGTACTATGAGTAAAGCCTAAGGACATACTTGTCCATATGCAACAGCGGAGCGTGTCTCTCTCCCACACAAAGAATGCTAGGATCCATTTTATTCAAACAAAACAAAAACAAAAACAAACAGACGCTCCAAGCAAAGCACATAAGATGTGATGGAATAAAAATATAGTTTCACTAGAGGAACCTGATAATGTTGTCGATGAAGAAGGGGATGCCTTGGGCATCCCCAAGCTTAGACGCTTGAGTCTTCTTGATATATGCGGGGGTGAACCACCGGGGCATCCCCAAGCTTAGAGCTTTCACTCTCCTTGATCATATTGTATCATCTCCCTCTCTTGATCCTTGAAAACTTCGTCCACACCAAACTCAAAACAACTCATTAGAGGGTTAGTGCACAATTAAAATTTACATGTTCAGATGTGACACAATCATTCTTAACACTTCTGGACATTGCACAAAGCTACTGAAAGTCAATTGAATCGAAAAATCCATCAAGCATAGCGAAACAGGCAATGCGAAATAAAAGGCAGAATCTGTCAAAACAGAACAGTTCGTAAAGACGAATTTTATTGAGGCACCAGACTTGCTCAAATGAAAATGCTCAAATTGAATGAAAGTTGCGTACATATCTGTGGATCACTCACGTAAATTGGCATAACTTTCTGAGTTACCTACAGAGAATTAGGCCCAGATTCGTGACAGCAAGAAATGTGTTTCTGCGCAGTAATCCAAATCTAGTATGAACCTTACTATCAAAGACTTTACTTGGCACAACAATGCAACAAAACTAAGATAAGGAGAGGTTGCTACAGTAGTAACAACTTCCAAGACACAACAAAACAGTAGCAAAATAAAAACATGGGTTATCTCCCAAGAAGTGCTTTCTTTATAGCCATTAAGATGGGCTCAGTAATTTTAATGATGCACTCGCAAGAAATAAGAGTTGAAGCAAAAGAGAGCATCAAAAAGCAGATTCAAAACACATTTAAGTCTAACCCACTTCCTATGAAAAGGAATCTTATAAGAAAATAAATCAAATAAGCACATAGTAACAAGCATAGGAAGATAAAACAAGAGCAACTTTAAAAAATTTAGCATATAGAGAGGTGTTTTAGTAACATGAAAACTTCTACAACCATATTTTCCTCTCTCATAATAACTTTCAGTAGTATCATGAGAAAACTCAACAATATAACTATCACATAAAGCATTCTTATCATGAGTCTCGTGCATAAAATAGTTACTACTCCCATCATAAGCATAGTCATTCTTATTAATTGTAGTGGGAGCAAATTCAACAAAGTAGCTATCATTTTTATTCTCATCACCATAATCATCAAATGTAGGAGGCATATTGTAATCATAATAAACTTTATCCTCCATAGTAGGTGGCACCAAGATACCACTATCATCATAAATGTGAGGCAAAGTATCATCAAAGTAAATTTTCTCCTCCATGCTTGGGGGACTAAAAATATCATGCTCATCAAAACCAGCTTCCCCAAGCTTAAATTCTTCCGTAGCATTAGCAACAATAGTGTTCAAAGCATTGATACGTGTACAGCACGCGTCCGTTGGGAACCCCAAGAGGAAGGTGTGATGCGTACAGCGGCAAGTTTTCCCTCAGTATGAAACCAAGGTTTATCGAACCAGTAGGAGCCAAGAAGCACGTTGAAGGTTGATGGCGGCGAGATGTAGTGCGGCGCAACACCAGGGATTCCGGCGCCAACGTGGAACCCGCACAACACAACCAAAGTACTTTGCCCCAACGAAACAGGTGAGGTTGTCAATCTCACCGGCTTGCTCGTAACAAAGGATTAGATGTATAGTGTGGATGATGATTGTTTGCAGAGAACAGTAAATAACAATTGCAGTAGATTGTATTTCAGATGTAAAGAATTGACCGGGGTCCACAGTTCACTAGAGGTGTCTCTCCCATAAGATAAATAGCATGTTGGGTGAACAAATTACAGTTGGGCAATTGACAAATAGAGAGGGCATGACCATGCACATACATGATATGATGAGTATTGTGAGATTTAATTGGGCATTACGACAAAGTACATAGACCGCTATCCAGCATGCATCTATGCCTAAAAAGTCCACCTTCGAGGTTATCATCCGAACCCCTTCCAGTATTAAGTTGAAAACAACAGACAATTGCATTAAGTATGGTGCGTAATGTAATCAATAACTACATCCTCGGACATAGCATCAATGTTTTATCCCTAGTGGCAACAAGTACATCCATAACCTTAGAGGTTTCTGTCACTCCCGCATTCACGGAGACATGAACCCACTATCGAGCATAAATACCCCCTCTTGGAGTTAAGAGTAAAAACTTGGCCAGAGCCTCTACTAATAACGGAGAGCATGGAAGATCATAAACAACACATAGATATAAATTGATAATCAACATAACATAGTATTATCTATCCATCGGATCCCAACAAACACAACATATAGCATTACAGATAGATGATCTTGATCATGTTCGGCAGCTCACAAGATCCGACAATGAAGCATAATGAGGAGAAGACAACCATCTAGCTACTGCTATGGACCCATAGTCCAGGTGTAGACTACTCACTCATCACTCCGGAGGCGACCATGGCGGTGTAGAGTCCTCCGGGAGATGAATCCCCTCTCCGGTAGGGTGCCGGAGGCGATCTCCTGAATCCCCCGAGATGGGATTGGCGGCGGCGGCGTCTCTGGAAGGTTTTCCGTATCGTGGCTCTCGGTACTGGGGGTTTCGCGACGAAGGCTATTTGTAGGCGGAAGGGCAGGTCAAGGGGTGTCACGAGGGGCCCAGATGACAGGTCGGCGCGGCCAGGGCTTGGGCCGCGCCGCCCTATCATCTGGCCGCCTCGTGGCCCCACTTCGTTAGCTCTCCGGTCTTCTGGAAGCTTCGTGTGAAAATAGGCCCCTGGGCGTTGATTTCGTCCAATTCCGAGAATATTTCCTTACTAGGATTTCGAAACCAAAAACAGCAGAAAACAAAGAATCGGCTCTTCGGCATCTCGTCAATAGGTTAGTTCCGGAAAATGCATAAATATGATGTAAAGTATGCATAAAACATGTAGATATCATCAATAATGTGGCATGGAACATAAGAAATTATCGATACGTCGGAGACGTATCGGCATCCCCAAGCTTAGTTTACTGCTCGTCCCGAGCGGGTAAACGA
>NC_061510.1:112726273-112802263 GCF_022539505.1 Lolium rigidum
CGCCACGTGTCGGCTTGCATGACGTCAGCAGTCAACGGGCTCCCGGAAACACTTGTGCAACGGTCCGATTTTCCGTGGCGGAAGGGCGCCCAAGCGCGACGGACCAAAAAAATCGTCGTAGGACTTTGCCTGACGCAGTTTCGACAATAGAACCCATATCGTCGGGTTAGGCCCATAGGCGACGAAAAATACCCCTTAGCGGACGATTTTGAGACGTTGTCTATCAGAACTTTTCTTGTAGTGATCGACTTTCATCCATTGGTCTTTTCCCAACAAGGTAGGAACATTAATAGCATATGCAGCCCTAAATTTGGCAACAGAGAAATACTCTGACACATACTGATCAACTTCACCTTCTTCACCCCCTATAACACTCATGAAAACAATGCGTGTATGCAGGGTATCCCACGGATCTGCCATCCCCTACAATGGCATGTCCTATCAACCAAACTCACTCGGATACCTCCATCGCATGTTTTTACCGTCGATGTAGGTTACGTCAGCCTCCATTCCTTTTCTGACGCATTGCATCCTCAATTGATTTGCCCTGTCATGCAAAGACTTAATCAAAGATGGGAGCATGAGATGGCCAGCATATTTTGTGGATGCAATTCTTTGACGCAGATCGATCTTTATTATGATCATCTGCATAATCTTATCAAATATTTGCCACAGCATAAGCCCTTTCAATGACTTGACCTTTGAATTGAAACTCTCCGCAAGGTTACTTGTTACATAGTCTACCTTGCAAATTTCATTGAATTGGCTTCTTGACCACACCCTACCATGATGTTCATCCAAGTACTCCTTCACCCCGGGTTTTTGTTTATACAACACATCCAAATGAAACAAATGCTTCCTAGAGCTGCATGTGTATGAAGCTGGCCATAGGTTGTCGATAAAAACTTTACCCTTGAATTTCTTTGTAAAATTCTTTACCAAGTGTCGCATACATTCCCTATGCTCCACTCCGTGGAATATCGCTTCTACCGGACTCTCCAAACCTTTGCAAGCGTCCGTGTGGATAACAAGTCCCGGTGGATGACCTATAAGGTCGCGCAAATTCTGCGAAACCAAGTCCAACTTTCCTCCGACTCAACCTCCAAAACTCCATAAGCAACAGGGAACTTCCAATTATGTCCATCAACTGTAGTAGCAGCAACTAGCTGTCCTTTAAACCTGCCATGAAGAGTTGTTGCATCCACGGCCAAATAAGGCCTGCAACCGTCCAAAAAGCCTTTCCAGCAAGCTTTGAAACAAACAAAATCCCTTCTAAAACATTCCTTGTGCATTACCTTCCCGCTTTTCAATTTGTAGGGAACTGTATGCTTGTCTATCGCTACAACACTTCCTGGACTAGCCATCTCCACTTCAGCTTTGAAAGTGTAAAGCAACTGAAAGCTTTCATTCCATGGACCATTGATCTTGTCAAGAGCCATTTCCTTTGCATAGAAAATCCTCATGAAAGGTACTTTCATTTTATACTTCTCAACCACCTTTTTCTGGAGTGCTGTTGGAACAAGTGAAGGAGTTTCTCTCAGCCAATCTAGGATTATATCTGCCAACCACCTAGTCTTCGCTAGCTTTGTTTTCAGCTCTGGCTCTCCCCTAGAGGTGGACACCTATGGACCTCCTTATTCTTATTTATCTAAAACATAATGATAAGGGATGTCAGTAATAGATAACAAATTTTACACCGTGATCTAAAATACACAACTGGTTGGCATAGTACCTGAACCAAGCTGCTTCTGCGCATTGTGGATGCATGCAGCCTCCACTTACACCTCCTGTATGGGCATTTAACTGTGAACCTACCTGGCTCACTTTTAATAACCTCATAATTATTCTTAGAGAGAATGCAATATGTAGTAATTGCATTACGGCAGTCCATCATCGTTTGAAACACGGTGCCTTCTGCAAGCTGAGGATCCTCCCTGTTCCACTCAATTGTTGGCAAGTCTTCACCTTCGTAATCGGCTAAAACGAGGCTGGTCATCATTCTCATTCTTCTCTTCATCATCGGTGTCATCAAATCCGGCACCAAAAGCAATATCTTCCATGTATTGATCCTCCATTGCCTGCTTATCGCATCGATCTACCAATTCGGGAAACATCAACTTATCCTCATCATCTTGAGGAGACCGATCCTCAATGTCCGCATCGTCCTCCACATCGACCGTACGAACGATCTGGCTACCACTAGCACTGGGGACAGATGGTGCTGCTGTGGACCTACAAGGAGCGCCACGGCGCACACTATTAGCAAAGGCAGCATCAGTAGAGAGACATGATGCCCCAGCACCAGAGAGAGATGATGCCCGGCCCCTGTCCACATGGATACCAATTTTACCGAACCGGCAAGAAGCATTCAAAGCAAAAAGAATTCCCAGATCGTCGTCGGAAATTAGTGGAACAAATCTTCCCTCCGTGTTGTGGAAATATTCGAAATGAACTGCGTCGCCAGAGCTCCAGTTGTACTTAGCGCAGATGTTAGCTTTCAAATCCCTCAACGAGATGGTGGTTGCAACCACTGCAGGGAAGTAAAACCCATTCTTATAGCGTATAGAATCACGCGTAAAGCTAGAATCCAGCCTAACCACCAGCCGAAAAGCCAGCGCTGGATCAATCCTATTCGAAAAGCAACGCGGTTAGTTGAGCAACAACGATTGGCGCTCAAAAACTGCCTACTGTTAATTCACATAGGCAGACGATGCTTACCCAAATGGAATCCATGCGTTAGATCCCTCCGATTCCCAATCTTCTCCGCGGCTGACGGGAAGAGGCGGCACACCAGATGGACATACAAACTCCGTGACAGGGGTAGATCTAGATCTGGTGGAGGCGGAGCCCTCTCCGCCTCCCGGGGGTGGTGGTGGGGGCGGGGCGGCTCGGCGGTGGACGACGCCATAAGGTAGGAGGGCAGGACGGTGTGGCGGCGGAGAGGCGGTGTGTGAGCTCCTCCAGTGTCGGGCGGAGTGGAAAGCTTTGGGTGAGCTCCTCCAGTCAACAGTCAACACAGTTCGAAAGAAACGATCAATTCAAAACCAACGCGGCTCCCTAGCCGTCACCGGTAACGGTCAAGGCCTCTGACCAGACGGCAACCCTCCCGTCCGAGCGTCTACGAGGGGTGATACATCTCAAACGTATCCATAATTTCTTATGTTCCATGCTACTTTTATGATGATACTCACATGTTTTATACACATTATATGTCATTATTATGCATTTTCCGGCACTAACCTATTGACGAGATGCCGAAGAGCCGCTGTCGTTGTTCTCGATGTTTTTGGTTTCAGAAATCCTACAAAGGAAATATTCTCAGAATTGGATGAAATCAACGCCCAGGGTCTTATTTTTCCACGAAGCTTCCAGAAGACCAAAAGGATCACGAAGTGGGGCAACGAGGCGCCGCCACACTAGGGCCGCGCGGCCTAAGGGGGGCCCGCGCCGCCCTAGCTTGTGGGGCCCCTGTCAGCCCTCCGACTCCGCCATTCCGCCTACTTAAAGCCTTCGTCGCGAAACCCTCTATACCGAGAGCCACGATACGGAAAACCTTCCAGAGACGCAGCCGCCGCCAATCCCATCTCGGGGGATTCAGGAGATCGCCTCCGGCACCCTGCCGGAGAGGGGAATCATCTCCCGGAGGGCTCTTCATCGCCATGATCGCCTCCGGATCGATGTGTGAGTAGTTCACCCCCGGACTATGGGTCCATAGCAGTAGCTAGATGGTTGTCTTCTCCTCATTGTGCTATCATGTTAGATCTTGTGAGCTGCCTATCATGATCAAGATCATCTATTTGTAATGCTACATGTTGTGTTTGTTGGGATCCGATGAATATGGAATACTATGTCAAGTTGATTATCAATCTATCATATATGTTGTTTATGTTCTTGCATGCTCCCCGTTGCTAGTAGAGGCTCTGGCCAAGTTGATACTTGTAACTCCAAGAGGGAGTATTTATGCTCGATAGTGGGTTCATGCCTCCATTGAATCTGGGACAGTGAGAGAAAGTTCTAAGGTTGTGGATGTGCTCGTTGCCACTAGGGATAAAACATCGATGATTTGTCTAAGGATATTTGTGTTGATTACATTACGCACCATACTTAATGCAATTGTCCGTTGTTTGCAACTTAATACCGGAAGGGGTTCGGATGATAACCTCGAAAGTGGACTTTTTAGGCATAGATGCATGCTCGGATAGCGGTCTATGTACTTTGTCGTAATGCCCCGATTAAATCTCATAGTACTCATCATGATATATGTATGTGCATTGTTATGCCTTCTTTATTTGTCAATTGCCCAACCGTAATTCGTTCACCCAACATGCTATTTATCTTGTGGGAGAGACACCACTAGTGAACCGTGGACCCTGGTCCATTCTTTACATCCGAAATACAATCTACCGCAATTGTTCTTTACTCGTTCTTCGCAAACAAACATCATCTTCCACACTATACAATTAATCCTTTGTTTACAGCAGTAGCCGGTGAGATTGACAACCTCACTGTTACATTGGGGCAAAGTACTTTGATTGTGTTGTGCAGGTTCCACGTTGGCGCCGGAATCCCTGGTGTTGCGCCGCACTACACTCCGTCACCAAGAACCTTCACGTGTTCCTTGACTCCTACTGGTTCGATAACCTTGGTTTCTTACTAAGGGAAAACTTGCTACTGTACGCATCACACCTTCCTCTTGGGGTTCCCAACGGACGTGTGTTAACTGCACGCATCAAGCACTTTTTCTGGCGCCGTTGCCGGGGAGATCAAGACACGCTGCAAGGGGAGTCTCCTACTTCCAATCTCTTTACTTTGTTTTTGTCTTGCTTTACTTTATTTTATTTACTGCTTTGTTTTGCTCTTATATCAAAAACACACAAAAAATTAGTTGCTAGCTTTACTTTATTTACTGTCTTGTTCTCTATATTAAAAACACAAAAAAATAGTTACTTGCATTTACTTTATTTAGTTTGCTTTATTTACTACTGTTAAAATGAATACTCCTGAAAACACTAAGTTGTGTGACTTTACTAGCACAAATAATAATGATTTCCTATGCACACCTATTGCTCCACCTGCTACTACAGCATAATTCTTTGAAATTAAACCTGCTTTACTAAATCTTGTTATGAGAGAGCAATTTTCTGGTGTTAGTTCTGATGATGCTGCTGCCCATCTTAATAATTTTGTTGAACTTTGTGAAATGCAAAAGTATAAGGATGTATATGGTGATATTATAAAATTGAAATTGATTCATTTCTCCTTAAAAGGAAGAGCTAAAGATTGGTTGCTATCTTTGCCTAAGAATAGTATTGATTCATGGACTAAATGTAAGGATGCTTTCATTGGTAGATATTATCCTCCTGCTAAAATTATATCTTTCAGAAGTAGCATAATGAATTTTAAGCAATTCGATAATGAATATGTTGCTCATGCATGGGAAAGAATGAAATCTTTGGTAAATAATTTCCCAACCCATGGACTAACTACTTGGATGATCATCCAAACCTTCTATGCAGGATTAAATTTTTCTTCGCGGAACCTATTGGATTCAGCTGCTGGAGGTACCTTTATGTCCATCACTTTGGGGGCGGCGACAAAGCTTCTTGATTATATGATGATAAATTACTCTGAATGGCACACTGAAAGGGCTCCACAAGGTAAGAAGGTAAATTCTGTTGAAGAAACCTCTTCCTTGAGTGATAAGATTGATGTGATTATGTCTATGCTTGTGAATGGTAGATCTAATGTTGATCCAAATAATGTTCCTTTAGCTTCATTGGTTGCCCAAGAAGAACATGTTGATGTGAACTTCATTAAAAGTAATAATTCCAACAACAATGCTTATAGGAATAATTCTGGTAACAACTATAGGCCATATCCTTCTGCTAATAGTAATGGTTATGGCAATTCTTATGGAAATTCTTACAACAATAATATGAATGCACCCTCGGGTCTTGAAGCCATGCTTAAAGAATTTATTAGTACACAAACTGCTTTTAACAAATTTGTTGAAGAAAAGCTTGATAAAATTGATATTCTTGCTTCTAAGGTTGATAGTCTTGCCTCTGATGTTGATCTTTTAAAATTGAAAGTTATGCCTAATAAGGATAATGATAATAAAATTGTTACTACAGCAAACGCCATACAAGTTCGAATTAATGAAAATATTAGATTAATGGCTGAATTGCATGCTAGGTGGGAAAGAGAAGAAAACGAAAAACTTGCTAAAGAGAGTAATGTAGCTAAAGTTTGGACTATTACCACCACTAGTAATGATAATGCTTCACATGTTGCTACACCTCCTACTATCAATGGTAAAATAATTGGTGTTGGCAATGTTTCTACTCCTAGTGCAAAGCATGCAAAATTGCCTGAAACTGCTAAAACTGCTGAAACTGTTTGTGATAAAACTGCTGAAATTTTTCAAAATATTGGGGACAATGATCCCATTGCTGTAGATCATAATGGTTTAGATTTTGATGATTCTCACATCTCTGAAGTTATAAAGTTCTTACAAAAACTTGCTAAAAGTCCTAATGCTAGTGCTATAAAATTGGCCTTTACAAAACATATTACAAATCCTCTCATAAAAGCTAGAGAAGATAAACTAAAACTTGAAACTTCTATTCCTAGGAAGTTAGAAGATGGTTGCGAGCCCATCATTAAGATGAGGGTCAATGATTTTGATTGTAATGCTTTATGTGATCTTGGTGCAAGTATTTCTGTTATGCCTAAGAAAATCTATGATATGCTTGACTTGCCACCATTGAAAAATTGTTATTTGGATGTTAATCTTGCTGATAATGCTATAAAGAAACCTTTGGGGAGGATTGATAATGTTCGTATTATGGTTAACAATAACCTTGTCCCCGTTGATTTTGGTGTCTTGGATATTGAATGCAATGCATCTTGTCCCATTATATTGGGAAGACCTTTTCTTCGAACTCGTTGGTGCTACTATTGATATGAAGGAAGGTAATATTAAGTATCAATTTCCTCTCAAGAAAGGTATGGAACACTTCCCTAGAAAGAGAATGAAGTTACCTTATGATTCTATTATTAGAACAAATTATGATGTCGATGCTTCATCTCTTGATAACACTTGATTCACACTTTCCGCGCCTAGCTGAAAGGCGTTAAAGAAAAGCGCTTATGGGAGACAACCCATTATTTTACTACAGCACTTTTGTTTTATATTTGAGTCTTGGAAGTTGTTACTACTGTAGCAACCTCTCCTTATCTTTATTTTATTGCATTGTTGTACCAAGTAAAGTCTTTGATAGTAATGTTGATACTAGATTTGGATTACTGCGCAGAAACAGATTTCTTACTGTCAAAAATTTGAGTAGAATTCTCTGTAGGTAACTCAGAAAAATCTGCCAATTTACATGTGTGATCCTCAGATATGTACGTAACTTTCATTCAATTTGAGCTTTTTCATCTGAGCAAGTTAAGTGCCCCAGAAAAATTCGTCTTTACAGACTGTTCTGTTTTGACAGATTCTGCCTTTTATTTCGCATTGCCTGTTTTGCTGTGTTTGATGGATTCTTTGTTCCATTAACTTTCAGTAGCTTGGAGCAATGTCCAGAAGTGTTAAGAATGATTATGTCACCTCTGAATATTTGAATTTTCAATTATGCACTAACCCTCTAATGAGTTTGTTTCGAGTTTCGTGTGGAGGAAGTTTTCAAGGGTCAAGAGAGGAGGATGATACAATATGATCAAGAAGAGTGAAAAGTCTAAGCTTGGGGATGCCCCCGTGGTTCATCCCTCGCATATTTCAAGAAGACTCAAGCATCTAAGCTTGGGGATGCCCAAGGCATCCCCTTCTTCATCGACAACTTATCAGGTCACCTCTAGTGAAACTATATTTTTATTCAGTCACATCTTATGTGCTTTACTTGGAGCGTCTGTTTGTTTTTGTTTTTGTTTGAATAAAATCGGATCCTCGCATTCTTTATATGGGAGAGAGACATGCTCCGCTGTTGCATATGAACACATGTGTTCTTAGCTTTATTCTTAATGTTCATTGCGAAGGTTGAACTACTTCGTTCATTGATATATGGTTGGAAACGGAAAATGTCGCATGTGGTAATTGGTAAATAATTTGATACTTGGCAATTGTTGTGCTCATATTGATTATGTTTAAGCTCTTGCATCACGTACTTTTCACCTATTAATGAAGAACTACATAGAGCTTGTTAAAATTTGGTTTGCATGATTGGTCTCTCTAAGTCTAGATATTTTCTGGTTAAGATGTTTGAACAACAAGGAGACGATGTAAAGTCTTATAATGCTTACAATATGTTCATATGTGAGTTTTGCTGTACCATTTATACTTGAGTTTGCTTCAAACAACCTTGCTAGCCTAGCCTTGTATTGAGAGGGAATTCTTCTCGTGCATCCAAATCCTTGAGCCAAAAACTATGCCATTTGTGTCCACCATACCTACCTACTACATGGTATTTCTCTGCCATTACAAAGTACATTACTTGAGTGCTACCTTTAAAATTCTATTCTTTGTCTTTACAATACATAGCTCATGGGAAAATAGCCTTAAAAACTATTGTGGTGAAGAATATGTACTTATGTATCTTATTTCTTAATAAGTTGCTTGTTGAGCGGTAACCATGTTTCTGGGGACGCCATCAACTTTTACCTTTGTTGAATATCATGTAAGTTGCTATGCATGTTCGTCTTGTCTGAAGTAAGGGCGATTTTCATGATCAAATGGTTTGAGTATGCACATTGTTAGAGAAGAACATTGGGCCGCTAACTAAAGCCATGAATCATGGTGGAAGTTTCAGTTTGGACACAAATCCTCAATCTCTTATGAGAATATTATCTCGTTGTTAAATGCTTATGCATTAAAGAGGAGTCCATTATCTGTTGTCTATGTTGTCCCGGTATGGATGTCTAAGTTGAGAATAATCAAAAGCGAGAAATCCAATGCGAACTTTCTCCTTAGACCTCTCGTACAGGCGGCATAGAGGTACCCCTTTGTGACACTTGGTTGAAACATATGCTATGCAATGATAATCCATGTTAATCCAAGCTAATTAGGACAAGGTGCGAGCACTATTGGTATACTATGCATGAGGCTTGCAACTTATAGGATATCTTATACATAACACATATGATTTATTACTACCGTTGACAAAATTGTTTCTATGTTTTCAAAATGAAAAGCTCTAGCACAAAAATAGTAATCCATGCTTCCCTCTCGCGAAGGGCCATTCTTTTACTTTATGTTGAGTCAGTTCACCCACTTCTTTCTATCTTAGAAGCAAACACTTGTGTCAACTGTGTGCATTGATTCTTACATCTTTACCTATTGCACTTGTTATATTGCTTTATGTTGACAATTATCCATGAGATAAACATGTTGAAGTTGAAAGCAACCGCTGAAACTTATATCTTCCTTTGTGTTGTTTCAAAGCTTTCTACTAATAATTTATTGCTTATGAGTTAACTCTTATGCAAGTCTTATTGATGCTTGTCTTGAAAGTACTATTCATGAAAAGTCTTTGCTATATGATTCAGTTGTTTACTCATTGTCTTCATCATTGCTTCGAATCGCTGCATTCATCTCATGTGCTTTACAATAGTATTGATCAAGATTATGATAGCATGTCACTTCAGAAATTATCCTTGTTATCGTTTACCTACTCGAGGGCGAGTAGGAACTAAGCTTGGGGATGCTTGATACGTCTCAAACGTATCCATAATTTCTTATGTTTCATGCTACTTTTATGATGATACTCACATGTTTTATACACATTATATGTCATTATTATGCATTTTCTGGCACTAACCTATTGACGAGATGCCGAAGAGCCGCTTGTCGTTTTCTGCTGTTTTTGGTTTCAGAAATCCTACAAAGGAAATATTCTCGGAATTGGACGAAATCAACGCCCAGGGTCTTATTTTTCCACGAAGCTTCCAGAAGGCCGAAAGGATCACGAAGTGGGGCGACGAGGCGCCGCCACACTAGGGCCGCGCGGCCTAAGGGGGCCCGCGCCGCCCTAGCGTGTGGGGCCCCTGTTAGCCCTCCGACTTCGCCCTTCCGCCTAATTAAAGCCTTCGTCGCGAAACCCTCTGTACCGAGAGCCACGATAAGGAAAACCTTCCAGAGACGTAGCCGCCGCCAATCCCATCTCGGGGGATTCAGGAGATCGCCTCCGGCACCCTGCCGGAGAGGGGAATCATCTCTCGGAGGGCTCTTCATCGCCATGATCGCCTCCGGATCGATGTGTGAGTAGTTCACCCCCGGACTATGGGTCCATAGCAGTAGCTAGATGGTTGTCTTCTCCTCATTGTGCTATCATGTTAGATCTTGTGAGCTGCCTATCATGATCAAGATCATCTATTTGTAATGCTACATGTTGTGTTTGTTGGGATCCGATGAATATGGAATACTATGTCAAGTTGATTATCAATCTATCATATATGTTGTTTATGTTCTTGCATGCTCTCCGTTGCTAGTAGAGGCTCGGCCAAGTTGATACTTGTAACTCCAAGAGGGAGTATTTATGCTCGATAGTGGGTTCATGCCTCCATTGAATCTGGGACAGTGAGAGAAAGTTCTAAGGTTGTGGATGTGATGTTGCCACTAGGGATAAAACATCGATGCTTTGTCTAAGGATATTTGTGTTGATTACATTACGCACCATACTTAATGCAATTGTCTGTTGTTTGCAACTTAATACCGGAAGGGGTTCGGATGATAACCTGAAAGTGGACTTTTTAGGCATAGATGCATGCTGGATAGCAGTCTATGTACTTTGTCGTAATGCCCTAATTAAATCTCATAGTACTCATCATGATATATGTATGTGCATTGTTATGCCTTCTTTATTTGTCAATTGCCCAACTGTAATTCGTTCACCCAACATGCTATTTATCTTGTGGGAGAGACACCACTAGTGAACTGTGGACCCAGGTCCATTCTTTACATCTGAAATACAATCTACTGCAATTGTTCTTTACTGTTCTTCGCAAACAAACATCATCTTCCACACTATACAATTAATCCTTTGTTTACAGCAAGCCGGTGAGATTGACAACCTCACTGTTACGTTGGGGCAAAGTACTTTGATTGTGTTGTGCAGGTTCCACGTTGGCGCCGGAATCCCTGGTGTTGCGCCGCACTACACTCCGTCACCAACAACCTTCACGTGTTCCTTGACTCCTACTGGTTCGATAACCTTGGTTTCTTACTGAGGGAAAACTTGCTACTGTACGCATCACACCTTCCTCTTGGGGTTTCCAACGGACGTGTGTTAACTACACGCATCAAGGGGTTTCAAACTAGAGGGAGGGGAAACTGAGGAAAAGTTAAGCGGCTGGGGAAAACTGAGTACAACTAACGAACTAGGGGCACGAAAATAGAAATCCCAAATTTGAATTTCGAATTTCTGTTTTAAATCAAATTTGCTTGCAGATGCTTTGTTCAAAATTGAATAGAATCAAATTGGTAAACCAAATTTGATGAAAGTCATATAGTTAGAAAGCTAAGGAAAAGATCTATCCAACCCCACTGGCCTCAGTATTAGATTCTTTGTAGAATTAATCTGACAAAAATAACAAGGCAGGGACTTTTGCAACTTCAAACATTTATTAAAAATCAACTAAAAATGCTTTTGAGTTGATTCCAACTCTCATAAATCACATTTCACATACACTACATGTTTATGTAAAAATATCACATGGTTACTTTGGATGATCATGGGATATAATAGAAAATGGCTCTATGGCTATTTCTAGTCAATTGATATTGTCCAAAACTATTTGTTAAATCATATGAGAGGTTTCTCTCATTTAAATCTTGTCCCAAGTACTCAATATGAGGTAGTGACCATGGTCTACATCATATCATATTGGATTATTTGGTGATATTAAATTATAAGTATGGTAGTGTAAATGGCATGAGGTACTTTACCTCATTTAAATCATTTTCCCCATATGAGGATTATGAATGGTTGACCTTGGTCAACAAGGGTTCATATATTATTTATTTGAGGAGATTAAATCTTGACAAGATTCAATGAGAGGAAATTATTTCCTCAAGGAACTAAATAGAAACCATAATCCATATTTGTAATGAGAGGAAATTATTTTTCTTGAGAAGAAAACAAAGTCAACCAACATGATAGCAATGTGGTGATGATAGATTAGCATTGTGTGAACCTTGTGTGTGCTTAGTCTAGCTCTTAAGCTTGTTTGGTGATTTTTATCTTGTATCCGTTTTTAGACGCTAGTACCAAGGAGTACCAGGAGGAGGAGGTCTACTACCAGGAGGAAGAGGACCACTTTGATCAGTACACCAACCAAGGCAAGCTAATATTCTTGCAAGTGCAAAGCTCTACTAGAGCAAGGCAACATTACTTTTACTTTATGTTAAAGGATCCAATCCCAAGTTTTTACCTTGCAAGCTTTTACTTTGTTTATCAAAGCTTCCTTTTATAGTTAACTTTGGTCTAAGTATAGAGTAGAGCAAGAGTATCAAACTTAGCCTAAAAAGCTTCTGAGTTAAGTAGCACCCCTCATGACTAGTGGCTAGTGCTAACAAATAAAATTGACTACTCTAGATGGGAACTTGTGAAGTGCAATGACTTTGAAAACCTTGGAATGATGAGTCATTATATTGAAAGATTTTGAAGGTGAATATGACTTGTGAATGAATGGGTGAATTTGATAAAAACTGATGGTTGGTTTGAATGCGATACCTTTCCAATTTTTGAGTACCCCCACAATACTTGATTATGGGTAGGGCTTAACTGGAAGTTTATGCATCTTAGTATGGGTTCCCTCTGAACAAGCATCATAGGGGTTATGCCGAGGCTGCCTCCATTAAAGTGACATGATGTGAAATGAGGTGAATGTACGGCCCAAGCCCTGTGCAGTTCCCAGGCTGACGGGTTGTCTTCACTGGGAGGCCAAGCTCATGGGGAGAGGTGCCTATACTAGGGTATGTAAGTGAAAGGTTATGGTTGATGATCCGCGTACTGAGTTACGATGATTCAGGGTTATCCCTGACGGATGTAGTCAAATGTTGTGGCACAAGTGTGCAACCTCTGCAGAGTGTAAACCTATTCGAATAATCGTGTCCACGGTTACGAACGATTGGAAAGGCCATACTGTACCGTTGTCAGATGTTTCTTGAAAATGGGTTGATTATTTGAATGGTGACTTGAATTGAATCACAACTGAGTTGTGGGAATGACACTAATGTTCCCACTTGAGTTAGTTAGCAAATGCAGAGTCTTTTATCAAATTCTTGTGAACTAAAATTGGCTTTATGCAAATAAACCTAGAGCTTAGCACTCCTTTACTAGAATTGATAGTACTTACACTAGTATTAGTTTGTGAGTACTTTAAAGTACTCACGGCTGTGTCCCTGGCTATTCAAATGGCCAGACTATGAAGGAGAGCAGCAGTACCAAGAAGAAGGACAGCAAGACGTCTACGACAACTAGGACTACTCCTGACGTCAAGCGTTGGCCTGTGGATTAGATAGTCCACTACTTCTATGCTTCCGCTATGTAATGTGTTCGTTGATCAATAGATCAACTATTTGTGTAATATTGGATCATGTGATCTCTATTTGTAAGACGAATATGGTTTGTAATGAATGATGACTTATGATATCAACTGTTATGTCTCGCAACAACAATCTTCCTGGGATTGCGATGTATGGCATAATAGGCACCTGGACTTAAAAATCCGGGTGTTGACACAATGGGTGCAAGACAGATTTGCACAAGCGAATACTAAGGTTAAACTTTACGAGCCTAGCATGTACATACATGGTCTCAGAAAGTCGTCATGATTCGATGAATAAAAATTATGAGTGAAAATGTTCATCACATTAAAAGGTCACTAATAGTGAAATCCGGAACACTTGTCATATGATGATCAACTTCAAAGTAAGAACCTCAAGGTTATTGGTATTTGACCAACAAACCTAGAAGTTATTGATGTTGAAGTGTTTTTCTGAGAATGAGGAAAGCTAAAAGAAAAACTACAAAAGATATTTTGGCAGAAAGAAACAAAAAGACTAGAAAGTCCAGCTCAGGTGTATATAGATGATATACATGTTATGAATGTATTCCTAGTTTGGTCACACAATGAAATTCTTGGGTATTTTTACCATATTGCTTGGTATGAAGTGTCATAAAAGACAACGCAATACAAGAATACAATGGCCTAAGTGACTAACAAGGAATATGATAGGAATGCACGTCTGGAACAAAAATAAAGTGTTATTATGTTCGTCGTTGGCATTCTATCTAGCCCTTCAGATTTATAATAAAGAACTTCATAATTGTTGTTTTGTTCTGGTCAAATGAAAACAATGAGTTGTTCAAATTTTGACAGTATTCCATGTATGGTGGATAAGTTATTATAAATTTTTATGGTGAAACACACATGCATAACACCGCCATTTAGGTCATGTTAGAAAGGAACGCATGAAGAAACTCCATACAAATGGATTTTTGGAGTCATTTGATTTTTGAATCGTTTGGCGCTTGCAAATCTCTTCTAAAGAGAATGACTAAAATATCGTTCATAGGCCAAGAGTTGAACGGGCAACTAACTTAGTGGAAACATACATGATGATGTATGTGGTTCACTGGGCATAGTTGTGTGCGGGAGATTCTTCTACTTCATAAAAACTTCCAACAATTAATTGAGTATATATATGTAAATATATTCAATAAGGAAGAAGTTTGAAATATTTGAATGGATTCAAATAAATTTCAGCATGAAGTGGAAATCGTCGTAATAGAAAAGTCAAATATCTATGATTGGATCATGGAGGAAATATTTGAATTACGAGTTTTAGCGAACATCTAAGAGAGTTATGAAATTGTTCTACAACTCACATTTCTTGGAGTATCATAGTGATGATGTAGTATCCAAGAGATGTATCCAAACCTTGTTGGATTAATGATGAGATAAATAAAATGACGCCATTATATTTTTGTGGATTATGCTTTAGAGACTACCGCTTTTACACTGAATAGAGCATCATCATGATCCGTTGAAATGACACCATACGAGTTATGGCATGGGTATAAACCCTAATAGTACTTTCTTAAATTTTTGGTATGCATAGCATAAGTAAATAAGTTTACAACCAAAATCGGATGAATGTCTTTGTTGGTTATCCCAGAGAATTAATTGGGAATTCTTTCCACTATGAAGTAAAAGACAAATGTGTTTGTTAATGTTACTTGCTTATTTCCAAGAAATTGTTTTCTAGCGAAGTATTTAAGTGGGAGGACAATAGAACTTGATAAGGTTTATGAACCTGAGCATAATGATCAGAGTATAGCAGCATCGGAATTGGTTCCGGAAGCGGCCACGACGATCATGGCTCCCATGACTACATAGTGTTTTAGCCATGGAGATCGAAGTACCTATTGAACCTTGTAGGTATGGTTTACTTTGTGATCAAATAAATGATTTGTGGACAAAGGATTGATTTTGAACAATGATAAACCAACTACAAACAAAGAAGTTATGATGGGCCCTGACTCCGTTATATGGTTATACACCATGAAATCCAAGATAGATGAATACTTTATGAAAGTAAATGGATCTATAAAATTGATGGACTTGGATGGAATATCCTTGAATAAGCTCGACTTGTCGAAAGATTGTTTACGACAAAGTTCAAAGAGTTGACTACGATAAGATTAGATCTTCCGTAGCGATGCTTATAGTCTATGTGGATTATTCTAGTAATCGCTGCATATTTCTTTTATGAGATATGCTAGTAGGATGGCAAAATACATTACTTAACAGGAGTGTGTATTAAACGTGTATACAAGATAAAACCAAGAGTTTTGCTGGTCCGTGGAATACTAGATAGGTATACAAACTTCAATTGGATGAAGTGAGTATCGCGGAGTTGGAATCTTCACCGGATGAAATAGTCAAAGAGTTTTTGATTTCATCAGAAACAATGAAGATGCTTGCATTTGCAAGAAATTAAGTGGGAGCGCTGAGACATATTTATAATACTTTATGTAGATGACATATAGTTGGTTATAAATGATGTAATTATATACTTGATTATAAAAGGATTCATTGAGAATTAACTTCAATGAAAGGATATGGACTGAAACATATTTAGTGTCAAGATCTATGAAGATAGATTGAAACACATAATAAGTTTAAGTCAAAGTACATAGAATGGATATTGAAGTAATTCAATATACAAATATTAAGAAGGTGTTATTTTCATGTGAAGGTTTAACAAGACTTGAGTGTATTTGACACTCGATGAGTAAAAACACATGAGTGATTTTAGATCACGAATAATATGTACAAAATCAGATATCCTGTGCTCTAAAAAGTTAGGAGCATATACCAGAATGATTCATGTGATGATCATTGGACAACAGTAAGAATATCCCTGAGTGCTTTAGAAGAACCAAGGATATATATAGTTCTATATGGGGTAATGACAAACAAATCGCTGTAAGGTGTTGCACCGATATTAGTTTGGTCACATATAGAAATGAAATTCAAATCTCAAATAGGCTAAGTGTTGTTTAAAAGGTAGCACAATGCTAGATTTAGAAGAGTTCTAAATATTGTGACGGATTCTACAAACGAAGGCAGAGTATGTCATTGTTTTGACAATGACTGAGGATGTTTAAGTCGAGGAGTTCTTTGAGAACTTGGTGTAGTTCCGATAGTGTCAGAACTTTGAAGCTATATTGTGTGTGACAATATTAGTGACATATTTCAGACCGTGAAATTAAGGTTCCACTGGAAGACTTGACATATATGATTAATGCCGCGTTGAGACGCAAATGAATTGCAAAATACATACGTTTCTGAGCGTGTCAGATCCGTTGACTAAAACCTCTCCCGCGAGCAAAACATGATAAAGCACCGGAAGGCCAAGGTGTTATATCTTTACAAATGTAAACTAGATTATTGACTCTAGTGCAAGTGGGAGACTGTTGGAGATATGCCCAAGAGGCAATAATAAATGGTTATTATAATATATCTTTGTGTTTATGATAAATGTTTGCATACCATACTATAATTGTATTAACCGAAACATTGATACATGTGTGTTATGTAAACAACAAGGAGTCCCTAGTAAGCCTCTTGTATAACTAGCTTGTTGATTAATAGATGATCATGGATTTGTGATCATGAACATTGGATGTTATTAATAACAAGGTTATGTCATTAGGTGAATGATATAATGGACACACACCCAAATAAGTGTAGCATAAGATCACGTCATTAAGTTCAGTTTGCTATAAGCTTTCGATACATAGTTACCTAGTCCATCGACCATGAGATCATGTAAATCACTTATACCGGAAGGGTACTTTGATTACATCAAACGCCACTGCGTAAATGGGTGGTTATAAAGGTGGGATTAGGTATTCGGAAAGTATGAGTTGAGGCATATGGATCAAGAGTGGGATATTGTCCATCCCGATGACGGATAGATATACTCTGGGCCCTCTCGGTGGAATGTCGTCTGATTAGCTTGCAAGCATATGAATGGTTCATAAGAGATGACATACCACGGTACGAGTAAAGAGTACTTGTCGGAGATGAGGTTGAACAAGGTATGGAGATACCGATGATCAAACCTCGGACAAGTAAAATATCGCGAGACAAAGGGAATCGGTATCGCATGTAAATGGTTCAATCGATCAGTAAGTTATCGTTGAATGTGTGGGAGCCATTATGGATCTCCAGATCCCGCTATTGGTTATTGGTCGGAGAGGAGTCTAAACCATGTCTGCATAGTTCACGAACCATAGGGTGACACACTTAAGGTTTGATGTCGTTTTAAGTAGATATGGAATATGGAATGGAGTTCGAATGTTGTTCGGAGTCTCGGATGGGATCCGAGACATCACGAGGAGGTTCGGAATGGTCCGGAGAATAAGATTCATATATAGGAAGTCACTTTCCAAGTTTGGAAATGATCCGGTGCATTTATGGAAGGCGCTAGAATGTTCTAGAACCTTCCGGAAGAAATCACCATGGAAGGTGGAGTCCCGGTTGGACTCCACCAACCCTAACCAGCCAACCAAGTGGGAGGGTGGAGTCCATGGTGGACTCCACCTCCTTGGCCGGACAAAGAAAGGGGAAAGGGGAGAGTCCCTGTCCCTCTAGGTTTCGTCCATAAGCAGTTTTTGAATTGGGGTCTTATTCGAAGACTTTGGGCAAACCCTTGGGGTTCCACCTATATAATGAGGAGGAGAGGGAGGGGGCAGTACAAGACTTGGCCGCACCACCTAGGGCTCCCCTGGCCGGCGCCCTAGCCCCGCCCCTCTCCCCAAACCCTAGTCGCCCCTTCCTCTTCCTCCCTCTTGCACGGCTATGGCGAAGCCCTGCCGGAGATCTCCACCACCACCGCCACCACGCCGTCGTGCTGGCGGGATTTCGAGGAGGATCTACTACATCCGCTGCCCGCTGGAACGGGGAGAAGGACGTCGTCATCAACACCGAACGTGTGACCGAGTACGGAGGTGCTGCCCGACTGTGGCACCGTCAAGATCTTCTACGCGCTTTTGAAAGCGGCAAGTGATCGACTACATCAACAACGAGATCTAATCTCGTAGGCTTTGAAAATCTTCGAGGGTTAGTCTCATGATCTTCTCGTTCCTACCATCTTCTAGATTGGATCTTGGCTTGTTATTCGTTCTTGCGGTAGGAAAATTTTTGTTTTCTATGCTACGAATCCCATTAGAAATATCCTTTAAGAAGCTTGACTTGTCGAAAAGTTGTTTACGACAAAGTTCAAAGAGTTGACTACGATAAGATTAGATCTTCCGTAGCGATGCTTATAGTCTATGTGGATTATTCTAGTAATCGCTACATATTTCTTTTATGAGATATGCTAGTAGGATGGCAAAATACATTACCTAACAGAAGTGTGTATTAAAGGTGTATACAAGATACAACCAAGAGTTTTGCTAGTCCGTGGAATACTAGATAGGTATACGAACTTCAATTGGATGAAGTGAGTATCGCAGAGTTGGAATCTTCACCGGATGAAATAGTCAAAGAGTTTTTGATTTCATCGGAAACGATGAAGATGCTTGCATTTGCAAGAAATTAAGTGGGAGCACTGAGACATATTTATAATACTTTATGTAGATGACATATCGTTGATTATAAAAGATGTAATTATATACTTGATGTGAATAAAATGTTTCATTGAGAATTAACTTCAATGAAAGGATATGGACTGAAACATATTTAGTGTCAAGATCTATGAAGATAGATTGAAACACATAATAAATTTAAGTCAAAGTACATAGAATGGATATTGAAGTAGTTCAATATAGAAATATTAAGAAGGTGTTCTTTTCATGTGAAGGTTTTACAAGACTAGAGTGTATCTGACACTCAATGAGTAAAAACACATGAGTGATTTTAGATCACGATTAATATGTACACAATCAGATATCCTGTGCTCTAAAGTGTTATGAGCATGTACCAGAATGATTCATGTGATGATCATTGGACGACAGGAAGAATATCCTTGGGTACTTTAGAAGAACCAAGGATATATAGTTTTGTATGGGGTAATGACAAACAAATCGCTGTAAGGTGTTGCACCGATATTAGTTTGGTCACATATAAAAATGAATTTCAAATCTCAATTAAGGTAAGTGTTGATTAAAAGGTAGCACAATGAGCTAGAAGAAATCTATGCTAGATTTAGATGAGTTCTAAATATTGTGATGGATTCTACAGACGAAGGCAGAGTATGTCATTGTTTTGACAATGACTCAGGATGTTAAGTCGAAAAGTTCTTTGAGAACTTGGTGTAGTTCCGATAGTGTCAGAACTTTGAAGCTATATTGTGTGTGACAATATTAGTGATATATTTCAGACCGTGGAATTAAGGTTCCACCAGAAGACTAAACATATATGATTAATGCCGACTCATTTGGAAAATGAGTGATGCGTTGAGACGCAATTGAATTGCAAAATACATACGTTTCTGAGCGTGTCAGATCCGTTGACTGAAACCTCTCCCGTGAGAAAAACATGATAAAGCACCAGAAGGCCAAGGTGTTATATCTTTACAAATGTAAACTAGATTATTGACTCTAGTGCAAGTGGGAGACTGTTGGAGATATTCCCAAGAGGAAATAATAAAATGGTTATTATAATATATCTTTGTGTTTATGATAAATGTTTGCATACCATACTATAATTGTATTAACCGAAACATTGATACATGTGTGTTATGTAAACAACAAGGAGTCCCTAGTAAGCCTCTTGTATAACTAGCTTGTTGATTAATAGATGATCAAGGTTTCATGATCATGAACATTGGATGTTATTAATAACAAGGTTATGTCATTCGATGAATGATATAACGTACACACACCCAAATAAGCGTAGCATAAGATCACGTCATTAAGTTCAGTTTGCTATAAGCTTTCGATACATAGTTACCTAGTCCTTCGACCATGAGATCATGTAAATCACTTATACCGGAAGGGTACTTTGATTACATCAAACGCCACTGCGTAAATGGGTGGTTATAAAGGTGGGATTAAGTATTCGGAAAGTATGAGTTGAGGCATATGGATCAAGAGTGGGATTTGTCCATCCCGATGACGGATAGATATACTCTGGGCCCTCTCGGTGGAATGTCGTCTGATTAGCTTGCAAGCATGTGAATAGTTCACAAGAGATGATATGCCACGGTACGAGTAAAGAGTACTTGTCGAAAACAAGGTTGAACAAGGTATCGTGATACCGATGATCGAACCTCGGACAAGTAGAGTATCGCGTGACAAAGGGAATCGGTATCGTATGTAAATGGTTCAATCGATCACTAAGTTATCGTTGAATATATGGGAGCCATTATGGATCTCCAGATCCCGCTATTGGTTATTGGTCGGAGAGAAGTCTCAACCATGTCTGCATAGTTCACGAACCGTAGGGTGACACACTTAAGGTTTGATGTCGTTTTAAGTAGATATGGAATATGGAATGGAGTTCGAATTTTGTTCGGAGTCTCAGATGGGATCCAGGACATCACGAGGAGATTGATACGTCTCAAAAGTATCTATAATTTCTTATGTTCCATGCTACTTTTATGACAATACTCACATGTTTTATACATACTTTACATCATTATTATGCATTTTCCGGCACTAACCTATTAACGAGATGCCGAAGAGCCAGTTGCTGTTTTCTGCTGTTTTTGGTTTCAGAAATCCTACAAAGGAAATATTCTCAGAATTGGACGAAATCAACGCCCAGGGTCTTATTTTTCCACGGAGCTTACAGAAGACCGAAGAGGATATGAGGTGGGGCAATGAGGCGCCGACACCACAGGGCCGCACGGCCTGGGTGGGGCCCGCGCTGCCCTATTGTATGGGGCCCTCGTGCCTCCACCGACTCTGCCCTTCCGCCTACTTAAACTCTCCGTCGCGAAAACCCTATTACCGAGAGCCATGATACGGAAATACTTCCAGAGACGCCGCCGCCAATCCCATCTCGGGGGATTCAGGAGATCGCCTCCGGCACCCTGCCAGAGAGGGGAATCATCACCGGAGGGCTCTACATCACCATGCCCGCCTTCGGACTGATGCGTGAGTAGTTCATCCTTGGACTATGGGTCCATAGCAGTAGCTAGATGGTTGTCTTCTCCTCATTGTGCTATCATGTTAGATCTTGTGAGCTGCCTATCATGATCAAGATCATCTATTTGTAATGCTACATGTTGTGTTTGTTGGGATCCGATGAATATTGAATACTATGTCAAGTTGATTATCAATCTATCATATATATGTTGTTTATGTTCTTGCATGCTCTCCGTTGCTAGTAGAGGCTCGGCCAAGTTGATACTTGTAACTCCAAGTGGGAGTATTTATGCTCGATAGTGGGTTCATGCCTCCATTGAATGCGGGACAGTGACAGAAAGTTCTAAGGTTCTGGATGTGCTTGTTGCCACTAGGGATAAAACATCAATGCTTTGTCTAAGGATATTTGTGTTGATTACATTACGCACCATACTTAATGCAATTGTCTGTTGTTTGCAACTTAATACTGGAAGGGGTGCGGATGCTAACCCGAAGGTGGACTTTTTAGGCATAGATGCATGCTGGATAGCGGTCTATGTACTTTGTCATAATGCCCTGATTAAATCTCATAGTAATCATCATGATATGTATGCATCTCTATTTGTCAATTGCCCAACTGTAATTTGTTCACCCAACATGCTATTTATCTTATGGGAGAGACACCACTAGTGAACTGTGGACCCCGGTCCATTCTTTTACATCTGAATACAATCTATCGCAATCATTGTTCTCTACTGTTCTTCGCAAACAAACATCATCTTCTACACTATACATTTAATCCTTTGTTTACAGCAAGCCGGTGAGATTGACAACCTCACTGTTACGTTGGGGCAAAGTACTTTGATTGTGTTGTGCAGGTTCCACGTTGGCGCCGGAATCCCTGGTGTTGCGCCGCACTACACTCCGTCACCAACGACCTTCACGTGGCCTTTGACTCCTACTGGTTCGATAACCTTGGTTTCTTACTGAGGGAAAACTTGCTGTTGTACGCATCACACCTTCCTCTTGGGGTTCCCAACGGACGTGTGCATCACGCGTATCAAGACTGTTTTCTGGCGCCGTTGCCAGGGAGATCAAGACACGCTGCAAGGGGAGTCTCTCACTTCCAATCTCTTTACTTTGTTTTTATCTTGCTTTACTTTATTTTATTTACTGCTTTGCTTGTTTCTTTATATCAAAAATACAAAAAAAAATTAGTTGCTTTACTTTATTTATTATCTTGTTTGCGTTCTCTATATCAAAAACACAAAAAAATTAGTTACTTGCACTTACTTTATTTAGTTTGCTTTATTTACTACTGCTAAAATGGATACTCCTGAGAATACTAAGTTGTGTGACTTCACTAGCACAAATAATAATGATTTCCTATGCACACCTATTGCTCCACCTGCTACTACAGCAGAATTCTATGAAATTAAACCTGCTTTACTAAATCTTGTTATGAGAGAGCAATTTTCCGGTGTTAGTTCCGATGATGCTCGCTGCCCATCTTAATAATTTTGTTGAACTTTGTGAAATGCAAAAGTATAAGGATATAGATGGAGATATTATAAAACTGAAATTGTTTCCTTTCTCCTTAAGAGGAAGAGCTAAAGATTGGTTGCTATCTTTGCCTAAGAATAGTATTGATTCATGGACTAAATGTAAAGATGCTTTCATTGGTAGATATTATCCTCCTGCTAAAATTATATCTTTGAGAAGTAGCATAATGAATTTTAAGCAATTGGATAATGAACATGTTGCCCAAGCATGGGAAAGAATGAAATCTTTGGTAAACAATTGTCCTACCCATGGACTAACTACTTGGATGATCATCCAAACCTTCTATGCAGGATTAAATTTTTCTTTGCGGAACCTATTGGATTCAGCTGCTGGAGGTACTTTTATGTCCATTACTTTTGGGGCGGCAACAAAGCTTCTTGATGATATGATGATAAATTACTCTGAATGGCACACGGAAAGGACTCCACAAGGTAAGAAGGTAAATTCTGTTAAAGATACCTCCTCCTTGAGTGATAAGATTGATGTTATTATGTCTATGCTTGTGAATGGTAGATCTAATGCTGATCCTAATAATGTTCCTTTAGCTTCATTGGTTGCCCAAGAAGAACATGTTGATGTGAACTTCATTAAAAAAAAAAATTCAACAACAATGCTTATAGGAATAATTCTGGTAACAACTATAGGCCATATCCTTCTAATAATGGTAATGGTTATGGTAATTCTTATGGTAATTCTTACAACAATAATAGGAGTACACCCTCTGGTCTTGAAGTCATGCTTAAAGAATTTATTAGTACACAAACTGCTTTTAACAAATCTGTTGAAGAAAAGCTTGGTAAAATTGATATTCTTGCTTCTAAGGTTGATAGTCTTGCTGCTGATGTTGATCTTTTAAAATTGAAAGTTATGCCTAATGAAGATAAAGATATTAAGTCATTTTCTACAGCAAACGCTATCCAAGTTCGAATTAATGAAAATATTAGATTGATGGCTGAATTGCATGCTAGGTGGGAAAGAGAAGAAAAAGAAGAAAAACTTCCTAAAGTTAATGTAGCTAAAGTTTGGACTATTACCACCACTAGTAATGTTGATACTTCACATGTTGCTAAACCTCCTACTATCAATGGTAAAATAATTGGTGTTGACCATGTTTCTACTCCTAGTACAAAGCGTGCAAAACTGCCTGAAACTGCTAAAACTGCTTGTGATGAAACTGCTGAAATTTTTCAAAATATTGGGGACAATGATCCCATTGCTATAGATCATAATGGTTTAGATTTTGATGATTGTCATATCTCTGAAGTTATAAAGTTCTTACAAAAACTTGCTAGAAGTCCTAATGCTAGTGCTATAAATTTAGCCTTTACAAAACATATTACAAATGCTCTCATTAAAGCTAGAGAAGAGAAATTAAAACTTGAAACTTCTATTCCTAGGAATTTAGAAGATGGTTGGGAGCCCATCATTAAGATGAAGTTCAATGATTTTGATTGTAATGCTTTATGTGATCTTGGTGCAAGTATTTCTGTTATGCCTAAGAAAATCTATAATATGCTTGACTTGCCACCATTGAAAAATTGTTATTTGGATGTTAATCTTGCTGATAATTCTACAAAGAAACCTTTGGGGAGGATTGATAATGTTCGCATTACGGTTAACAATAACCTTGTCCCCGTTGATTTTGTTGTCTTGGATATTGAATGCAATGCATCTTGTCCCATTATTTTGGGAAGACCTTTTCTTCGAACTGTTGGTGCTATTATTGATATGAAGAAAGGGAATATTAAGTATCGATTTCCTCTCAAGAAAGGTATGGAACACTTTCCTAGAAAGAGAATTAAGTTACCTTTTGATTCTATTATTAGAACAAATTATGATGTTGATGCTTCATCTCTTGATGTTACTTGATTCACACTTTCGCGCCTAGGCGAAAGGCGTTAAAGAAAAGCGCTTATGGGAGACAACCCATTATTTTACTTCTGCACTTTTGTTTTATATTTGAATCTTGGAAGTTGTTACTACTGTAGCAACCTCTCCTTATCTTTATTTTATTGCATTGTTGTGCCAAGTAAAGTCTTTGATAGTAGGGTTGATACTAGATTTGGATTACTGCGCAGAAACAGATTTCTTACTGTCACGAAATTGAGCAGCCCCGTCTGTAGGTAACTCAGAAAAATCTGCCAATTTACGTGCGTGATCCTCAGATATGTACGCAACTTTCATTAAATTTGAGATTTTTCATCTGAGCAAGTTAAGTGCCCCAGAAAAATTCGTCTTTACGGACTGTTCTGTTTTGACAGATTCTGTCTTTTATTTCGCATTGCCTCTTTTGCTATGTTTGATGGATTTGTTTGTTCCATTAACTTTCAGTAGCTTTGTGCAATGTCCAGAAGTGTTAAGAATGATTATGTCACCTCTAAATATGTGAATTTTTGATTATGCACAAACCCTCTAATGAGTTTGTTTCGAGTTTGGTGTGGAGGAAGTTTTCAAGGATCAAGAGAGGAGGATGATACAATATGATCAAGAAGAGTGAAAAGTCTAATCTTGGGGATGCCCCCGTGGTTCATCCCTGCATATTTCAAGAATACTCAAGCATCTAAGCTTGGGGATGCCCAAGGCATCCCCTTCTTCATCGACAACTTATCAGGTCACCTCTAGTGAAACTATATTTTTATTCAGTCACATCTTATGTGCTGTACTTGGAGCGTCTGTTTGCTTTTTTTTTGTTTGAATAAACTCGGATCCTAGCATTCTTTGTGTGGGAGAAAGACACGCTCCGCTGTTCTTAGTGTTACTTTTAATGTTCATGGCGAAGGTTGAAACTGCTTCGTTCATTGTTATATGGTTGGAAACAGAAAATGCTTCATGTGGTAATTGGTATATTGTCTTGAATAATTTGATACTTGGCAATTGTTGTGCTCAAATAGATCATGTTTAAGCTCTTGCATCATGTACTTTGCACCCATTAATGAAGAACTACCGTAGAGCTTGTTGAAATTTGGTTTGCATGATTGGTCTCTCTAAGGTCTAGATATTTTCTGGTGAAGTGTTTGAACAACAAGGAAGACAGTGTAGAGTCTTATAATGCTTGCAATATGTTCTTATGTAAGTTTTGCTGTACCGGTTCATACTTGTGTTTGCTTCAAACAACCTTGCTAGCCAAAGCCTTGTACTGAGAGGAAATACTTCTCGTGCATCCAAATCCGTGAGCCAAAACCTATGCCATTTGTGTCCACCATACCTACCTACTACATGGTATTTCTCTGCCATTCCAAAGTAAATTACTTGAGTGCTACCTTTAAAATTTCATTCCTTGTCTTTGCAATACATAGCTCATGGGAAAATAGTCTTAAAAACTATTGTGGTATTGAATATGTTGCAATGTATCATATTTCTTATAAGTTGCTTGTTGAGCGGTAACCATGTTTCTGGGGATGCCATCAACTATTACACCTTTGTTGGATATCATGTAAGTTGCTATGCATGTTCGTCTTGTCTGAAGTAAGGGCGATTTTCATGATCAAATGGTTTGAGTATGCATATTGTTAGAGAAGAACATTGGGCCGCTAACTAAAGCCATGAATCATGGTGGAAGTTTCAGTTTGGACACTAATCCTCAATCTCTTATGAGAATATTATCTGTTGTTGAATGCTTAAGCATTAAAAGAGGAGTCCATTATATGTTTTCTATGTTGTCCCGGTATGGATGTCCATGGTTGAGATTTATTAAAAACGAGAAATCAAATGCGATTTATCTCCTTGGACCTTTGTACAGGCGGCATAGAGGTACCCCTTTGTGACACTTGGTTGAAACATATGTATGCAATGATAATCCGTGTTAATCCAAGCTAATTAGGACAAGGTGCGAGCACTATTGGTATTCTATGCATGAGGCTTGCAACTTATCAGATGTATTATGCATAACACATATGAATTATTACTACCATTGACAAAATTGTTTCTATGTTTTCAAAATAAAAGCTCTAGCACAAAAATAGTAATCCATGCTTCCCCTCGCGAAGGGCCATTCTTTTACTTTATGTTGAGTCGGTTTACCTACTTATTTCTATCTTAGAAGCAAACACTTATGTCAAGCTTGTGTGCATTGATTCCTACATACTTGCTTATTTGCATTCATCATATTACTTTGTGTTGACAATTATCCATGAGATATACATGTTGAAGTTGAAAGCAACTGCTGAAACTTATATCTTCCTTTGTGTTGCTTCAAAACTTTCTACTAAGAATTTATTTCTTTATGAGTTAACTCCTATGCAAGTCTCACCGATGCTTGTCTTGAAAGTACTATTCATGAAAAGTCTTTGTTATATGATTCAGTTGTTTAATCATTATCTTTACCATTGCTTCGAATCACTTCATTCACTTCATATGCTTTACAATAGTATTGATCAAGATTATGATAGCATGTCACTTCAGAAATTATCATTGTTATCTTTTACCTACTCGAGGGCGAGTAGGAACTAAGCTTGGGAATGCTTGATACGTCTCAAACGTATCTATAATTTCTTATGTTCCATGCTACTTTTATGACAATACTCACATGTTTTATACATACTTTACATCATTATTATGCATTTTCCGGCACTAACCTATTAACGAGATGCCGAAGAGCCAGTTGTTGTTTTCTGCTGTTTTTGGTTTCAAAAATCCTACAAAGGAAATATTCTCAGAATTGGACGAAATCAACGCCCAGGGTCTTATTTTTCCACGGAGCTTCCAGAAGACCGAAGAGGATACGGGGTGGGGCGACGAGGCGCCGACACCACAGGGCCGCGCGGCCTGGGTGGGGCCCGCACCGCCCTATGGTGTGAGGCCCTCGTGCCTCCACCGACTCTGCCCTTCCGCCTACTTAAACTCTCCGTCGCGAAAACCCTATTACCGAGAGCCACGATACGGAAATACTTCCACAGACGCCGCCGCCGCCGCCAATCCCATCTCGGGGGATTCAGGAGATCGCCTCCGGCACCCTGCCGGAGAGGGGAATCATCACCGGAGGGCTCTACATCACCATGCCCGCCTCCGGACTGATGCGTGAGTAGTTCATCCTTGGACTATGGGTCCATAGCAGTAGCTAGATGGTTGTCTTATCCTCATTGTGCTATCATGTTAGATCTTGTGAGCTGCCTATCATGATCAAGATCATCTATTTGTAATGCTACAGTTGTTTTTGTTGGGATCCGATGAATATTGAATACTATGTCAAGTTGATTATCAATCTATCATATATATGTTGTTTATGTTCTTGCATGCTCTCCGTTGCTAGTAGAGGCTCTGGCCAAGTTGATACTTGTAACTCCAAGAGGGAGTATTTACGCTCGATAGTGGGTTCATGCCTCCATTGAATCCGGGACGATGACGATGAAAGTTCTAAGGTTGTGGATGTGTTGTTGCCACTAGGGATAAAACATCAATGCTTTGTCTAAGGATATTTGTGTTGATTACATTACGCACCATACTTAATGCAATTGTCTGTTGTTTGCAACTTAATACTGGAAGGGGTGCGGATGCTAACCCGAAGGTGGACTTTTTAGGCATAGATGCATGCTGGATAGCGGTCTATGTACTTTGTCGTAATGCCCTGATTAAATCTCATAGTAATAATCATGATATGTATGCATCTCTATTTGTCAATTGCCCAACTGTAATTTGTTCACCCAACATGCTATTTATCTTATGGGAGAGACACCACTAGTGAACTGTGAACCCCGGTCCATTCTTTTACATCTGAATACAATCTACTGCAATCATTGTTCTCTACTGTTCTTCGCAAACAAACATCATCTTCCACACTATATATTTAATCCTTTGTTTACAGCAAGCCGGTGAGATTGACAACCTCATTGTTACGTTGGGGAAAAGTACTTTGATTGTGTTGTGCAGGTTCAACGTTGGCGCCGGAATCCCTGGTGTTGCGCCGTACTACACTCCGTCACCAACGACCTTCACGTGGCCTTTGACTCCTACTGGTTCGATAACCTTGGTTTCTTACTGAGGGAAAACTTGTTGTTGTACGCATCACACCTTCCTCTTGGGGTTCCCAACGGACGTGTGCATCACGCGTATCAGAGATCCGGAATGGTCCGGAGAATAAGATTCATATATAGGAAGTCACTTTCCAAGTTTGAAAATGATCCGGTGCATTTATGGAAGGCGCTAGAATGTTCTAGAACCTTCCGGAAGAAATCACCATGGAAGGTGGAGTCCCGGTTGGACTCCACCAACCCTAACCATCCAACCAAGTGGGAGGGTGGAGTCCATGGAGGACTCCACCTCCTTGGCCGGCCAACAAGGGGGGAAGGGAAGAGTCCCTGTCCCTCTAGGTTTCGTCCATATGGCAGTTTTTGAATTGGGGTCTTATTTAGATCTTTGGGCAAACCCTTGGGTGTTCCACCTATATAATGAGGAGAGGGAGGGGGCTGAATACACCAAGTTGGCCGCACCACCAAGCCCCCCCCCCCAGGCCGGCGCCCAAGCAGCCCCCCTCTCCCAAACCCTAGCCTCTCTCCTCCTCCATCTTCTCCCACGGTGCTTAGGCGAAGCCCTGCCGGAGATCTCCACCACCACCGACACCATGTCGTCGTGCTGTCGGGATTCCGTGGAGGATCTACTACTTCCGCTGCCCGCTGGAACGGGGAGAAGGACGTCGTCATCAACACCGAATGTGTGACCGAGTACGAAGGTGCTGCCCGACTGTGGCACCGTCAAGATCTTCTACGCGCTTTCGAAAGCGGCAAGTGATCGACTACAGCAACAACGAGATCTAATCTCGTAGGCTTTAGAAATCTTCGAGGGTTAGTCTCATGATCTTCTCGTTGCTACCATCTTCTAGATTGGATCTTGGCTTGTTATTCGTTCTTGCGGTAGGAAATTTTTTGTGTTCTATGCTACGAATCCCATAGCTTCAATAGCTATATATATTCCTTTATTGCAAGATTCTTTAAGTTGGGTTTACCAAAGTGACTTCTGAGTATTGTCCAAGGGAAGCCAACTCTGTGGCACATGAATTTGCTAGATCTTGTTTTCATTCATCTAGTTCTTGTAACTGGGACGGTAATTTCCTAGCTTTAGTTTACCCTTCTTTGATAAATGATATGAGTGATTTTGATCAATAAAGCTAGCCAAATGGAATTTCCTCAAAAAGGGAATGCCTTGTAAATATTTTCTGCAAGCATGACTTTCTTTTACTTCTTCCAACGGTTCTCCTTCCATTTTTTGAATTTTTTTTATGCGAACATGCAAAAAAAAGCTTTGTGTTTCGATGTGTTGATAAAAAGGAAGCTGTATTTACAAGTCCGAAGAGTGGACCAACACCCATGTCATACAACTCAAACCAAGAAACCTAGTCTAAGGGAGAAGGTGACGTAACCCTCGTGCTCCCGCTTCCTCCCATGATCTCGCTTTGGCTTTGATCATGTCGACCAGGTAGGCCACCGAAGGCAGCTCGTTGTCGAAGACGGTCGTGTTCCTATGCTTCCAAATCCAACACACCGTGGGCATAATCAACAACGATGTTCCTTTGCACATATGACGTGTGTTGGAATCGCACCACCAGCGTCCACCACTCCGCGAAGTCCCCTTCAACAATGTAAGGTCTAGCAATAGATCGAATCTAGGATAGGACTTCATGTCAGATAGTTCTCGAAAATAGGCATCATGTAATAATATGTGACATAGTCTCCTCCGACTGGTCACAGAATACACATCGCGGTCGGTGAGGCAACAAGCGGCGTGCGAGCCTCTCACCCATCCAACATATGTCTTGGCAAGGTAGCTAAATGAGGAACCTCATCCTTGGTGGCGCACAGAATTTCCAGCTCAGATTTCTAAGACCCCGAAACTAACGACCCTTGAAAAAGAACGTAGTAGAAGGATTTGCAGTAGTACTAGCCATCGATCATCTGCCAAGTGCATCCCCTGCAACCTTATTCATAGCTAAAATTACTGCGAAAGTGCCAGGAGGTTCACAACCCCTGAAACGCCTGTGATATAGCTGCGTTAGTGGATTGAAAATTTAGAATTTCACCATATAGTGGATTGAAAATTTCTAAGCAGGTTGCTATTCAAAACAGACAAGTAGTGAGAGCATGCGAGTTCATGCGTTATGTATCGGAATATTGCCTACAAGAGCATTCATTTGCTGGAATAATACTTCCTCCGTTCAATCTAAAAGCTATCTAGTTTATGGACACATCTAAATTTTGACAAGTCAAAGACAAGTTTCAAGAGACGGAAATATTTTTTTATAAAGAGGATATATTAATATCGTAAAAAATATCTATTGCACCCAGCCTCTGCAACGATGCAATACCCCAACGCGGCGAATTTACCAGCGCCGGTAGGTAAAGGAGTCCAATCCACCGTTCACTCTCTGCTTTGAGATTGGTGAGGCTTTTGACATTTGTCTAATATAAAATTAATAATTGAAACACAAGTGAAACTTTTATGAAACTAAAGTGATACATGAAAAACATTATGAAACAGTCTGATAAAAAGTGAAACTAATGACATCATTGCTGACGTCACTACGGTTTGTTTCACAAAAATATTAGTGTGTCAGTTATGTTTCAAATTTGTTTCACAATTTTATGAAAAAATTGGTCAGCACATGGCTGACGTCATTGCTGACGTTACTCTGGTAGGTACCGGCGCCTGTAAAAATAAGTTTTCGTGCAATACCCTAATAGCAGCCAAAAAAAAGAACCTAGGAAAAATCCCGCTCCAGTGTACCAACCCTTGCAACAGCACAAACACCACCAAGACAACACTTGAAATCCATGTTCTACACAATCAGTGCCTCCAAGTAGGAAATAATGCACAAGCTTTATCGTCGTCTGGTCAAAGATCTTAGGTTTTTATCCTGAAAAATAGTCTCCACTCTCAAAACAATGCCTTCAATAAGGTCACTGCTTGGCACAATCAATTAAGATTAGACCTTGGATTTTCACCCTGAAAGGTAAGACTTTTAACTTCACCTGTGTGTTCACACTACTTGCATACCGCTGCCCGAAACATGAAGCAAATTCCTCATCTTCGCAGAGACTCGAACCACCATTACTAGTCCTCAAATCCCACCTTCCATGACATTCTCCGCCTCTGAGTTCACCATGGACCAAAACATGCCCCCTGATGGCAACATGTAGTGGAACTTCGCGCCACTCCCTCTAGAACCAAACGTTTAGGAAAAAACATAGGTATGCACGATCTAATCCCATCCGATCCAGCAATCTCCAGGCATAAGGCGCATTAGAGAGTTCACCGGCGGAACCTTCCGTAACTCGACACTTCGGTCAGATCAAGGAGGACCGGCATCAAGTAGATCGTCGTCTTGGTGCGAGAAAAACCTTAGGACCGCCGTCTTTATTCAAGATGAGGCCCCATGCAACCGGCCATCACTGGCCGCCTGACCCACCATGAAAAGCCGACAGATCAAGGGCGACACTAGGCGCCACGCCCGCACACCGAAGAATATTACGTACCGTGGCAGAGAAGATCAACGAAAGAAGGGCATTGATGGCCATGACGGGGGCGCAGTAGCCACAGCCATTCAGAACACAGCCCAAAGGACCGCCAGCCTCCGCACGCCCCATCGTGCACCGCCACCACGCCGATTGTGCCCCCATCTACTCCACCTCTCCTCTCGAAGAGGAGAAACATGAGGGCGCCATCCTCACCCTTGTCATCTTCACTGGCCAGGGCACCACCACCGCCGATGGCGGCGGGCAGGGATGTTAGCAATAATCGTTCCTAGTATTAGACTTGCGAGTCAAATTAGTAAGAGTCCATGTTAGGTTTGGTTTCCATGCCAAACCGTGGTGTGTTCCTTAGTTGTAATCTCTAGTTACGTTAGATAGCTAGCTAGGTAAGTTTTAAGTCCAGGCAGGTTTCGTAGTGCTAGGAAGTTGTGTCCATGTAGCATTGGGTTTCGTACGTACGTGAGTTCAAGTAGGAGTCAGTTTAGTTTAGAATTCTAGTGGTGACAGGGTCGTCCCCTTCCTCTCCCCTGGTCGTCCCCCGCGGCGGCCCAAGGGGAGAAAACCCTAGCGCCGCCTTCCCGCTCCCCCTCTCCCCTCCCTCCCCTGCCGCCGCCAGCGTGTGCCGCCGGGCAAAGCCCGCGCGGTGCCGGCGGCGGCGGGCCTTCCCTTACCCGGCGCGTGGCGGGCCGTGCGGGGCGGCGCTGATCCATGGCGGCGGTGCATCTCGGCGGAGGTCGGCGGGGCCTGGCGCGGCGGCGGCCGGCGAGCCGCGTCAGGGGCGTCCTCTCGCACATGGAGGCGGCAGTGGTGGCCGCTGCAGCTGCGCGTGGTGGCTGTGGTGGTGCGTGGCGGCCGGGCTCGATCTGGGCCTGTGCGGGCCGGCGCGGGCCGCGGCTTCGGGGCGTGGTGGCGGCGCGAGGAGCTCTGTCTCCGGCGTGCTGCGTGGGCGCAGCTGCAGTGGTGGTTGGCCGGCAAGGGTGGCTTCCTACCTCGAGCTCTTGCTGGCCGCCGGTGTGGCCGGTGGTGGCCGGCACTCCTCTTCGGCGACGGTGAGGCCGGTGTGGCTTCTTGCCTTTCGGTGGTGGTCCAAGCCAGCATCTGCATCTACGTCCATCGTCTCCAGTTCGCCGCTGGCGGCATCGGGGATACGGTGAAGGACCAGGGTGAAAGCCCTGCCCGGTGCTTCCGGTGCGGATCACGGCGACGCCCAAGGGCGCCGCTTCCTTCCTGAAGGCGTGATCTTTGGTCCCAACTGTGCCTTCCCTCTCCTCTGGTGCCAGGGGAAACCCTATGTCCAGTCCATCGGGCAAGGCGGCGGCGGCGCCACGGCGTCGTTCTCTTCTTGAAGACGTTGTCGAGGCTACTTGGGGAGAGGCCGATGTATTACTGGAGGCTGGACATTGCGATGCGCTGCCGGTGTTGGCTGCTGGCCAGGGCTTGGGGCTTCGAGGCGCTATGTACGACGTGGTGGTTGCAACCTAGTCAGCTGCTTCTCCAAGTCCGAAGGATCCTGCCTTCTTCTCGCCGACTCTTCTAGGCTCATGAGGGGAGGTACGTTGGTCCGGGCTGCCTTGGAGTCGCGGTCGTGCTATGGTGGTATCTCGCTTGGTTCGTGACGCGGTTCGATGGCTCCGTGCTCCATCTCCTCACCTCTTTTGGTTGGATGTTGGGGGCGGGTCGTTCTCATCGGGTCGTTTGTAGCGGGGTGTTATAAGCCGCTTGGCTATGTATCGTCTTGGGTGTGTGTAGTTGTATCGGCCGTCAGCCTCTTCTTCTATGTGATTGATACGTCTTCCAGGACGTATTCTCAAAAAAAATAGTTTAGAATTCTAGTACGAGTAGGTTAGTTTAGCTTAGGTTGGTTCGTGTGTGTATATATACACACAGAATTGCGTTGAAGCTTGTACCGAGAAAATAGAAAAGCAATAAAGAGAGGAAAATTTAGAGGGCGCGACACGCACCCTTGACGATAAATTTTGTCTTCGCGTTTGTTCGTCTAGTTTGATGTGATAGATTCGTGGGCGAATCCCAACAAGGGAGGCCTGGAGATGTAGTTTTTCGGTGGAGGAACTGATCGCCCCAAAGCCGCATGTGCGTGCGACCTGGAGGCGGTTTCTATTCTTTTTTCATGCCCCCCCCACCCCCCCAAATAGGGAGAATTTTACTTACCGACCTCTGCACCAACTAGAAATACACTCAACCATTACGCACGAGTACTATAATTTTTAATCTTAGTTAAGATTAAATCCTAATCCACAAGATAAATTGCATGAGGCATGCGCCTCAAATATAAATAGAAATCTAAATTCGCGTCAGCGAGCTAGGATTTAAACTTATGTGTTGGTCTTGTACATCCACTATTTAAACTCACGTGCTAGTCTTGTACATTGAGCTAGGCTCAACCTCAAAGGCGCATGTCTACATATGTTGTGCTCACGTAGTCGTTATAAACAAAGGGCTACACGGGAACACGATAGCACTGGCGCCAAACCATTCAACTGTAGAGAAGCCAAGCATACTATTGATTCCCAAGTCCATTACACCAACATACCCAGATCAGGCTACCAGCATACATCACGATAACTCGCTTTATGATCGGTTGATCTACATCTCCATAGTTAACTTGAACGTATAGTTGGTATTTGAGCCCCCAAAAGGGAGCATAGCTAGCTTATCAATTGCCATCATCCCGAACCATCTCAATCTCGCCGTCGATGCTGTCATCGACCTCCTCGACATCGGCGGAGTTGTAGCTGACACCGTTGCCTGCCTTCACCACCTGCTGCATGATCGAGTACTGACGGCTCAGCCCCTGGCAAGCCTTGGGAGGATGGCCCTTGTACGCCTTGCAGATGAAAGATTCGAAGTTCTCGTAATCCTGAAATAAGAAACTCAACATAATTCAGGATCATATGGTGAAATTCAGACACTGAGGGTGAGCAAGCTGTTAGTAAAAATGATGAACCATCCATCATAACAGGATCTATAACTCGAGAAGAGTGGGTATGGCTTACGTCGTAGAGCGGCTGGCCATCAACCACGACCCAGGGAACGTACTTGTGCGGAGGCACGAGCGCATCGGTTTGTTTCCCGTACTTGAGCGAAAGCTAGATGGAGCAAGCAAGAAAAATGGGGACACTGTGGTTAGGAATATTAGCTATGAAATGTATGTGAATGATACAGTGCAGCGTCATAGGAGGAACCTTCTGGCCACGCTCACTGTTGTAGCACTCCATGACAGGCTTGGGGTCAAGCCCCTGTTTCTCGAAGCAGGACTCCCACTCTTCGCGCTTGTTCTTCACCACCAGGTCCTCCACGCAGTTGATGAAACCGAAATGCACATTCTGCAACCAGCGACAGATAGCTGTCATATACAGTTCTCCAGATTTGCAGCAGAAACAAGAACTCTACTATTCTATACTAGTAGTTGGTAAGATAAAGTTCTAGTTGTGATTACTGTATCATCGGGAGTGGTGTTTTGGAACATGGGAGCATATGCTCCCTCTATTTTGAAATGCATCTTACACATATTTTGAATTTCAAAAAAATTGAAACCAAAAATTCGCATGTAAATCTTCTCGTGCTACACGCTTACAAAGTTGTTTTATAAAAAATCGACTTATCATGTGACGTGTGTAAAAAAGACAAAACTCAGTGCTAAAAATAATGTTTTTCACAAGATAAGTTTTCTCTTTTTTATATAGACCACAAAAAATATTGGTTTTTCGTGAAACTTGACGAACGAACATATATTATGAAGATGTACATGTAAAAAAATTTGTTAAATTTTTTCGACATTCCGAAATATGATTTTTTGGTAGGGGGTGCATACGCACCCGGGAGCCGAATTGAATTTCTGGTATCATAGTACAAACTAGCATTTGTTGGGAACCTCTTGCAGTAGCAACAATATATTCGGTGGCCAAGGTTGAGTTGAGATTGTGATGAGGTGTGAAATAATTAAATTACCACATCCGGCCAGGCGTCGATGGCGCAAGCCTCCACGTTGTTCAGAATGCACTCGTACGGGCCATGCTGCAACAAGCCAACATCCCAACAGCATTAGCATATCAGAAAGCAACGCCAAACAATGAAGTAATTCACACCTCAGAAACTAACAGCATCAGCAATGAACTCAAGAACGTGCTAAGCCCACGCCCAGGATCCCCGACAACTCGACAAGGTCCCAACCGAACCGAGATGCATGAATATCTACTGCACACGAAAGGAAGGAGAGAGGAGGGGATCGGAAGCGCAGCGAGACGATGGCACCGCACCTGACAGGAGATGGCGCGCCATTCGCGCGGACCTTGGCGTTGCCGTAGGGGACGAGGTTGACGTCCGCGGCGTCGAGGAGGCCGTCCTTGAATATTTTGGCGAGGTGGTTCACCACGAAGTCCGCAGAGGCGGGGCACAGCGACTCGTAGTAGAGGGCCACGGGCACCTTCCCGTTCCCCGCCGCGGCGACATCGCCAGCGCCGACCAGCAGGAGGAGAGCCGCGAGTGGGAGGAAATGGTGGAGACGAGCGGCCATGGTGTTCGAACTATGGGCAGAGGATGCAAAAGCGAGGGTCGCCGCGGGAGGCCGGAGCTTTGCAGGCTTGGAGTGAATGAAGGAGGAGCTTGGCAATGGAGAGGTTTATATTGGCGATCAGCGTGAAGCGGGGTGGCAACGTGTGCAGCTGGGTGCTTTAAAGGCCAAACTAGAATTATGACTCCATGTCTAGCTCAGTTATGTCCATGGAGTATACTAATCCAACCACCTGAATTCAAGTTCAGTTAAACCCGAATTTGGGTGCATATTTCTTCTTTGCTAACTTGATGTATGGTTAGGTTATCCCCTTTTTTTTTTTTTTTTTGCGAATAATCCCCATTTGATCTTACAGTCATCATGGACGTACAGTCCAAAGATGATTTGGTCTAGTACTTAATTTCTGGATGCAGTGTAAGAATAATACTAATGCACAATCGAATGAACCCGTGTTTCTTGTGGAAGAGTTTCCCACTCTAAAGACAAGAACTCAGTGCGATACATCTCATTCAGAACACTAGATCGCGTAAACCAGATGGTCACTGAGATTGCCTGAGGATTGGTAGTGGCGTTTCTAAAAGCTAACAACGTACAAAACCTGATAGGAGGTGGGTTAGCAACCCTTCCGTAAGCTGAAAACTACAAATGAGAATTCTAAGGTTGAACAACTGGTAGTGGAGCGAGCATGACTTGTATGGTCTGGCCCAAATCCAAGCCATTACTCGAGCCGTGTAAGAATATAGCAGTACATGATTATAGGTGGCGGTTGCAAACCATGATCTCTTCCGCTTTTAGAATCACAAACCATGTTTTCTGGCGGATGGAGTATCGCATTACTTCTCTGCTGGCTGGAGTAGTTGGTTAGCATCGCATAAGTTCAAAAAAGAAAAAATCGATAAAGAATAGTTCAAATAGCTGATAGAGAACTCATCTTGGCTCCAGTGTAACTAACGAGAGAGGACTTTCAGATCAGGCGCGCACCCCTATCTACACTATCTATATTGTATCAAGATCTGCGCTAGGTCTTTTTTTTTCCTCTCAAACAACAACTTATTTTTGTATCTCTCACACCACACGATATTTGAACTTCACATTTTGTAGATCACTTAGACATAACAGCTAGAATGTGGGAAAAAAAATTCGAATTTTTATGTCATTACATATATATATATTTTTAATAATTTATTTTGATTTTAAAAAAATTGAAATTTAAATAATATTTTGCAAAAAAGATCCGAACTACTTTTTACCCCATTCTATTCATTATTTTTGAGTGACTTGCAAAAAAAATCAAATCGAAATATTATATAACTTGAAAGATACAAAAAAAAAGCACCTGCTCTATTCAACTTTTCTCGTAGCTAAAACAAGGGAAACATGAGATCCTCGTAACACGGCCCATTTGCCATCGTTCCTAAGTACTTCTAGATTATTTTTTCAGAAACAGGTTACCCCTTTCTATTACTGCAAACGGAAATACAAAGTCTCGAATAGCAAAACACGCACACAGAAAAAAAAAAGGGGGACGGGAAAGAGGCCATCCTTGCATCACCAGGAAACCCGCTGCCCACTACGGGCAAGAACCTGGTGACACTTAAGCAAACATTTTCAAAAGTTCATGCGACACGAACATATGTCCAAACCAAGAGACTACTACTACAAGAGTAACCACATCAAGGTCCTACAATAGACAACACTGAAGCTTGAACTGCAACTGCATTCTCCTGGAGAACTCGAGCTAGCATTGCCGCTGATCAGCTACTTCGTTCCCACCTTGATCTTCTTAGCATCCTTCTCAGCGTCCAGACTTGTTCAACAAAAGATCCAACAGGGAAGATCACCACAGCAGGAGATTTAAGCACATAACTTTGAAAGTTATCTTATTTCTAATAATCCGATTAGACCAGCAAATAGCACCAGTTAATAAAGTATAAAAATTCTTGTTACCTGGCAGGTAAGCATTCAACCACGCCGAACTTTGCCAAAGGTTCCTAGGATAACTGTTGGATCCCAAGCACGAATCTTAAGCTCCTCAAACCACTTTGGCCACAGCACAATAAAAGAATAAGTGATTAGCACTTTCAATGTCGTCACAAAAGGAACATGAAGATCCGTCCATTTTCGCTTCCTTAAATTTTCTCTATTCAATATAGCAACATAATGCAACTACCAAAGAAAAATCTCAATTTTAAAGGTAACCTAGATTTCCAAATCCATTTGTTATGAACTCCAACAACTGGAAAACAGACATAGTAGAAAAAACACTTATTAGATGCCAGGCTCCAACTGATTAAATCCGGCGCAGTATTAACAGAAGCTGTGCAACAAAAGCTTTGTGGTGCAAAAGCTCAGGTGAGAAACTTCTTCTAAAAGGAATATCTTGGACCATAGAAATATCAAAAACTGAGGATACCTTACACAAATTGCCACATTATCCAACCAGGTATCCAACCAAAATCTAACAAGGTCTTTAAAAAAAATCATCCTTCTTCCTTCACAATACGTTCCTTTTATTTTCAACAAAGCTTTCCAGCAAGGATAATAATTGGCCCTAGTTTTCACATAAGCGACAGATTTGTTTCTGGGATACTTTTGTTTCACTATTCTTTGCCAAAGTCCATCTTGATTTTCCAACTTCCACCACCACTTAGTAAGAAGACTAAAGTTTTCCTTTCTAAGATCTTTAACCCCAAGGCCCCCTGTGATTTTAGATGTACACACCCTTTTTCATTTAACCATATAGTTGGTTCTTTTCTGTTTCTTTCCAGCCCAAAAGAACCACCTTCTGTGCTTATCCACCAACTTCTTCCCAAAGGTTTTGTTCAATAAAAACATAGCCATATAAAAAGAAGTAATCCCAGACAGACATGAATCAAGAAGGGTTAGTCTTGCTTCAGATGATGCAGAATCACAAATCCAAGCATCAAGCCTTTTGATTAACTTTGCATCCAGGAAATCCAAGTCAATATTTTTCAAATTTTAAAAAATAACCAGCACTCCTAAATACTTAAAATGAGGCTTACCAACTTGACAATGGGACAAATCAGAATATATAGCCATATACTAATGTTCCCACCAATGGTAACAATCTCACTCTTCCATGTAATTTATTTTTATGCCTAACATCATTTCAAACATATACAAAAGCAACTTGACATTATTAATAGCTTGCTCAGGGTCGTGATTGATACAAAAAAACAAATAGTAGCATCAGCATATTGTAACACAGCAACCACCTATCAATCAAAGCAGGAGCAAGACCAGTGATAAGGTTATTTTCCTGAGCCTGCAAAACCATTTTAGTGAGGCATTCCACTGACATGTTAAAATATGGTCTCCTTGTCTCACCCCCTTAGCACTCTGAAAATAGGGGCCTACAACATCGTTCAACTTCACAATAGCAGTACTATTTATGCAGATTTTTTTGGACCAAGAGCACCATTGCTCAGAAAACCCTCTAGCTCTATGGCACTACTCAATCAGGAAATCCCACTTGACCTTATCATAGGCCTTTTCAAAATCAATCTTTAGAATAACCCTAACTTGATTCTTAACATGAGTATGATGCATCAACTCATGTAAGAAAAATAACCTTATCAAAGCATTTGTATATATGGATAACCCAAAAAAATGTAGATATAGATGTTTTTTTTTCTTATTGGCCTGAAGCTGAAGGCATGACGGCGACTGATTTAGCAGCACACACCCCTGGCCGCAATAATGCCACGTGTTATTTTCCCTCAAGGGTCATTTCGGAAATGGCTATTTCTATTACAGGATATTGACATTCAACCGCAGAGAAGCCAAGCATGCTATTGATTTGATTCCCAAGTCCATTACGTGGTACAGTATATACCAGATCAAGCTAACAGCATATCACGATAACTCGCTTTATGATCGGTTGATCTACAATTCCATAGTAACTTAACAGAAATATGAAACTATCCATTGTTCACGTATAGTGGACTACTGGTATGTGAGCCCCCGAAAGGGAACATAACTTATCAATTGCCATCAGCCCCAACCATCTTAATCTCGCCGTCAACGTTGTCATCGAGCTCCTCGAGATCGAAGGAGTCGTAGCTGACACCGTTGCTCGCCTTCACCACCTGTTGCACGATCGGGTACTGACGGCTCAGCTCCTGGCAAGCCTTTGGAGGATGGCCCTTGTACGCCTTGCAGACGTAAGCTTCGAAATTCTCATAATCCTGAAATACACAGTGAAAGTCAGACATTGAGCTTTCCCGCAAAAAAATCAGACATGGAGCTGAGCAAACAGTTAGTGCTTAGTAAAATGAGAAACCATCAATCAAAATTGGATCTATAACTTGAGAAGAGTTACTATCACTTACGTCGTACAGCGGCTCGCCATCAACCACGACCCACGGAACGTACTTGTGAGGAGGCACGAGCGCATCAGTCTGTTTCCCATACTCGAGCGAAAGCTAGATGGAGCAATGAAGAAAAATGGGGATGCTATAAATGGTTAGCAAAAGAAATGTTATATGCGAGTGATACAAGGTAACGTCGTAGGAACGAACCTTCTGGCCATGCTCACTCCCATAGCACTCCATGACAGGCTTGGGGTCAAGATTCTGTTTCTTGAAGCAGGACTCCCACTCCTCTTGCTTGTTGTTCATCACCAGGTCCTCCACACAGTTGATGAAACCGAAATGCACATTCTGCAACCAGCGACAGATAGATATCATATAGTAGAATTCTCCAGACTTGGGTAACGAAGTTCTCGTTGTGATTATTGTATCATAGTACAGACTAGTATTTACTGGGAACCTCCTGTAGTTGCAAGTTGCAACAATGCGTTCGGTGATCAAGGTTAAGTTGAGAATATGATGAGGGCTGAATTACTTACCAAATCCGGCCAGGCGTCAATGGCGCAAGCCTCCACGTTGTTCAGAATGCATTCATAGGGGCCATGCTGCAACAATCCAACATCCCAACAGTATTAGAAACAGAACCATGCACCGCAAAACAGTAATCCACACCTCCGAAACAAATAACACCCCGACAGAACAGAGAAACATCTGTTATAGCCAAAGGAGGAAGGAGAGGAGATGTTGACTGGAAAAGCCGAGCAGAGCAGACTAACGAATCGGGCACGTGGCAAAGTGATGGCACAAAACCTGACAGGAGATGGCGCCGTTCGCGCCGACCTTGGCATTGCCATAGGGGATGAGGGTGACGTTGGCGGCGTCGAGGAGGCCATCCTTGAATATTTTGGCGAGGTGGTTCACCACGAAGTCCACGGAGTCAGGGCACAACGACTCGTAGTAGAGGGCCACGGGCACCTTCCCGCTCCCCGCTGCCATGATGTCACCGGCACCGGCCAGCAGGAGGAGCGCCACGAGTGGGACGAAATGGTGGAGACGGGCGGCCATGGTATTGGAACAATGGGCAGGGTATGCAGAGGCAAGGGTCGCCACAGGTGTTTGCAGGCTTGGAATGAGTGGATGAGGGGCTTGGCAATGGGGGGTTTATATTGGCGATCAGCATGAAGTTGGCAATGGGTGCTTTAAAGGCCAAACTAGAATTATGACTCCATGTCTAGATGCAGTTGTAAAACTAAGATAGATGCACAATCAAATGAACCATGTTACTTGTGAAAGAGTTTGCCACTCTAAGAGAAAGAACTAGGTGCGATACATCTCAGTCAGAACTAGATCGCGTAAACCAGATGGCAACTGAAATTGCCTGAGGATTGGTAGTGGTGTTTCTAAAAGCTAACAAAATACAAAACCTCGTAGGAGGTGGCTTAGCAACCCTTCCATAAGCTGAAAACTACAAATGAGAATCCTAAGGTAGAACAGCTGGTAGTGGAGCGAGCATGACTTGTTTGTATGGTCTTCCAAAAATCCAGTGCATTATACCCGTAAGAACATAGCAGCGCATGATTATAGGCGGCGGTTGAGAATTATGATCTCTTTCCTTATTAGAATCATCACAAACCATGTTTTCCGGCGGATGGAGTGTCGCATTAGTTCTCTGCTGGCTGGAGTAGTTGGTCAGTATCACATTAGTTCATAGACCTGACAGAGAGCTCGTCTTGGCTCCAGTGTAAGTAAAACAAAGCAAACATGGGCTCCTTATAACAAGGCCAGTTGCTATAGTTTCTTTGCATTTGTACATATGAATTCTTCTTTTCTTTTTGACCCGAAGGCATGACGGCGACTGATTTAGCAGCACGCACCCCAATAATGACACGCTGCTGCCACCGCTACCGTTCAAGTGGTTGTCAAGTAATGAACCACTAATCAAGAAGCTAGCTTTGCTCTTCACCGGAGGCGTCAATCAACTACAAGGACGAGAGAATATGAGATGTGTGGCAGGGCAATTCGATTCAGTACTTGGAACTGGGAGTGAGCTGGATGATTCACGGGGAATGGGGAATTGAGGCACAGTCTCACAGACAGAACCTGACAGTTGATGGTGTTGTTGGGGTCACAAACAGCACCTTTCAGTAACCAGAAGGCAACTGAAATTGCTTAAGGAATGGTAGTGGTTTTTCTAAAAACTAACGATATACAAATGTCATAGGAGGTGGCTTAGCAACCCTTCCATAAGCTGAAAACAACTAATGGAAATTCTAAGGTAGAACAGCTAGTAGTGGAGCGAGCATGATTTGCATGGTTTATTTTCCCATTACTCGACCCGTAGCACCACATGATTATAGGTGACGGTTGCAAATCACGATCTCTTTCCTTTTTAGAATCACAAACCATGTTTTCTGGCTGACGGGGTATGGCATTAGTTCTCTGCTGGCTGGAGTAGTTGGTTAGTATCGCATTAGTTCATAGAGCTGACAGAGAACTCATCTTAGCTCCGGTGTAACTAAAACAATGGAAACATGGGCTCCATATAACGGGCTCATTAGCCATAGTTTCTATGCATTTGTACATATGATTTTTTTTATTTTTTTACCCGAAGGAAGGACGGCGACTGATTTAGCAGTACATGATTATAGGTGGCAGTAGCAAACCATGGTCTCTTCCCCTTTTAGAATCACAAACCATGTTTTCTGGCGGATGGAGTGTCGCATTACTTCTCTGCTGGCTGGAGTAGTTGGTTAGTGTTGGAATCTAAGATTAGTGTAATAGTACTCTAGTAGAGTCTAGAATGCTCTAGGGGAATTGGAGATTAGTAGTAGTCTCCTAGGAAAGCCTAGAATATTCCAGTAGTGTGCTAGAATCTAAGTTAGTTTATTAGCAAAGTCTAGAGTATTCTAGGGAGTGTTAGTATAGTAGTAGTGTCTAGACTATTCTAGTGTATGAGTTAACATGTAAGCCTAAGTTGAGCTATATATATGAGAGGGTGTGGAGGTCCAAGTGACCAACCCATCCACAATTTCCCCAAAAAGCCTACATGGTATCAGAGCTAGAGGCAGTGATGGTGTGTGCTACGGGCTGCCTGTGGTGATTCGGTGGAGTGAGGTGGAGTTCCGCAAAATCCAGGGGAAATACAACAGACAGGCAGAGGAGTGGAGTGCTGCCCAGGTAGAAGTGTTGATGTGAGCTGTTGCAGAGGTGCGGAGCCAACCGTCTGCAGCGTTTGGAGTGGTGGTGAAGGGAGCAGCTGGGTGAGGTGCAGCTGCTTGTGGCTTGCAGTGAAGAGGGAGAAGCAAAGGTGCTGATTTCTGCGTGTGCGAGTAGAGGACAGAGGAGAGACCTAAGCTGCGTGTGCAGCCGGAAGAAAGATCCGAGAGGGGTCGAGAGATCTGCAAGAGTATGTCAAATATAGCAGAGAAGAGAAGAAGCACATAAGCTGGTTTGTTGGTGATTTTCAGCAATATTGATCAATGGGGGAGAATCAAACAATTGAGAAGCTACTTGAGAAAATGACTCAATTGCTCAAGGAGATTGAGAAGTTGAGACAATCAAGGGAGAGTGCAGAAATTCCAAAACAAAGTGGAAAAACAACTATCCTAGGAAATTGTGTGAATCTTGCACAAACAGAAGAAGCAATCTCAAGTCAGGCTCCTGCATTAAATGGAACTTGTTCAAATTGGATTCTGGATTCGGGAGCATCAGCACATGTCACGGGTAAGTGGAGTGAGTTTGCATCATATACTCCACATCCACCCATGCATAAAGAGACAATCCAAACAGCCGATGGAACTTATCAACCTGTGAAAGGGGTCGGCACAGTGAAATGCACTCCGTCCATTACATTGTCTTCGGTATTATATGCTCCATCGTTTCCGGTGAGTTTGGTGTCTATGAGCTCTTTGGTTGATGATATTGATTGTCGAATAATTGCCGATCGGTATAATTGTATAATTGAAGAGAGGAAGATTGGAAGGAGGCTTGGGATAGGTGTGAGACATAAGGGATTGTGGTACTTGGATAGAAGGGAAACCGATGAAGCGTTGTGCACTGCTCTCACAGTTGTTACCAATGATGATGAGGCAAGGTTGATACTCCAACATTGTCGATTGGGCCATATGTCCTTTGATACTATGAGTAAGATATTCCTCGAAGAAATGAAGAAGGTGGACAAAGAAAAACTTGTGTGTGATGCATGTGAGTTTGGAAAACACACCAGGACATCATATGTGAGTCGTGGACTGCGGAGCACGTTGCCCTTTGTACTGATTCACTCTGATGTATGGACTTCCCCGGTGGTCTCTGTTAGCGGGATGAAGTATTTTGTCACCTTCATTGATTGCTACTCCCGAATGACTTGGATATATCTTCTGAAACATAAAAGTGAGGTGCTTACATGCTTCAAGGACTTCTATGCATATGTCCAAAATCGCTTCAACGCTAGTATTCAAATTATCAGGACAGATAATGGGACGGAGTATGTGAACAATGAATTTGGCAATTTTCTTTCCCAAAAGGAATACTTCATCAAACTTCATGTCCCGATACTTCTCCACATAATGGAGTAGCTGAAAGGAAGAATCGTCATCTGCTTGGAGGTGGCTCGATCACTTATGTTTACCATGAATGTGCCCAAATTCTTGTGGAGTGAAGCGGTTATGATCTGCTACTTATCTCATCAACCGGATGCCCTCAAGAGTGCTTGGGATGAAGACTCCATATGAAATGATCTATGGCCAAAATGAGTTCATCGTTCCACCAAAGGTGTTTGGGTGTACTTGCTTTGTTAGAGACCATAGACCTTCGGTGGGAAAATTGGATCCTCGTGCTGTGTGAAGTGCATCTTCATTGGATACCCATCTGGACAAAAGGGCTACAAGTGTTGGAGCCCTAGTGAGCGGAGAACATTTGTTAGCATGGATATGACATTTAGAGAGTCTGAGCCGTTCTATGGAGAGAAGACGGACCTCAGCTCGTTGTTTGACTTTGACTCTCCTAGCACAATCGAAGCTAGTCGAGAGGGGAGAGTGAACTTTTGAGGACAAAGGAACATGAACCATCCGAGTTGTTGTTGGTTCAATTCCATCTCCTACGAGTGAAGAGAGATGGACAAAGCCAAATGAGGAAGAAAATCTAAGGGTGTCTACAAGGAGACAAGCTACAAGTGAAGAGAGATGGAGAAAGCCAAACGAGGAAGAGAACTTGAAAGTATATACACGGAGAAAATCGCAGCATGAGCAGCAGCAACAACAGGTTCCCACGACAAGTGACACACAGTGCGGGGGAGCAACATGTGCAACAACAGGCTCCCACGACAAGTGACACACAGGTGCGGGGAGCAACATGCTCCAACGGATGTTGAAACCGATGAATTGTCGATGACGCAGGTCCATCTATTACGAGGGATTCAATGGACTTGCCCATTGCCTTGAGAAAAGGAACCCGAGCTGCAGCTAGAAAACCTCCAAATTGGTACCAGGAGGAGCATGACATTGCTAATTATGTATCATATGCATCTCTATCTATGAACTACAGGGCCTTCATCGCATCATTGCAATCTGTGGTGATCCCAAGAGATTGGAAAGAAGCAAAACAAGACCCAAAGTGGTACGAGGCCATGTTGGAGGAAATGAAAGCTCTTGAGAAGAACAATACATGGGATCTTGTTACTCTTCCAGCTGGAAAACGTCCGAGTTACTTGCAAATGGGTGTATTCCGTGAAGCAATCCCCGGAAGGGAAAATAGAACGATACAAGGCAAGGTTGGTGGCAATGGGTTACGATCAAACATATGGGATTGACTATGACGAGACCTTTGCGCTCGTTGCAAAGATGAGTACTATAAGAACTCTTATTTCTTGTGCTTGCTAACTTTGGTTGGCCCTTGCATCGAGCTGGATGTCAAGAATGCTTTCTTGCATGGAGATCTCCGGAAGAAGTTTATATGGACATTCCACCGGCTTTAGTAACTCCAACACCCGGGGAAGGTGTGCAGATTGAAGAAGTCTTTGTATGGTCTCAAGCGATCACCAAGGGCATGGTTTGATAGGTTCCGGAGAGCCATGCGCAATATGGGTTACAAGCAATGTAATAGGGATCATACCGTGTTCTATAGGCATTCGGGGCGTCGTATTACCATCCTTGCGGTTTATGTGGATGACATTGTTATCACTTGGAGACGATAATGATGAAATAAGCCAGTTGAAGATGAGATTGAGCGAGAGAATTTGAGGTTAAGGATCTAGGACAACTCAAGTATTTCTTGGGTATTGAGATTGCGAGATCTCCTAAAGGAATAGTTATCTCTCAACGGAAATATGTGTTGGATCTACTCAATGAGACTAGGTATGCTTGGGTGTCGGCTCGCTTCAACTCCTATTGAGCAAAATCACCAGCTATGTGCTCAGTCAGGAGATCCAGTTAATAGAGAGCGCTACCAACGGCTTGTTGGTCGACTTATCTATTTATGCCATACGAGACCTGATATATCTTATGCCGTGAGTGTGGTGAGCCGCTACATGCATGACCCAAGAAGTGGACATCTAGAGGCAGCTTATAGAATTTTACGCTATCTGAAAGGAAGTCCTGGAAAAGGTCTATGGTTCAAGGCCAATGGGCACTTGAGTGTGGAGGGATATTGTGACGCTGATTGGGCAAGTTGCCTTGATGACACAAGGTCAACATCAGGCTTTTGTGTCTTCGTAGGAGGAAACTTGGTATCTTGGAGGAGCAAGAAGCAGCATGTGGTCTCAAGATCAACTGCAGAAGCAGAGTATAGAGCAATGGCGGTGTGTTTGTGTGAGATGTTATGGATGAAAGGCCTCCTATCGGAATTGAAGCTCATGCAGGAGAGGGCCATTGAATCTTTGGTGTGACAACAAGTCGGCAATAAACATTGCTAACAATCCCGTTCAGCATGACCGAACAAAGCATGTGGAAATAGATCGATTCTTCATTAAAGAACGGCTTGACGAAGGAACCTTGAAGTTAAGCCATGTAACCTCTAGAGAACAAATAGCAGATTGTCTAACCAAAGGATTAGGTAGTAAGGAATGTTTGTTGGCATGTAACAAGATGGGAATGATAGATATCCATCGCCCATCTTGAGGGGAGTGTTGGAATCTAAGATTAGTGTAATAGTACTCTAGTAGAGTCTAGAATGCTCTAGGGGAATTGGAGATTAGTAGTAGTCTCCTAGGAAAGCCTAGAATATTCCGAGTAGTGTGCTAGAATCTAAGTTAGTTTATTAGCAAAGTCTAGAGTATTCTAGAGAGTGTTAGTATAGTAGTAGTGTCTAGACTATTCTAGTGTATGAGTTAACATGTAAGCCTAAGTTGAGCTATATATATGAGAGGGTGTGGAGGTCCAAGTGACCAACCCATCCACAATTTCCCCAAAAAGCCTACAGTTAGCATCGCATTACTTCTCTGCTGGCTGGAGTAGTTGGTTAGCATCACATTATTTCAAAAAAAGATTCGATAAAGATTAGTTCAAATGAGAACTCATCTTAGCTCCTCCAGCTTAACTAAAACAAGTTAACAAGGCAAACATTGGCTCCTTATAACGTGGTACATTTGCCTACGCAGGTTTGGCGTATATCTTATGGTTCCTTCTATTCAGTCTTTGATGTTAGCCCTTTTTTTTTAGATAAAAGGCACCAGGTGCCCGACTTTAAATTAATAAAGCCTTGACGTTTAGCAAGTTATACAAACCAGAATTCAACATAACCAAACATAGTGCTGCGGCATACAGCTTCGCCAAGTAAAGATAAAGCACCTGCAGGTATGGATTTTTGTTGACCTGAAGGCGTGACCGTGACGGCGACTGGTTTATCAGCACACACCCTGGCAGCAATAATGCCACGCTGCTGCCACCGCTACCGTTCAGGTGTTTCTCGAGTAATGAACCACACTAATCAAGACACTAGCTTTTGCTCTTACCCGGAGGTGTCGATCGAGAGAATATGTGATGCGTGGCAGGGCAATTCGATCGGTACTAGGAACTGAGAGTGAGCTGGACGATTCACGGTGAAAGGGGAATTGAAATTGAATCACTGAGATCACAGACATCACCTGGCAGTTGATGGTGTTGTTTTCGCCGCGGACGTGTGCGTTGCCGTAGGGGACGAGCAGGAGGTCGACGATGTCGATGAGCCCGTCGTCGAAGATCCCGGCGAGGTGGTTGACGATGAAGCGGGAGCAGTAGGGGCAGAGCGACTCGTAGTAGAGCGCGAGGGGCACCTTGGCCGGCCCCGCGGACGCGGCCACGGCCGGCGGTGGCACGAGGCCGGCGGCCGATAGGACCAGCAGGACGAAGAAGAGCCGGAGGTCGCGAGCCATGGCGTGCAGGTGTTCAGGGGGATCGCGCGAGAGTTCTGGAAGAGTGAACTTGTTCAGGTCAACGGGAGAGCGCGGAGCTTTTTGTCAATGGGTGTAGACGGGAACACGGGAGCATACGTGCGTGCGTCAGGGAAGAGTGCTCGTGCAGGATTCCATCATCTACGTATTCATGTGGTGCTGGTCTACGCACGTCCATCCCGAGGCTCTACAAGGTCCGGTGATGCTTCTGATGTTTTCCGGCGCCATCAGCCGGATATTGATTGGTTGATGATTTATTTGCTGAGATGAGATGATCCGGCCGACGAATTTAAGGCCATTTATTTCAAGCCAAAGAAAGCATGAGAAGGATTGCACGGCCACCGCGTGGAAGATGAGGGCACCCTCCTACTCCGCGTGGAAGATGAGTACTAGTAAATACAGTACGTCGCCAGATCGAGCTCTGATCTGTTCTGCGACGACGGGGCCAAGCGAGCTGGTGACACTGTCACTGTGTCACACTGATAGCTGCTCCCACTCTGAGCACCTGAGTGTGACAGGATTTGCAAGGAGAAGGAAGGGAAGCTTTTTTCACACATGCCAATCTGCTCTTGATTTGGAGATGTCTGTTCGTCCAAAGTTTCGGAGACCTTCAGCTAGCGAATTAAGTTGGGTGTAGATCGCAGTTTCCGACTGTCATCAGGTGATCGCCATCAATACTGGACGGAGGAAGATCGTCAGGGGCGGGCTGCCACGGCAATCTTTGAGGACTGGTATATGCCGGCAACCCCATTCTGTGGAAAAAAAACCTTGGAGCATTGCCCTGCAGAGCCTAATGTACCAGGAAGAATTGTAAGCTAATGGTGCAACAAAAGATGGATGCAGAGCCTCCCACAAAAGAAGATCATGAACACATCACGACAAAGGAAATGCAGGACATAGCAAGAAGATGTTACAAATGAATCTTTTCTCTGTTCACAAAAATCTTAATCGAATTCGAATTAACAGAAACTAGCACACGCCCTTCGTGGTGGACAAAAGCACCTCGTGGGCATGCGTGATCGACACAATCTCCGTCTAGCACGTTGGTTATGGTTCACGGTCAAACTCTACAGCCTAAGGCAAACCTCTCGGAAGCGGGTTACAGCTTCCAGCTACATCTGCTTATAACCTATATCTGGTGATCTGGTACTAATATACAACTCTAAAAGGGAGAGGGGGACAAAGCTGCCCTCAGGCAGAAATCATGCATCAGTTGGGGGAACGGTGGTGGTGCGAGTCCGAGCGCGAGAACTTCGTGGTTAATTGCCATAACTCATTTCATCTTCGGCTCCTCAGCAGGAACTTCAGCAAAGCAAACAGGACATACCTGCAGAGCAAATGTAGTATACTCTTGTGAGCTAAAGAAGCAGATGTGTAGAAACGGAAAGCAGATATAGATTGTTCCTTTTTCTTATCACTGACCTTGTTGATGCTAAGCCATCTTGTCACGCAGCTGGCATGGTAAACATGCTTGCAGGGCAGTGCCATCTGCAGATCCCCTCTCCTATACTCCATTTGGCAGATTACACACCTGTTACCCATAGGGAAGTTCTAAAGATTATCTTCCTTTCTATTCAAGAGTCAGTACCAATTCGGTGTAATTGTATCCTCTACAGGTAAGCACAGACAAAATATTGCACTCATGATGAAGCAGTGTGCCGATGTAGACAGATACTACGGTACGGTTCAGAACTGATGGTGTACGAAATTGCAGCAAGATCTAACCTTTCACGGCGTGCTTTCTTCCTCGAGAAGAAACCACACTTGTATTTTGTGACCGGAAGTGATGCAATGCTTTCTTGGGAGAGACCACGACTTTGGGTTCCAACTGCCTCGCCCAAATCCAACAATTCCTGTCAACAGAAATTGTACATATTAGTGAACCAACTTCCAGAAGCAATCAAATGAGACAAAAGACACTAGCAATGAAACGAACGATTGATGAATATACAGCTTAACTATTGAAGAGTATTGTCGTTGAATAGTTTCAGTGCATGAGACCAAGAAAAGTAGTGTGACGTATGGATGTGTCTACCCATGAGTTGTCAAGCAAGTAAGTTTTAGATAAGCACGCCAAAAAGTACTTCTACGTGATTATTCAAGTCACAAAAAGTTTCTTCATCTGAAGTCACACCATAATTAATGTTCAGTATTTTGATCCTCGAAGCACCCAAATAAGAACTATACATTGACCAATCCAATTGTGCATGGTGTAATCTCTGCAGACTTCTCTACCTATCTCGCTCAACTCAAAGATATACAGGAAGCAGGGAGCATGACAAAATGGAGACACAAGCATGCAAGAGAAGTCATTAACCTCATATGTCATGTTGTCAGGATCGATGTTGTCTTGCCAAACAGCCTGGAATTACAACAATACTAACTTTCAGTGAATTGATGGGAAACAAAGTTTCCACATGACATACAGAAACAAAGGGAAAAAGTACTAGTTCTTAAAAAATACGCAAGCTACAAAAACTCATTTACCTGCGGGCTGCTTGAATTTTGGTGCACTGGTGTTTGGATGCCTGTAAGTGAAAACAAAATGAGAGTGTCAGAGATGTATCATTCGAGTAACTGTTTGGCTACAAGGTAAAGATTAAAAAAAAAATAGTCGGTTACTGCTATCATGTTATGTGGTAACCAAATCATAAGGATCCATTAAGATAGCATGTGCACAGTTTGTATTCCAAAATAGCCATTAATCAGTTAACTATGTAACAAGTAAAACAGCTGGATATAACATCAGTATCATGACCAAGCCAACCAAGTTTGCAGTATAATCTATAAATGCATAATGAAATAACAACGGTAGTCTAACCACACACATGTATTTTATGAGCCAACTTCCAGACTTCTCTTTTACTAAATATTGTAAGAATTCAATCAACTAAAAATTGGATCAAACCATAGAATGCCAGTCACTAATAGTCTGACACTAACAAACTTCCACTGTTATATGACTAACAGTAAGCAAAGGGTATGTGCTTACTAGTCTTTTTTGAAAGGAAGGGCTAATGGAGGTACTATTCAGTTCATTACCCAATCTAGATACAAACTACCTTGGTTTCAAGCACCGTAACATGTTAACAACTTAACATGTGTCTTAACCAGATATTGATAAAAAAACAGCCAAAAACAGTGAAGTGTGTTACTGCAGCTACAATCTAGTGACAGATGGAACCGGCCTTTAACCCTGTTTTAATACGCTAGTATCAGGAACTTCACATTGCTACCTTGAAAAATATTACAGTCAATCCTAGTACTTTAAGCGAACTTATGCTTATGTGGCTGACATCCCAGAATAATGATTATTTCAACTCCAACGCCCCTGAGTAATGATTATTTCAACTTTCAAAAACCATATGTCCAAAGTACTGAACTTACGTTCCTCTGTAGTAGAATTTGCATTTGCATGAGGAGCCTCACCACCCTGAAGGACTACATTGGGGGAGTCAGTATTGCTTACAGGCATGGGGTTATCCCAAACTCTGCGTCCAGCATCTGCTCTATGCATGTAATCATTCATGTCATATACATGCCCATAACTGTAGTAATTTCCTGCACCAGAATATCCGTACTTATACGAGTTTGTTTGCGTCATTGTCCAGTATGGATTGGCCTGCACGTTAGCAACAAATAAGTGTGAAATAGAACAGAAAATGATAAGGATTGATGAAACAGCGACAAAGGTCGTGACTGAAACTATTGTGATACTCATAAAAATGTGGAAGTGAGCTTTCAGGAATCATCATATTCTCCATTGAGTGACTCTATTTCCTTCTTTCTGTTTCTTAAAAAAGAAGCTGCTACTAGACTTGCAAGAAAATAATCTAGATTCATGAGGAACGTAAACAATCAAAATTTGAAATTCGTAAGTATCATGTTTGATTTATAAAGTAGCACAAGATATTAAAGAGTGGCCTTTACCAATCCCAGGCCAGATATAATATTACATCGAAGATATATGTGCATCAGTACGAAAGCAGTATTACAGTGAAAGGATCGAGGAAGCGGAATCAGCTAACTGTTGCACTAGGTTGAGAAAATAGACAAATATAATGTTTGATACCTGATCCTGGAAGGCATCTGCAAGAGCAAAATCCGCATGGGCGTATGTCAGGCCTTCGAAAAAATCCATGAAGCTCTCGGTCATGGTGTACGGATATCCGGTGTTTATGTAGTGGAGTTCCATCTGTCGACTCCCGTTCATCCCTCCAGATGGATCATGAACCTAAAATAAACCATACCACAAATCTTTCGTTAATCTTCACCGACTGAAAAAAAAATACAATCTGAAATGTACATTAGAAGTTGGGTTCCTTAAATCATGAAAACTTCGGATCAAGTGTAAGCAAAATTGAGTTGTTAGCCGAAGATCAAACAATAAGAACTATATATTATACATCAATGGACTGTGGAATATTTCGCACATTGCTCTTTTGACTGAACCAACTCCTGGAGGAGTTCAACAACACTACAGATCTTTGCTCCATCCTAGCTAAAACCAACAGATCAGGCATTATTGCCAGATTGCTTCCGGCAATGGATCCTGCAGAGCTGAAATGTGCATTGGTACCACGATGAACAATTTACCATTACACCGCAAAGGGATAGGTAGACAGACCAGAGGCGGTCCATTTGTCACCAGCCACCACTGGTACACCACTCATTTTTCAAACCGCAAAACTACCAGCACGACGCAGGAACCAATGTACGATCCAGCCAGAAAGAAAACCAAGAATCGAGGCCTCTACTCGAAAAAAAAAGTAAAATAAAACAGAAACCGAGGCGGGGCAAATCGCGACATCGAGCTTCCACGGAGGGGCGGATCTAGATGGCGTGCCGCGCGTGCACCGGCGCACCAAAGAAATTGCGGGGGTCAGTGGGATCTGAGTAACCGTTGGATGAACAGAAGCTCGTACCTGAAAACCCAATGGGGTGGGGTGGCGGCAGCGGGGACGCGATGGCGCGACGAGGAGGAGCGGGGACGGCAATGGCGGCGTCGCGCGTGAGAGGCGGAGGGGATGGGGGAGGTTGAGGCGTGAGCTGCGGCAGGGCAGGGCAGGAGGTGGTAGTGATACAGTGTAGGAGAAAGGGAGCAGCTTTGGGTCGGGTGAGGAAGAGGAACGGGAGGCACGGACGGGACAGTGGAGAAAAAAAATGCTATGGTCTGAATTTATGATCGAGCGAGGAACTACAGGGTGATGCAGTGGTTTCGTGTATAGTAGCCAAATTTTGGAAATATATTCGATTAATAACAATATTTTGGTATACATTTTTCACGAGCATAAAGACCGATTTCTACTCCGGTTCCACTCACTACAGGAAATTTATTCTTTTAGAAAATTACATTTTCTTACTGTATATTTTTTTGAAAACTGAGAAAGCGATTCCTAGGAGGTGCGTGGAGCAAAAAAAGCTTGTGCCGACTAAAGAGGAAAGAAAACCTGTGCGGACGGCCTTTTTCTGAGGTTGGCTCTACGCAAACGGTTTTCCTGTGTCGGCAATCTTCTCCGCGGCATGCTTTCCTGTAGTGACTAGCATAGAGAGTAAAATGACATTAAGAGTGACTCTTTCGTATTGGACTCTAAACTATGCAGCATTTCGTTACATTTCTAAAACATCTATTTATGGACAGAGGTAGTATATTTTTCACGTGCATAAACCACAAATTCGCTCTCAGATGACGGATTTCTACGTGTCAACGTGTGGGACACTTACATAGGGGTAAAATGACGTCGATAGTTGCCATTACAATAGGTAGGGATTAAAACGACATGTCTAGTTGAATCCTACGAAAAGATGAATTTTTTATTTTGATAAAGATTTTTCTATGAAGTCCAGTCAAAAAATTAAAAAAAAAATACACTATAAGATTTCTATGTGTTTATTCTCTGTAGGATATGATCTTATGAATTAAGTGGTTTAAAAAAATCATCATTGGTGATGGTTGTTGCTCTGGTGCGATGATCCTTTGGGACCTTAGCACGACGATTTTCTGTTTATTTACTACAACAAGCACTAGTACGACAAGCTTTGCCTAGCTCTAGTGATGGAGGGGCAAGGACAACGGTGCGTCTTCGGCTTGTGCTAGTGTCTGTAGTCATCGCTAGGTGATCCGAGTAGCAATTTATAATTTTCTTTATTTTTTGAACTATTTGTACTATTATTGATGATTATTAATAGATCGGAGAAGTTTTCGTAAAAAAGAAATTTTCATCAGATTTCAATTCGGCAAATATTTTTTTAAAATCCTACAAATCAAAGGAATTCATAATTTGTGACTACGGTCTTAAAAGAAACGTGTCAACCATGTGCCGCTCCTCTTTGGCACTTGCAGTTCCTGTAGTATAGTACGGGATGGAACAACGGAAGAAAAAAAAACCGACGTCGTTCGTACTTTGCGTTTTGTTAATGAGCAAATCATGCATGGAATTCAGCAGCGTACCCTAACGACACAAACATAAACAAGGTGCAGTACACACGCTTTGTTTGGTAAAAGTACACCGGCCGCGATTTCCAAAGGGTACTTGGGAGATTCTGCTGGATGGGGGTCTCAGGCTGTCCCGACTAGTGTTTACTTGTTGATGGAGCATTCAACGGTTCGACCCACTTTATTATTAAATAATAAATGTCTGGGGGTCGGGCGCCTCGTTATAAGAAGCGATAGCGGTGCTTTGAACACGGGCGCAGTTGCGGGTCAAGTACTCGACATCGTCCAGGTAGTCGGCTCGGCGGCACGGGTTGAACTCCCACACCCGAATGTGTCCCGGACGTGGGAGTAGAGCTCGAAGGATGGATCCTCCCGCGGATCGGCGCGAGAATGAGTCATCGGTGGTGAATCTCACCGCGTCGTGCGCACCCCTCCCATGGCATCACTAGTGTGGCCAGGGTGTCGAGACGCCCCAGGCCACCTTCATAGCATTGTAGCTACAGTACGGTAGTACGATAACGACGAGTTGGTGCCCGGTTGTTGGCCAACATTTGAATTGGTACTTGGAAAAATTTTAATCAAATTTATATGCCTATTTGCTAGATTTAAGTTTTTTTGTCAAAAGAAATACGGAGTACTAGTATTGAGAAGTGCTGGTTTTGGGTCGTCGGTGTGGAACGTCCTTCCCAAGTGAAAGGAGCAAGTGTGGACGAGGCCAATAGGGCAGTAGCAGCGCCTATTTGAGGCGTGAGGCCGGTGGAGACGATGGGGAGTGGCTGTGCAAATTTGGGAGAAACAGTGTTTGCCAAGTAGGCGAGACGCCGACACAGTCTCGGAATGGAACCTGTTTGCCTTGCGCTTGCTTGCTTGCTAATCATGGTGTCACTTGGATTCGTTCGGATAAAGCGAAAGGCCACGCACCCAGCAGCTGCTATTGTCGCTGACAGTGGGTCCGGTCGGTGGCGGGCCCGCGTGTCGTTCTGATTAGGGTCAGGGGTGCGTGGAGGACGCTTGGGTTGTACGCAAGGCGGCACAGCGCGAGGGGCCCGTCCGGTCGTGGCAGTGGCAGCAGGCGTGACGCTTGGAATTTGGCCTTTCCCCACGGCACGCCCACCGAGGCAAGGCGTACACGCGAGCGCAGGAAGTAGAATGACAGGTGGGGCCGGACGGAGAGGGGAGACTGGGTTCGGTCGGTGGGGCCGCGGTCCACCGCCGCGCGTCGCTTTTGTCTCCCCGGGCCGGCCGGCTCTTTGCTCTCCTGGTTTCGCGCTGAAAAGGGGTGCGCGCATGGGATCTCCGCTCGCCGTTACGCTGCACGTGAGCCCGGTCCATAGGCAGAGCGACTCGACTCGACTCTCCTGTCAGTAGCGAACGAGTCCACGGCATGCGAGAGAGAGGGCGTCGGCGTGGAGGATTTGATCGATCGGGCCCTCTGCGGCTCTGCGTGCTGCAGTGGTGGGTTCTGGAAGGTACGTTGGGGCGTCCGGCCGGGGAAAGGCGACACGTTGGCCAGTTGGGTCGGGCCCGGAGGTGGCATGCCATGCATGGGGAAAAGCAAGCCACGGCACAGTCTGCTGCTACTCCGCCCCGCGCGTGCCTATCGCATCAAGGCCTCGAGGGCATCTCCAGCGTGACGTCTGGCACCACCTCCAGCGAGGCGATGCAAAGTGACTGGGCCGTCCACGGAGACGGAAACCTGGCCCAAATATGCGCCAGGTTTGCGTCTCCGCGGACACTCGGCGGTCGCGGAAAATGTCCGCTCGGTCCTCGCACGGGCTCGCCTGGCAGCGGCACAACAGCTTCGTCTTCCGTGGCATTACTTCCGGGCGGCGCGCTGCAGCCTTTGCAGGGCCGCGTTAATGAAGTGCCTCGGCTTCCGCGAGCGTGCGCAGCGTCGATGCGTCTTCTCCGCCAGTACTGGCACCGAGGCGTCGCTTCGGCAGTCTGCGGCCGCGTTAATGGCGATGCCTCGCGTGGCTCGCGGCCGTGGCCTACCTCTGCGCACGTAGTAATGGCGATGCCACGCGTGGCGCGGCCGTCGTCCTGCCTCCGCGCTATATATACAGGGGTTCACCATGAGCACCTCCTCCCCACAAACCCTAGCCGCCACTGCCGTAGCGCCGCTTCCTCTCAAGCAAATCCACCATGAGCAGCGCCAGACGCGGCCTGGCTGCCGCGCCTCCACCTCCACCTTCACCTCCCACTCCACCTCCTCCGGCGTCGAGCTCCTCCGAGGAGTTCGACTCTGACGACAGCACGGACGACCTCCTCGACCCGGTCAGGGACGCCGCAGCCCTGGCACTCGCGGCGCAGGAAGCAAAGGAGGAGCTAGCGGGCCACGCGGCGTTGGACGCCGAGCTGGAACAGCGCAGGCTCGCGGCTGCCGCTGCAGCCGAGGACTCCGACTCGGAGATATCTTGGTCATCCGATGACCCTGATGCGCCGGCGCCGGAGGAGAGGGCGGCGGAGCAGCGGGCCCTCGTCGAGTCTTTCGAGACGCTCAAGGACGAGGCCGCCAACGCGGGGCTGGAGCAGTGCCTGCAAGAGAACGCAGCGGCCGCGCGGGAGGCGGCGGAGAAGCAGGCGACGGAGCGATGCAACGACGGTGCCGGCCCGTCAAAAAGCAAGTAGTCTAGGTCTATAGATCTACTTTGTATAGTTTTTATGCATTTTTATGTACTACTTTCAATGTTTGTACTATGTTGCAATTCAAAAAATGGGCCGCCTCGGTGGGAGCACACCCAGACACAAACGGACGAGCGGACAAAATATATCCGCGGGGCGATGCAAACGGACGCTCGCGATCACTTTTGGAACTGAAATGCGTCGCGCCGCTGGAGATGCCCTGACGCCGGACCCAGGCAACGGCCCGCGGGGAACGCATTTGTGCTATACTAGTAGTTTTTTGCCATGCGATGTATCATGTATATATACACGTATAGGGCATTCTCCTGTTTGGTTTGGATAAGAATGTGTAATGGAACGGTTCCATTTTATATTTAGTTCGGACCCAACAAGTGGAATGGAACGGTTAGAATTGGGTTCACCGCGCCACTTTACTTGCCAATGGTGAGCATACCTTTTTAAACATAACACCTTTGGCCCGGCTTTATATATAAAGCACTCATGGCGAATAGTAGTAGCGATACAACACACACCACATAACAGGTATCTCCATCAGTCTAGTGCCACCATACGAATACAAAGTCCGAAACCCAAAGTAAAACAACATAGGGCAAGCGTGGAGCCGCGCCAAGGTAGCAGGAGAGGCAGCATGTACTCGTCGTTCCATCCAGGATGTCGATGACGTCGGTGTCCTCCGGCCCGGATCCTCGCGTGCAGCCTCCTAACCTCGTCCAGCACCACGTACAGCAGTGGTCGGTCCCTCGGTCTGACCAGAACCCTCCAGCTCTGCATATAGATAGATATTTTGAAGATAGCATCAGCCGGGCTGGTGATCAGGGAGCCCTCAATAGCTGGCTTGTTGCGGATGTTTCAAAGCGCCCAACTTTGAGCGGCGAAGGTGAACCAAGCTATCCTATGAAGTCTACCCGACAAGCCGTTGGCAATGGCTACGAAGTCCGCAGCCCCTGCTGGGTCCCAAGAGCACGCAAGGAGTTCCCTAATCCCTGCCCACATAAATTTTGCGATGTGGCAGGTGAAGAAGATATGGTCACATGTTTCCCATTCTCAACATAGGGCACATCGCCCATTCGATGGCCCATTCCGCTTGAGCAGCTGGTCTCCGGAGGGCAGGCTACGCCGGAGAAGTTGCCAGAGGAAGACCCGGATCTTTGGCGGTACCCTCGTGCACCAAATCTCCTTAAAGTGGGTAACCGTCCCCCATCGGGATAGCTTGGAGTACATCGAGATGGTGGAGTACTCACCGGAAGGCTCAAGAGCCCAACGAACCACATCGTCGCCCTCAGAAGCGGGCGAGAGATCAAAGATCCTGCAGAGGTTGTCCCATTCAACCCTTTCAGCTAGGCCGAAGGTGCGACGGAACCTTATCCTCCAGCCCTCGTTGGTCCTGACCCCCTGGACAGTAGCAAAGTGGTTGTCGCAGCAAGCAAACAGCCGTGGAAAGGTGAAACGGAGGGGCCCAGCGCCCGTCCACCAGTCCAACCAGAAGTAGGTCCTACGCCCATTATGAATCTGGTGTTTGGCGCCCATTTTAAAGTACCATTTGATCTTCTGTATGGCGTTCCAGAATTGCGATCCTTTGGTGGGAACCGCCGGGGAGAATAAGTCATGGTCCCCAAGGTACTTGGCCCTAAGAAGGTCTGCCCATAGGCCTTCCTCGTTACGGTAGATCTTCCGGATCCACTTTACCATTAAGGCGATGTTCATGGACTTGGTGTTTAGGATTCCCAACCCTCCAAACACCCGAGGTTTGCACACAGTTGCCCAGCCAACCATATGGTACTTGCGTTTGGGCCCCACTCCCTCCCAGAAGAAGCGGGACCGGTGCTTGTCCATCGCTGCATGAGTCGTGTCATGAAGCAGGTATAGGCCCATGGCAAACAGCGGGAGGCTTGAGAGACAAGAGTTGGTGAGCTCAAGTCTCCCAGCGGATGCCAAGAAAAGGCCCTGCCAAGGCTCGACCCTGTGTCCGGCCTTCTTCGTGAGGAAGTTCTAGTCCACGACTGAGAGGGGGCGGTCGCTGACAGGTAAGCCAAGGTAATGAAACGGCAAGCTCCCGAGCTTGCAGTTCAGGGAGTCAGCCACCCTCTGACGCTCCAGGTCCGTGACCCCTGTCACAACCACTTCGCTCTAGGGAGAGTCGACATTGCACGCCTTAATTTTGGAGTCATATCCCTTATTCCGAAAATCCAGGGTGCGGACACCATCAAGCAATTTAGACCAATCGGTCTCATTAATGTCATTTTTAAATTCGTCGCTAAGGCCAATGCTACCCGCCTGGCACCTATTGCGCATAGGACTATTGACCGTAGCCAATCGGCTTTCATCAGGGGCAGGGGCTTGCACGAGGGAGTGCTTGCCTTGCATGAGATCGCCCATGAGTTGAGGGTCAAGAAACTTAAGGGCCTTCTCCTCAAACTAGACTTTGAGAAATCCTTCGATCGGGTAAGCTGGGACTTCCTGAGAGAAGTGCTGTTGCGGAAGGGTTTCTCTCCCATGATCGTGCACCGCTTGATGCAACCAGTCTCGGGTGGCCAGACTGCAGTCAACGTTAACGGTGTCATCGGGGAGAACTTCAGGAACGCTCGGGGTGTGAGGCAAGGAGACCCTCTATCCCCGATCATGTTTGACTTTATGGTGGACTCCCTGGCGACTATCATTGCCAGGGCCACCGAAGCTGGGCACCTCAAGGGTGTGGTGCCTCACCTCATCCCGGGCGGAATCACCCACCTCCAATACGCAGACGACACCCTGATTCTGCTGGAGCCCTCCGAGGCTGGGATTGCTAATCTTAAGCTTCTACTTCTCTGCTTCGAGAATATGTCGGAGCTTAAGATTAACTTTGCGATGAGCGATGGTGAGCATACCTCCCACATGTAACAAAAAAAATTCGGCAGCATTTCTTTTGTATTTCCCTCAATACGCAATAACAAATATTTACTGAGAGACAAAACACACATATAACTGTTGAACATGACACATATTTCAGCCCATACAACCACACATTCCATTATCATCGTGACACGGCTAGTTAATGCCACGTATCCATACAAAAGCAATATTTAGAGTTCATTGCAATCCACTGAATTGGGGAAAGTTCACATAACGTGGTAGGAATAGTAGTCTTACAACAACACATAACTGAACACGATACCATCATTTAAAATTATAGAACACCCTCAAGGTCTTCTCCACATACCTAGTCACCCAAACCAACTTGTCGTCAAGGCTCAGCGTCATGAATGCATTCGCGATTTTAGGACTATCAACAAGATAAGCATAGTAGTGAGCTATATGTGAATCATCAAATCCCTTGATGGCTGCCAAAGCATCCCACAAGCCATCAGGTATAGCTTCATTGTCTCCACCAGACTTCATAAGAGCAACAACCATCATTTTGAACCCATCTTTGAGAGTGGTGACTAATGGATCATCTTCAATGTGTACAACCTTAGCCTTCTTTTTTGGTGGTGCTTTGGCAGAAGACTCGCCTACATTTGGTGACCTTTGCAGCTCACTTTCTTCATCAAGATCAATAGAGAATGTATCATTGCCGGACTTTGCATATTTCCCAGTAGCCGTGGTTGACCCAAAAATTGTTTCCATTGCACGATAGTGTTCAATTGGGGTATTCAACAACGGGGTATCAGATTTGTTGTTCTACAAAAAATGCAAAAGTGACTAACATACTATATACAAAAAGAAGGCAAGTAACTAACAAACTGAGTAACATACTATAGATAAAAACTTACCATGCAATACCCTGCATACTGTTCACCGCTAAGCCTAATAGTGCAAGTATCCTCGTCCCATATAGCTCCACTCAGATTTTTCAATTGAACTAGCTTGCCCCAAATCTTCCTCCACTTTGTAAGATGGTTACTAATCTGATCTCCGGTTAAAGGAAGCTTCAAATTGTCATTCAAAACCTTAGCACATTGGTTGTGATGGTAAGTCTTAAATCCACTTGATGTTCAAGCACCACTAGCCACAAGGTCGGCCAAGAATCCTAGCCTCATGGTAGACATGGGAGTGGTCCAGTGAACGACCTCACTCTTGGTAGTGCTCCCGCTTGCCCCGGTGACACTTCCCCCGGTGTCCATTCCTGTCCAGCCATATAAAGGTTGCCAAAAAAGATATTGCCAAAAAAAGAGCACATGGCATATATCGCTGCTGCCTGCCGCCGGTGCCTGCCGCTGCTCCGCCCGTGTGGTGACCCAGCGTACCACTGCATGGTGTAGTACACAAGTCGTTGACATAACACAAGTGAAACACCGTTCCACTCATATTACATCTCTCAGAGTGGTACAACAGAAACATATGCGAGTCCAAGGTATGTCTATAGAAGTACACACGAAGCTGTTTACATAAGATCCACACAGCCTCCTACTTTACAGTGAGGTAAAACTTCAAATAAAGCTCCAGAAGAACGACTCGTAGTCTATATTATAGCTAACTCAAGTTTAAGAGCTAATTGGCTTGCTATAGAACTCTAGCTACTTAGGTGCTAGGATTTAGGGAAAGGTTCCCTTCTATTACTAGTCTAGGTTTCCATTATAGCTGATGCAGAAGTTGACTCCATTGACTTCTTTGATTGGATTCTTCATCTCGTTGCAGTTGACTCCTTTGTCTTCGAGTTCCATGGTAGTTTCTCCTTCAGTGCCTTGATCTAAGAAGTGGGTTCAAATGGGATAGAATGAGTACGAGCGTACTCAGCAAGTTCATATTAGGAAATATGTGTATCATGCACTAGCTACAGCCATAGACCAGAAAGTCATAGGCCAATGCAAGTTTTTGTAATCATTTCTTCAAAAGGTTTATTTTATTCTGAAAACTATGCCCGTCAGTCTTCACAGGTTGACTAGAACTTCGTGGAGTTCCTTTCCTGCCGCGTTCGCAGTTCCCTTCCCGGAACAGGGAGTGACAGTCACAATTCTTGATACCCTCTGCAGAGGTGCGTTACTTTACCCCACAAGAGATCTTAACCATGTTGCCGGCCGAGAGTATGTCCTCAGCTCGTCCACACTTCCTTTGGTGTGAGGCCCGGTATAAGATCCAAGCCAATCACTGCCTTCTCCGCGACCACTGCAAACCCACCCTTTTGTCCAACCGTACACCTCCGAGTAGACTTCCCCAGATAATACGGCTTTACTCATGGTGTACTCCGGACAATCCATCATAGATCGTAGAGCCATCATCACTAATGGATGGGGATTTAAAAGGCTATCCCAACCTACGGCGGTGCCTCCAACACCCCGCCGGCTCTACCAATCCGTTGGCGTGCGAAGGGAAAAGATACGAGCTGACTTCCCAGAGCCATTATAGATCTTATGGATAACGCGATATGTACGGCGCTAGAATCACTGGACGGCATTGGTACTTAGTCCTAGATGAGTAGTACCCATGCAATGGAACCTCCACCATATCAACACATACCATGGTTCCATTGCCCACCACATAGTCATATTCATAATTGTAAAATAATACTTTGCTTTTCAATGCATGAGTGATAAGTATAGTACTTTGCATATAGTTTGATACAAATAATCAAATGACATGAGCAAGCGATGAACTTGCCTTTCTTGACTGCAAGATTATGCAGGCAAAAGCTTCGATGCGTGATAACTCCAAATGCTTGAAATACCATCATCGTCCGTAAGGACAATGCTTAAAGAAGCTGGCAAAGATGCTATAATGCATAGTATGAGATGCAATCGTCCCGAGCGTAATCTAACCTCGATGATTAAGGATGTATGAGTTGTAAAGATTTCTTTAGGGTTGGTTGCACTTGTAGAATGGTTCTCAAACAAGGTTCTTATTAGGGTTTGGTTATATTAGCATCATAACCAAGTGATATAAGACATCATAACAAGTACACATATAAAGAATAGTGGTGGAACAATATGTAAAGAACAGTGGTCAATTTTAAGTTCTACAGGACATGGTTGATGATTACTTATTCTATACTTCAAAAGAATAACTTTTGAAGAACATGTTGATTTAGAAATAGTAAGTACTTTAAATAGGAACTAAGGCTTCTATGGTTTAATTAACATTTGTACTTCAAAAGAATAACTTTTGAAGAACATGTTAATAAGGACAAGAACTACTTTAAATAGGAGCTAAGTACTATTAGGGTTTACTAATAGGGCTAGTTGGTGCTTAAGTAGAAGTGATCTAAATGCAGCAAGTATTAGTAGGTTTATTACTATGGTTTCTCCTAAGCATTATATCAAAGGATGGTTATTAAGGTGTTGCTATGAGTTAGGGTTTACTATGTCTTCAGATTTGCTTTACCAAATAATTTCTAATAGTTTCTAAGCTAAGTGGCTTATCATTTCCTAAGTAGGGTTTAGTTGAATAGGAGCATGTGATGTGAATTGCTACACAAGGTTGGTACTAGGGTTTATCATAATAGTTCTACTAGGGTTTGATGGTTGAGGTTGATTCTAATGGTATGGTATGTAGGATTGATGATCAATGGTGCTAACATGTGGTAACAAGCTAGGGTTTATACCTAAGTGATACTAGTGAATCATATAGGTTTTAATTGAGAATAGGAACATGAAATGATAATCTCATGTGACTTGGTTTATGCTAATGGATCATAAGCATGCATTCATTGGTTTCTTATTAGGGTTCTATAGGTATATGTGAATCTCATATGATCTCATATGACACATAACTAGGGTTTTATAGTTACTACTAATTTAGGTTGATCACATGAAATAATGGGATCCAAGTCTTACTAAATTGAAACTAGGGTTTCTAAGTTATGGTACAACTCCTAAAATAATAATTGATAAATAAAGTTGTGGTTACTAATTATTTTGAATCAAAACTAGTAATTGTTTGACATTTTATTAATTTTCCACAAGAATTAATAATTAGGGTAACTCTTATTTTGGTTTAATTAGGAATCAGGGTTTAATAATTCTTATTAGGTTTAAAGTATTTGACTTAAAATGTTTAAGTAAACAATTGTTGGGCTACCAAAATAGTATTGGCTTTTAATATTTTCTTGAGTTATTACTATTTAAAGAAAATGGTAAATGGTAATTTGCAAATTAGAGTTTATGAATTACCACTAATAATTAAGTTAATGCAAATATGATAAATAAAATTAATCTTAACATTTTACTTAGTTACTGAATAGTTAAAATTTAATTTTTAAATTTCACTAATGATTGGATTCAATTTGTTTTTTAAATAATTGAAAAGGCCTAATTAACCAAATTAAAAATAAGTGAATTTTTATTTTGACACACATTTTGTTTTATATTTTATTTGAATGGAGTTTATTTTTGTGAGCATTTTGATATATTATTCATATTTTTCTGAGTTGAAATGATTTTTCTATGATTTTACAAAGTTTCAGTGATTTTCTGGAATTTGAAATTTAAACGAAATACTAAACGTACCGGTTCGTTTCTAGTCTGAGTCACTGACTGGTGGGGTTTGTCTCCACGTCGGATGCCACGCAGGCAACGACTGGTCAAAGTGGACTGGGCTGTTGACCGCACCGGCGTTTAACCGCCGGCGGCCAGGGCACGGTGGCGCCGCCGATTTGTGGCGTCCCGGGATGCGCGAGTATACTTTTCTGGATCCCCACGACCTACTGAACACGATGGTAGCGGTGGTTTGCCGAGAAACTCGCCGGAGCATCGCCGATAATTATGTCCGCGGCGGAGCTACACCGGCCAAATGGCTAACCTGAGCTAGAAATGATTCTAGGAAACAAAAGGATGCCCTATCGGTGCGCAAACTCACCCTGGACTTGCTGGTGTGGTCGGCGACGTCGATTACTGACGGGGACGAGCTCAATTTCGCCGTTACCGGCGAGGTACTGCAAAAGGGAACCTTCAAATTTGCTCTGCTGCGACCTCCCCTTGATGCTGGGCTCCTCCCAGATGCTCTACGTGACCAGGCGCGTCGACTGAGCCACGCCCTGGACTTCGGGATGGCCTCCAGCAATGGCTTCTTCCTCGACTCCGGCGAACTGGCGCGGATGAAATTGAGATATAGAGAGAGAGATAGGGAAGATCTGGAGGGGTGGATGAGGTCAAGAAGTGCTTGGCGGTGCCTTTCCCCCCTATTTATAAGCCGAGGGGAGCTCGGTGGCCTCGACACGACGACGACAATGTTGAAGAGGTGGCGGCGTCTGGAGAGTTTGTCTGGGCGCCGATCTTTTTCCTCCGGATAGGCTCGGACGCGAGAGACATAGGGAGGAGTTCTGGAAGCTTCCACGCGTCCGGGGCGTCCTTATCGTCGACGAGGCTCGTGGCCTACTGGCGCAAGCTCGCTGTCGACGCCGGGGAAGACGACGGTCGATTTTTTCCTCTCGCACGATTCTTAAAGCAACCCAAACGGTAAGTGGTTTTGGGCTGGGCTGATACTGGGCTTGGTGGACGTGGTGGTTGCTGGGCTGCTGTGGTTTCTGAGGTCCACCAGGTAAGTTTCCCTCCATTTTCTTTTTCAAATTTCTGTTTTCTTTTTCTGTTTTTATTTACTGGTTTTAACTTGATTTGAATTATGTGTTGTTTTGCAGATTTTAAAATATTTTAATATCAGAACAATTTGATAAGGCTACCTGTTGTATTGTTTTATTTATAAACAATTATTTCATAATTGATTAATTTGGTGTTCTTGTGAAATGCATTTTAAATTGAAAATGAACATGGTTTTAAATGTTTATCTCTATTCCTTTTATTTAGGAACCACTCTTTTTGAATGGTTGAAAATTATAACATGTGCTTGGTGAACACTTTGTTAAGTTTGACTTGTACATCATAATATGGATTGTGCACATATTATAATTATAGCTAGGGTTTAAAATAAATGGCAATGGGAATGGATTGGTTCATGATTTTATGTGAAGAATTGTTTCCAAAGGTTTAAGAATATGGTTGTCTTCACTCTGTATTAAATAATCTTGCTTAGCAAACTACTGACTTGAATTATTTAAGATAGATCCTAAGTTCATTATGGTTAACTCATTTGTTAAAGTGTTTGTTTAATTATGACACAATATTCCATTTGGGCAACTAAACAAGGTGATTGGAAACCAAAGTGGAATTGGTTATTGGTTTCACCCTACTCACCAAATAGAATCTAGTTTAAAGGTATATATGGCTTGGGTTATTATTTGTGATACATAATACACAAGTTAGGAAACAATATTTTATGTGGAGCTAATCCTATGTGAAAGGACTAGGGTTTTGGTAATGCTTCACTAATTGAAGTATTGAATAGGCATGAGGTATGGCAGGGTTCTAATTATAATCCAAAGTGATATTTGGATTGGCAAGGTTTAAATACAACATCATTACTACTCTATACAAGGCATGAGTATTGGTCTGGATTAACTACTATTTATATATTTATCATTTCATGTGATAGATGAGATCTATGGATCACATATATAGGTTTAACTTATCATCTCAATTTATAAGATAAGATCATGCATTAGACATGATCCACTTATTCCTCACTAATCTCTCTTCTTTAATCCTTCTATCAACACACTCAATTAGACTCTTAGGGTTTATGATCATCACCCAATTTGTCATGATCAATGTGTTGGTCTCATAACAACTCATTAGTGAATTATGGTTCTCTCTCCAAGATTAAGTATAAGTCCATATACTTGAGTATACCTTTGTAGGTTGAGCTACTCTGAATAGGTAGGGTTCCTCTAGGGTTTATGATCATTACCAAGTTGTAATGATCACAACACTTGCCTCTCTATAATTACTAGAAGAATGGGTTCTTGCTTACCATCAAGTGTGAGCTAGGTCAAGTAGAGTTTAATACTTGACTTACATTTCTTGTATCATTGGTTAGTATCAACAAGTACCTCAATTGGATAAGGTTTAAATTGTAATCTAGGTTTTATTCAATGGATAGAATATGCACATGAATGATTCTCTCCTTTCTCTAGGTTTAATGATATGAGTTGGGAAACAAGGTTGGAATTGTCAAAGTTAATGAAGAATGAATATGCATGTTCTTGACTTGGTTCAAGTATTGTAGTTGAAAAGATATACCATGTGACTCATGGTAGGAACATTTATTTAGTAGAAGACATGGATAAGATAAGTAAAGAATAGTGTCTTATTTATTTGTGTTCTTTGATTTATAGTTGAATAATTATTCATGTGTTGTTGTAAGGAATGTCATGTTGAGATCCTTTATAAGATCTTGTAGTTAATCCTTACTTAAGGTGTTGTTTGTTGTAAATCTACTTCTATTTGATCTAGCCCATAGATCAAATCATCTCTACCCAAAATAAGGTTTTAGCAAAAATCACAGTGAGGTTTATAGCGCTTGACTTGATGATCTACTTCAATTCCAGCAAGTCAAGTGAAACTTCAGTTACTGTGGTAAGTTTTATTTGAATCACGAAAATTCCCCGGATTTTCTATGCATGAATGCAATGCACACTTTGGTGTTCTCTCATTTTATTGCCTCTAAACCTGGGGTATTACAGCCCGCTTGCGCCCGGTCGCCGCCTGCGGCTGCCGCCCGATCGCCTGCTCACTTTCTACCGGTCAGAGGAGGCGTGCGAGATGAGGAGAGGCGGGAGGCATGGCGGCGAGGAGTCGAGGAGAGGCGTGGCGGCGCGGGGTGGACGAGGGAAGACGGGCACGGGTGAACGAGGGGAGACGCGAGGGTTGGCTCGCTCGGTGAGCGTAAGGAGTTTTCTTTTTTTTCTCGCTCAACGCGGTGTTGATTAGCTGCTCGTTCCACCAGGTTCCACCGATTTGGTGGAACGGGTGTATTCCGAATCTAAGGGGTATATTCCATTTTGAGAAACCACTTGCTTCTATTCCTCCTGCCTAACCAAACATAAGAATAGCCTCTAGGAACAGAACGGTTCCATTACATTCCACCCCATTCCATTACCAAACACACTCGTAGAGAGTGTTTTGTAGTATAGCCCGCAGCCTCTTTAACCTCGGTCGATTAGATGAAAATAGTGTAGGGATTCGTTGCATAGAAAACAAAAAATTCCTACCGCGAGAACGCAATCCAAGCCAAGATGCAATCTAGAAGACGGGAGCAACGAGGGGATGATCGAGACTCACCCTTGAAGATTTCCAAAGCCTATAAGAGTAGGCTCTTATTGCTGCGGTAGACGATCACTTGCCGCTTGCAAAAGCGCGTAGAAGATCTTGATCACGGTGCCACGATCGGGCAGCACCTCCGTACTCGGTCACTGTCGTCGTGGTGAACGAGCAAATGCCATAGGATGGCTTAGATTGGGGCCGAATGGACGAAGAGGATTCGGGGGAGGGTTTGTGATCAGGTGGGATGAACTTCCGGATGGTTTCCTCAAGAACTTGGCCAAGGCCAGAGGTTGAAGAAGAAAGACACAAGGAAGAACTCACTCTAGATCACCATGTTCATTGATTCACACAAGTTACAGGTTTTTCTCTCTCTGTGTTCCGCGCCCGTGAAGGAGAGCTGCCCCCTCTCCTTATATAGGGGAGAGGGTGGCTTACAGTGCAAGAAACCCTAATGGCATCTTTGACTGGACAAACTACTTTACAAAGCTACTGTACAAAGCTACTTTAATCATAGATGACACCGGGGTCTTCTTTAATCAGGGAGGCTGACGTCCTCCGGCTTCTTTCTTCGTCATCTTCTTCTTTATCGTCAGCCCTTCGTTTAAAGCTACTTTGCTTAGCTCATCCTTGTCTTCTAGCTCTGGAGAGGATCTTTGACCAGCCTTGCCGACAAGCCCTTCCTTCCGGTGGCCGGTACCTTTTCTATCCGGTTCCGGTATCCCTCCTATGAGGATACCGGTTTAGCCTGTTCAGCCAAACGCCTATCTTAGACTCCGGCATGAACATCTAACCGGTATCCTGATGGCTCAAACCATCCGGTTTGGCATGCCTTTGGCATACCAGGGGTCATCCCCCCAACATTAGTCCCCGAAGCTGGTATAGTCTGGCGGATCCTATCCAACAGACCATGCCAGGTTCTTACGTCTTTGGATACCGGTTTGATCCATCCGGCGTCAGGCTCGGATCCGGCATCTTTGCCCGGATCTTCCTTATCTTTCTTTGTAAGTCTTTCTCCGGTATCTTGTCTTCCGGTACCTTAACCATTAAACGCCTCCTCGGCGAAGTCGAGAATATCTCGGGCCCCGCGCCTGACAGAGACATGCGCACTGTGACTGACGCGCCAGTGTCAGTTGTCATTTCGCTTCGACTCCCGCGCGCCCATTTAATGCCCCGCTACGGATCCCACTAGCCGTTCTGGATCTCCTGTGTGCCTCCGTGTTGCCTCTTATTTTTTCGCGTGTATCTCTCCGACACGTGGCGGCCCATGGTGCGAACCGCCACGGCCCAGCGGTTTTTAGCCCACTTCCCTTCTTCTTTATAAGCGCAACCGCCGCTCCTTCCTCCTCTTCTCGCATTCTCCACTTCCTCGCGCACAGTGCTCTTCGCCTCCGTGCCTTCGCCGCTCTCCGTCCGCCGTCGCTCGCCCGAGCCCCGTCGCCCGGTGAACTCACGCCGCAGTTCCGCCGGACTTCGTCGTGCGGAAACCTTCTGCAGCGCGCTCACCGCGTCCGCTGCATTCGTGCTTCCTCAAGAACTTCCTCGCCTCGCCGTCGACGGACTTCCTCGCCGGCCGCAGGCTCCCCGTTTCTCCGGCGAACCTCTTCCTCCGCGACTCCGCCGCCTCAGGTTAGGCCCGATGCGCCTTTACCCCTTTCCTTCTTGCGTTTCAGATCTTGGGGGCGGTAGAGTATTTATCCCTTCTTTATTTTGCTTTTCCTCTTACTCGTAGATCTTCGCGCGAGGGTCTGTTTGGGGAAAACTGTTTGCCGATAGATTCCGGTGTCGCCTAGATCCATATGTCCAGCGAAGGGTCTCTCCCCGCTGCTACCTCTAGTAACCAAGGTAGTAGCTCCTCCGACGGGCTAACCGAAGATCTTGCCCGGATGGATCTGGCATCTAGCCGGGGCCAAGAGGCCGGCACGTCTAGCCGGGCCTCCGGAAAAGATAAGACACGCGGAGCCTGGAGGGGCTCCGACGTGACTCAGTTCGAGATCGACTGGCTCTACCGGTCTAGGAGGATTCCGGAAGGAGTCATCTGCCGGCTTCCAGGCGACGAGATCCAACCGGTGCTCGAACCTGGTGAAGTCGTTGTTTTCCTTGCTCATTTTGAGCGTGGCTTCGGCCTTCCTGCCTCTGATTTCTTTCGCCAATTCCTTAACTTCTATCGTCTCCAACCTCACCACCTTCCCGGCAATGCCGTCTTTTATCTTTCTTGTTTTGTGGCCTTCATGGAGGGCTACATTGGCATCCGTCCCGCTCGCGAGACGTTTGCCCGCTTTTTCTCCCTCCGGATCAATTCGGTCCAGGGCAAGGACATTCCCAAGCCCAAACCCCCCTTCAATGCGGGTCTTGCATCATCGGCTCCCGCCAAGGGAGCCCCTTTTAAGTTCAACGGCCTCGAGTCTTGCCGGTTGTGGCGGACGACGTTCTTCTATGTGAAGAACGCGGGCGGCGTCGACCTCATCAACTTGCCGGCGTTCAACCCGGCGCCGCCCGCCAAGACCAAGCGGCGGTACAACCCCGGTACGGATCACGCCGAGACGAGCCGGGTGGTGCGCTTCATGCTGAGGTTGATGAAGGACACCAACATCCGCTCCGACGATATCATCCGCGCCTTCATCAGCCGCCGGGTGCTTCCCCTTCAGCAGCGCGCTCACAAGATTAGTGAGATGTACGGCCCCGGTGATCCCACCAAGATCACCGGCCTGGCCTTAAGCAAAGAGGATGTGGTCCTAAAGGCTAGCCAAATCTGCCAAACGGACATGCCGGATGACTGGGAGTGGGGCCTTTGCCCTCTCAGCGCCAGGAATCCTCCGTCCAAAGATGTAAGAAGATATGCGGCTCAGGTCGTATTACCGGTAACTTTCGTACTTGCGTCTAATCTCCCTTTTTTCCTTTGTTTTCAGGCTAAGGCCCGCTTCCCCCGGATTGACTCAGACCGACGAGGCCCTTGCCGGAAGAGGCCTCTGGACAAGTTCGATCCGGATCCCGTTATCCATTGGCTGGATCTGAGGATGGGCCGGACTCCATCTTCTCGCCTCGGCAAGTCTCCGCCGGAACCAGCTGGTTCGTCTGATGACTTGACCTTGCTTGAGGTAGCCTTTCTGTTCGTTTTCTTATATTCTTTTTGTTACTTCCATCCTGTAGACATTCCCTCAGCCAGCAACAACCCACAGGTCCATGAGCACGAGCCCCCCCTGCAGGCCGAGGTTGGGGACGAGTTCCTGGATAAACTCATGGCCGAAGGTCAGAAGAGTGATCCTCCAGCTGCTGGCGCTGGCCCCAGCCATGCTCCCTCTGCCAAACGCCCTCGGACTGAAGTCATTGGAGGGAAGCAGGTTAGCACCAAGCGCTACAAGCAGAAGCGGATGCCGATGTCTTCCGGGTAAGTTTTATTTCTTTTTATGCTCTCTTTGTTTCCACCGAGTTCTTTTCCGGTTGCTTTTTTCCAATTCGCTCTCTTTTTCCTTTCTTTCAGCCCTGCGCTTGAGCTTGGCTCTGCCGGCTCCGCAAGGACCTCAACTCCTCCTCCTCACTCAAGTCCGGTACCATCTGGTGCCGGCAACACCCTGCCTCCTCTTCGGGAGGCACTACAAGTTCGGGCGCGCGGCCCCAACACCTCCCGATCACCGCGCGGAGGAGGACTTCACCTCCCTCCGGAGACCCAAGACACCGGCGCCGGCAACATCGGCGCCGGCCGGAGCAGAATGCGGGCAGGCGGAACCTTTGGTTCCTCCTCCCCCGAAGAAGAAGAAGAAGCAGTCGAGCTCTTCCCCTACTGCGCCGGATACTTCCGCGCCGGTACCTTCTCCTCCTCCCGAGGCCACGCCGACACCGCCGCCCAGCCAAGGACCTTCCGCGGCCAAGCAACCGGCGCCGTCCGAGACCCCCAAGATTACCAAATTCCTCAAGCCCGGGGCTTCCCGTGGCAAGGCTGTGGAGGGCGCCGCCTCAGGCGGCTCGGGGGACGTGGTGCTGCATGTCGGTCCCGCTGCTGTCGCTGTACAGGACAAGCCTACCGGCCTCCTGGGCCGGATTGTTGAGCTGAAGCGCGCGGGCAAGGACCTGGGGCACCTTCTCCCCTACGCCCAGAAGTGGAATGAGGCGGATATCTCCGCATCTACCCGCGGCCTGGGGAAGGACCGCCTCCCGGCACCAGACCCTGCTGGGCCTCGGTCCACTGAAGAACACTTCACGCGGCTTAAACGCGCCGTGAAAGAGTTCGACAGTGCCTGGTACGATGCTACCAACAACGTGGTGGTAAGTTCTCGCTAAACTTCTTGTATTTTTGTTGATGCCGGTTTCTTTTCTTTCCGGATCTTATCTATTCTCCCGAGTCCCGAGTTTCGTGGTGAAAACGCGGTTTTCAGCGCGAAACTTTAACTAGAGGCATGTGAAACCGGCATAGCCGGTCCCGAGTTTCGGGTTAAAATCTCTTGTTTCTTTCTTTCTCACAACCATCTTCCTTTGAACGAGCATCTTGCTGACGCCCGGAAGCAACTCTTTGAGGAGCTTCTGTGGGAGCATCGGGACCTTGCCGAGGCCCACAGCCACTGCCAAGGTTTGTTTCTTTTTCCTCCGGCATCTTTTCACCGGAATGTTTCCTTCTCTGATATTTACGCATCCTTTTGTTTAACAGTTGTTCCGGAAGCTACCATCGAGGCCCTGAAGGCCCAGGTTGCCAAGCTTCAAGGTACCATCCTTTCTTTTTCTGCTAACCCGTTCCTTTTTTCATTTCATCTATTGTTGCTTGCTAAGACCTTTCTCTCCGGTACTTAGGCGAGAAGGAGCAGCTCCTCAAGGAGCACAACGAGGCACTGGAGGCCCAGAAGACCGCCTTGGGGGAGCTGAAGGAACAGGCTATGCAAGCCGCTCTCCGGCATGAGCAAGCCTTGAAGGACGCCCGGGTTGCAGCTGAGGCCAGGTTGGCGGAGGTCGTGGAGGACTCCACGAACTCCAACACCGTATTGACGGCAGAAGCTGGAGGAGGAGAGGAAATCGCGGAAGGCAGCGGAGCGCCTCATTGATACCATGACCACCGATCACCGGGAATATGATCGGTTGGTTATGAAGATAGACGCGCTGGCTCTTCGTAAGTCCTTGCCTTGTCCCTTCTTTTGCTTATAAGCTTTTTCCTTTTGAAGATGTATTTTTGTTCCTTGCTTTTCCGACATACCTTTTCCGGTGTCTCGTGTTTATGCTTTTTCCTTCTTCCTGTAGAGCATTTCCCGGAATCCCAGGTCTATGCCTTGAAGAAGGTGAGGGAGGATCAGATTGCGCGGGAATTTCCCAATCTGGACGCGCACTGGGATGGGTATGACTATCTTGTCGCCCTCTCCGCGCGAGTCCAACATATGCGCTCCGTCGACCGGCTTCTTCCTGACCTGCCAGCCGCCGCCATCCAAGTCTTCAAGGTACTGTGGCCTAAGGAGGAGCTGCCGGGGAACATCACGCTGACTGCCGCGCGGCTCAATGATGCCGGGCACCGGATTCGCGAGTGGCAATGCTCCGCGGCTCGTGCCGGAGCTGACACGGCGCTGCGCTCCGCGTGCCCGTGGTACCTCGATCCGGATCTGGATGCTCTCCAAGGCGTACGCGCAGATGCTCCCACGGACACGGATCCGGCGCTCGCCGCCAAGCGGCGGGACCGGGCATACCGGCTTGCTGAGTATGCCGAGGTCCGCACCTTCATCCCTCCCCCTCCTGGTGTCAAGGACTACCTCAGCGATGAGGAAGAAGAAGACGAGGGAGATGAAGATGAGGCTGCCGAGGACGTGCCGCCGGAAGCTCCCGAAGCCGGCGCTGCTCCCCCTGAAGATGCTGAGGCTGGTGACGCTCCACTCGATGCCCCCGCTGCCTGATGACCCTTTATCAAATGTTTGCCTGTGATCTATCTGTTGGCCCTGTTTGCCTCAAAACAATGTTTGTTAAATTCTGCCCCGGTATGCCGGGGCTTATGATGTAAAACCTTAAGTCTGCTTGTGGTTGCCGTACAACATTTTATGCCGGTAAG
>NC_061510.1:112802363-112884725 GCF_022539505.1 Lolium rigidum
ACTTTATGGGAGAGAGACACGCTCCGCTGTAGCATATGGACAAATATGTCCTTAGGCTCTACTCATAGTATTCATGGCGAAGTTTCTTCTTCGTTAAATTGTTATATGGTTGGAATTGGAAAATGCTACATGTAGTAACTCTAAAATGTCTTGGATAATTTGATACTTGGCAATTGTTGTGCTCATGTTTAAGCTCTTGCATCATATACTTTGCACCCATTAATGAAGAAATACTTAGAGCTTGCTAATTTGGTTTGCATATTTGGTTTCTCTAGAGTCTAGATAACATCTAGTATTGAGTTTTGAACAACAAGGAAGACGGTATGGAGTCTTATAATGTTTACCATATGTCTTTTATGTGAGTTTTGCTGCACCGTTCATCCTTGTGTTTGTTTCAAATAACCTTGCTAGCCTAAACCTTGTATCGAGAGGGAATACTTCTCATGCATCCAAAATCCTTGAGCCAACCACTATGCCATTTGTGTCCACCATACCTACCTACTACATGGTATTTATCCGCCATTCCAAAGTAAATTGCTTGAGTGCTACCTTTAAAATTCCATCATTCACCTTTGCAATATATAGCTCATGGGACAAATAGCTTAAAAACTATTGTGGTATTGAATATGTACTTATGCACTTTATCTCTTATTAAGTTGCTTGTTGTGCGATAACCATGTTTACAGGGACGCCATCAACTATTCTTTGTTGAATATCATGTGAGTTGCTATGCATGTCCGTCTTGTCCGAAGTAAGAGAGATCTACCACCTTCATGGTTGGAGCATGCATATTGTTAGAGAAGAACATTGGGCCGCTAACTAAAGCCATGATTCATGGTGGAAGTTTCGAGTTTGGACATATATCCTCAATCTCATATGAGAATAATAATTGTTGCCACATGCTTATGCATTAAGAGGAGTCCATTATCTATTGTCCATGTTGTCCCGGTATGGATGTCTAAGTTAGGGAATAATCAATAAGCGAGAAATCAACGTCCTTAGAGCTTTCTCCTGAGACTGCTTTGTACGGGCGGCATAGTGGCTACCCCTTTGTGACACTTGGTCGAAACATGACGCATTGCGATGATCCAGGTAGTCCAAGTTAATTAGGACAAGGTGCGGGCACTGTTAGTATACTATGCATGAGGCTTGCAACTTTGTAAGATATAATGTACATGACTACATATGCTTATCTACTACCGTTAGACAAAAATTGTTTCATGTTTTCAGGCTCAAAGCTCTAGCACAAATATAGCAATCGATGCTTTCTCCTCTTTGGAGGACCATTCTCTTTACTTTCATTGTTGAGTGGAGTTCACCTATCTCTCTCCACCTCAAGAAGCAAACACTTGTGTGAAGCTGTGCATTGATTCCTACATACTTGTGCATATTGCACTTGTTATATTACTCTATGTTGACAATACTCTATGAGATATACATGTTACAAGTTAGAGGAAAGCAACCGGCTGAAGCTTAATCTTCCTTTGTGTTGCTTCAATGCCTTTACTTTGATTTATTGCTTTTATGAGTTAACTCTTATGCAAGACTTATTGATGCTTGCTCTTGAAGTACTATTCATGAAAAGTCTTTGCTCTCATGATTCACTCGAACTTTACTCATGTCATATACCATTGTTTTGGATCGCTGCGTTCACTACATGTGCTTTACAAACCAGTATGAATTCTAAGGTTCATGATGGCAATGTCGCTCCAGGAAATTATCTTTGTTATCGTTTTTACACCATCTCGGGACGAAGCGAGAGAACTAAACTTTGGGGATGCTTTGATACGTCTGGCGTATCGATAATTTCTTATGTTCCATGCCACATTATTGATGTTATCTACATGTTTTATGCACACTTTATGTCATATTCGTGCATTTTACTGGAACTAACCTATTAACAAGATGCCGAAGTGCCGATTCTTGTTTTCTGCTGTTTTTGGTTTCGAAATCCTAGTAACGAAATATTCTCGGAATTGGACGAAATCAACGCCCAGGGTCCTATTTTGCCACGAAGCTTCCAGAAGTCCGAAGAGGAGACGAAGAGGGGCCACGAGGGGGCCACACCCTAGGGTGGCGCGGCCCCCCCTTGGCCGCGCGGCCTCGTGGTGTGGGGCCCTCGTGCCGCCTCTCGACCTGCCCTTCCGCCTACTTAAAGCCTCCGTCGCGAACCCCCCGTACCGAGAGCCACGATACGGAAAACCTTCCGGAGACGCCGCCACCGCCGATCCCATCTCGGGGGATCCAGGAGATCGCCTCCGGCACCTCGCCGGAGAGGGGAATCATCTCCCGGAGGACTCTACGCCGCCATGGTCGCCTCCGGAGTGATGTGTGAGTAGTCTACCCCTGGACTATGGGTCCATAGCGGTAGCTAGATGGTTGTCTTCTCCCCATTGTGCTTCATTGTCGGATCTTGTGAGCTGCCTAACATGATCAAGATCATCTATCCGTAATTCTATATGTTGCGTTTGTTGGGATCCGATGAATAGAGAATACTTGTTATGTTGATTATCAAAGTTATGTCTATGTGTTGTTTATGATCTTGCATGCTCTCCGTTACTAGTAGATGCTCCGGCCAAGTAGATGCTTGTAACTCCAAGAGGGAGTATTTATGCTCGATAGTGGGTTCATGCTCATTGACACTGGGACGAGTGACGAAAGTTCTAAGGTTGTGTTGTGCTTGTTGCCACTAGGGATAAAACATTGATGCTATGTCTAAGGATGTAGTTGTTGATTACATTACGCACCATACTTAATGCAATTGTCCGTTGCTTTGCAACTTAATACTTGGAGGGGGTTCGGATGATAACACTGAAGGTGGACTTTTTAGGCATAGATGCGGTTGGATGGCGGTCTATGTACTTTGTCGTAATGCCCAATTAAATCTCACTATACTCATCATGATATGTATGTGCATGGTCATGCCCTCTTTATTTGTCAATTGCCCAACCGTAATTTATTCACCCAACATGCTGTTTATCTTATGGGAGAGACACCTCTAGTGAGCTGTGGACCCCGGTCCAATTCTCTATACTCAAATACAATCTACTTGCAATACTTGTTCTCTCGTTTTCACGCAAACAATCATCTTCCACACAATACGGTTAATCCTTTGTTACAGCAAGCCGGTGAGATTGACAACCTCACTGTTTCGTTGGGGCAAAGTACTTTGGTTGTGTTGTGCAGGTTCCACGTTGGCGCCGGAATCCCTGGTGTTGCGCCGCACTACATCCCGCCACCATCAACCTTCAACGTGCTTCTTGGCTCCTCCTGGTTCGATAAACCTTGGTTTCTTTCTGAGGGAAAACTTGCTGCTCGTGCGCATCATACCTTCCTCTTGGGGTTCCCAACGAACGTGTGAGTTACACGCCATCAAGCTCTTTTTCGGCGCCGTTGCCGGGAGATCAAGACACGCTGCAAGGGGAGTCTCCACTTCTCAATCTCTTTACTTTGTTTTTGTCTTGCTTAGTTTTATTTACTACTTTGTTTGCTGCACTAAATCAAAATACAAAAAAATTAGTTGCTAGTTTTACTTTATTTGCTATCTTGTTCGCTATATCAAAAACACAAAAAAATTAGTTACTTGCATTTACTTTACTTATTTCATCATGTTTCCTCCTAAGTTTGTTCTTAAAGATATACCGGTAGGCCGAGGGTCTATCCTTGGGAAAGACAATATAGAAGATTTTTTCACTCATATTAGTACGGTCGAAGATTTTGAAGATAGACACTTGGTAGAACTTGCCCCCACTTATGAAATTGCTGTTGCTTCTTTAGTACACGCGTTAGAAGCTAGATTTGTTAATCTTAATCCTGTGATTCAACATATGTTTCTTACACTCAGTGATATGGAAGAAGGAGAAAAGAAAGATTTTGTATTAGAAACCCTTCTTAAAGAATTTGGGGGAATAGCGAGAGAAGCTAGAAAAGTCTTCACTAAATATAATATGCTAGGCTCTTATACCAACTTTGCCAGTACCCTTGAGAGGATGGAAAAGGATAGACAAAAGTACACTAATGAAGTTAATTATGAGGGGGATATTAAAACATCAATACCTTGCAAGCTCTTGGGAATGTGTGAGGCACTAGAAAAGAATTTTGATTGGATTGTTCCTGAAGATTTGTTTGATGAGAGTAGCAAGCCCAAGACTAATGAAAAGGGAGCCTCTGAAACTCACATAGAAAATATAAGATGCATAGTTGAGAAAAATCCACACCCCGCTGTAGAAGTACCACCCTTCGATAATACTTGATACACACTTTCTGCGCCTAGCTGAAAGGCGTTAAAGAAAAGCGCTTGTGGGAGACAACCCATGTTTTTACCTACAGTACTTTGTTTTTATTTTGTGTCTTGGAAGTTGTTTACTACTGTAGCAACCTCTCCTTATCTTAGTTTAGTGTTTTGTTGTGCCAAGTAAAGTCGTTGATAGAAAAGTTCATACTAGATTTGGATTACTGCACAGAAACAGATTTTTTGCTGTCACGAATCTGGGTCTACCTCCCTGTAGGTAGCTCAGAAAATTAAGCCAATTTACGTGCATGATCCTCAGATATGTACGCAACTTTCATTCAATTTGAGCATTTTCATTTGAGTAAGTCTGGTGCCTCGATAAAATTCGTCAATACGAACTGTTCTGTTTTGACAGATTCTGCCTTTTATTTCGCATTGCCTCTTTTGCTATGTTGGATGAATTTCTTTGATCCATTAAAGTCCAGTAGCTTTATGCAATGTCCAGAAGTGTTAAGAATGATTGTGTCACCTCTGAACATGTTAATTTTTATTGTAGCTAACCCTCTAATGAGTTGTTCTAAGTTTGGTGTGGAGGAAGTTTTCAAGGATCAAGAGAGGAGTATGATGCAACATGATCAAGGAGAGTGAAAGCTCTAAGCTTGGGGATGCCCCGGTGGTTCACCCCTGCATATATCAAGAAGACTCAAGCGTCTAAGCTTGGGGATGCCCAAGGCATCCCCTTCTTCATCGACAACATTATCGGGTTCCTCCCCGAAACTATATTTTTATTCCATCACATCTTATGTGCTTTGCTTGGAGCGTCGGTTTGTTTTTGTTTTTTGTTTTGTTTGAATAAAATGGATCCTAGCATTCACTTTATGGGAGAGAGACACGCTCCGCTGTAGCATATGGACAAGTATGTCCTTAGTTTCTACTCATAGTATTCATGGCGAAGTTTCTCCTTCGTTAAATTGTTATATGGTTGGAATTGGAAAATGATACATGTAGTAATTGCTATAAATGTCTTGGGTAATGTGATACTTGGCAATTGTTGTGCTCATGTTTAAGCTCTTGCATCATATACTTTGCACCCATTAATGAAGAAATACATAGAGCATGCTAAAATTTGGTTTGCATATTTGGTTTCTCTAAGGTCTAGATAATTTCTAGTATTGAGTTTGAACAACAAGGAAGACGGTGTAGAGTCTTATAATGCTTTCAATATGTCTTTTATGTGAGTTTTTCTGCACCGGTTCATCCTTGTGTTTGTTTCAAATAAGCCTTGCTAGCCTAAACCTTGTATCGAGAGGGAATACTTCTCATGCATCCAAAATACTTGAGCCAACCACTATGCCATTTGTGTCCACCATACCTACCTACTACATGGTATTTTCTGCCATTCCAAAGTAAATTGCTTGAGTGCTACCTTTAAAATTCCATCATTCACCTTTGCAATATATAGCTCATGGGACAAATAGCTTAAAAACTATTGTGGTATTGAATATGTAATTATGCACTTTATCTCTTATTAAGTTGCTTGTTGTGCGATAACCATGTTTACTGGGGACGCCATCAACTACTCTTTGTTGAATTTCATGTGAGTTGCTATGCATGTTCGTCTTGTCTGAAGTAAGAGAGATCTACCACCTTATGGTTAAGCATGCATATTGTTAGAGAAGAATATTGGGCCGCTAACTAAAGCCATGATCCATGGTGGAAGTTTCAGTTTTGGACAAATATCCTCAATCTCATATGAGAAAATTATTAATTGTTGTTACATGCTTATGCATAAAAGAGGAGTCCATTATCTGTTGTCTATGTTGTCCCGGTATGGATGTCTAAGTTGAGAATAATCAATAGCGAGAAATCCAATGCGAGCTTTCTCCTTAGACCTTTGTACGAGGCGGCATAGAGGTACCCTTTGTGACACTTGGTTAAAACATGTGCATTGCGATGATCCGGTAGTCCAAGCTAATTAGGACAAGGTGTGGGCACTATTAGTACACTATGCATGAGGCTTGCAACTTATAAGATATAATTTACATGATACATATGCTTTATTACTACCGTTGACAAAATTGTTTCATGTTTTCAAAATCAAAGCTTTAGCACAAATATAGCAATCGATGCTTTTCCTCTATGGAGGACCATTCTTTTACTTTCAATGTTGAGTCAGTTCACCTATTTCTCTCCACCTCAAGAAGCAAACACTTGTGTGAACTGTGCATTGATTCCTACATATTTGCTTATTGCACTTATTATATTACTCTATGTTGACAATATCCATGAGATATACATGTTACAAGTTGAAAGCAACCGCTGAAACTTAATCTTCCTTTGTGTTGCTTCAATGCTTTTACTTTGAATTATTGCTTTATGAGTTAACTCTTATGCAAGACTTATTGATGCTTGTCTTGAAGTGCTATTCATGAAAAGTCTTTGCTTTATGATTCACTTGTTTACTCATGTCATATACATTGTTTTGATCGCTGCATTCACTACATATGCTTTACAAATAGTATGATCAAGGTTATGATGGCATGTCACTCGCGAAATTATCCGTGTTATCGTTTTACCTGCTCGGGACGAGCGAGAACTAAGCTTGGGGATGCTGATACGTCTCCGACGTATCGATAATTTCTTATGTTCCATGCCACATTATTGATGTTATCTACATGTTTTATGCACACTTTATGTCATATTCGTGCATTTTACGGAACTAACCTATTAACAAGATGCCGAAGTGCCGATTCTTTGTTTCTCGCTGTTTTTGGTTTCGAAATCCTAGTAACGAAATATTCTCGGAATTGGATGAAATCAACGCCCGGGGTCCTATTTTGCCACGAAGCTTCCGGAAGTCCGAAGAGGAGACGAAGAGGGGCCACGAGGGGCCACACCCTAGGGCGGCGCGGCCCCCCCCTTGGCCGCGCGGCCCTGTGGTGTGGGGCCCTCGTGCCGCCTCCTGACCTGCCCTTCCGCTTACTTAAAGCCTCCGTCGCGAAACCCCCTGTACCAAGAGCCACGATACGGAAAACCTTCCAGAGACGCCGCCGCCGCCGATCCCATCTCGGGGGATCCAGGAGATCGCCTCCGGCACCCTGCCGGAGAGGGGAATCATCTCCCGGAGGACTCTACGCCGCCATGGTCGCCTCCGGAGTGATGTGTGAGTAGTCTACCCCTGGACTATGGGTCCATAGCAGTAGCTAGATGGTTGTCTTCTCCCCATTGTGCTTCATTGTCGGATCTTGTGAGCTGCCTAACATGATCAAGATCATCTATCTCGTAATTCTATATGTTGCGTTTGTTGGGATCCGATGAATAGAGAATACTTGTTATGTTGATTATCAAAGTTATGTCTATGTGTTGTTTATGATCTTGCATGCTCTCCGTTACTAGTAGATGCTCTGGCCAAGTAGATGCTTGTAACTCCAAGAGGGAGTATTTATGCTCGATAGTGGGTTCATGCCTGCATTGACACGCAGGACGAGTGACAGAAAGTTCTAAGGTTGTGTTGTGCTTGTTGCCACTAGGGATAAAACATTGATGCTATGTCTAAGGATGTAGTTGTTGATTACATTACGCACCATACTTAATGCAATTGTCTGTTGCTTTGCAACTTAATACTGGAGGGGTTCGGATGATAACTCGAAGGTGGACTTTTTAGGCATAGATGCGGTTGGATGGCGGTCTATGTACTTTGTCGTAATGCCCAATTAAATCTCACTATACTCATCATGATATGTATGTGCATGGTCATGCCCTCTTTATTTGTCAATTGCCCAACTGTAATTTGTTCACCCAACATGCTCGTTTATCTTATGGGAGAGACACCTCTAGTGAACTGTGGACCCCGGTCCAATTCTCTATACTGAAATACAATCTATCGCAATACTTGTTCTACTGTTTTACTGCAAACAATCATCTTCCACACAATACGGTTAATCCTTTGTTACAAGCAAGCCGGTGAGATTGACAACCTCACTTGTTTCGTTGGGGCAAAGTACTTTGGTTGTGTTGTGCAGGTTCCACGTTGGCGCCGAAATCCCTGGTGTTGCGCCGCACTACATCCCGCCGCCATCTACCTTCAACGTGCTTCTTGGCTCCTCCTGGTTCGATAAACCTTGGTTTCTTTCTGAGGGAAAACTTGCTGCTGTGCGCATCATACCTTCCTCTTGGGGTTTCCAACGAACGTGTGAGTTACACGCCATCAGCGGTGGCGATGGAGAACTCCGGCGGAGCTTCGCTAAGCGTTGCGGGAGAGGTGGAGGAGAGGGGGCGGCTAGGGTTTGGGAGAGGGGGTGGTCGGCCACTTAGGGGTGCGGCCAGTTTGAGGGCTTGTGGTGGCCGGCCCCCTCCCCTATGCCCCTCATTATATAGGTGGAACCCCCAAGTGTTGGACTACAAGTCTTCGAATAAGACCCCAACCCAAAACCTTCCATGTAGTAGGGAAACCTACCCAAGGTGGGACTCCCACCCAAGTGGGATTCCCACCCTTCCATGAGGGGGGTTGGCCGGCCACCTATGTGGAGTCCACCTTGGACTCCCCCCTCTAGGGTTGGCCGGCCATGGGAGGTGGAGTCCCTTCGGGACTCCGCCTTCCAAATTGATTTCTTCCGGACTTTTCTAGAACCTTCTAGAACCTGCCATAAAATCTTCCGGATCATTTTAAATCTTATAAAATGACTTCCTATATATGAATCTTATTCTTCGGACCATTCCGAAACTCCTCGTGATGTCCGGGATCCCAACCGGGACTTCGAACAATACTTCGAACTCCATTCCATATTCAAGTTCTAACATTACAACATCAAACCTTAAGTGTATCACCCTACGGTTCGCGAACTATGTGAACATGGGTGAGAACTCTCTGCGACCAATAACCAATAGCGGGATCTGGAGATCCATAATGGCTCCCACATATTCAACGATGACTTTAGTGATCGAATGAACCATTCACATACGATACCAATTCCCTTTGTCACGGGATATTTTACTTGTCCGAGGTTTGATCATCGGTATCACTCTATACCTTGTTCAACCTCGTCTCCTGACAAGTACTCTTTACTCGTACCGTGGTATGTGGTATCTTATGAACTTATTCATATGCTTGCAAGACATTAGACGACATTCCACCGAGAGGGCCTAGAGTATATCTATCCGTCATCGGGATGGACAAATCCCACTGTTGATCCATATGCCTCAACTCATACTTTCCGGATACTTAATCCCACCTTTATAACCACCCATTTACGCAGTGGCGTTTGATGTAATCAAAGTACCTTTCCGGTATAAGTGATTTACATGATCTCATGGTCATAAGGACTAGGTAACTATGTATTGAAAGCTTATAGCACATAACTTAATGACGTGATCTTATGCTACGCTTAATTGGGTGTGTCCATTACATCATTCATACAATGATATAACCTTGTTATTAATAATATCCAATGTTCATGATTATGAAACTAATCATCCATTAATCAACAAGCTAGTTAAGAGGTATACTAGGGACTCTTTGTTGTTTACATATCACACATGATCAATGTTTCGGTTAATACAATTATAGCATGGTATATAAACATTTATCATAAACATAAAGATATATAATAACCATTTTTATTATTGCCTCTTGGGCATATCTCCAACAAATAGGTTGTTTCAATTTCTTGGCTCCTAAAGCACCCTTTAGTCTGTCACAAGAGAAAAGGTCAAATCGCCCTTTTTTTATGAAGCCTCTCCTGTTCAAGTGAAATTCACACGTCCTCATGTAACGGTTGGACACGCGACTACGAATCCGGCTACGTCAGCGACATGGCATGGCCAATTAACCCGGTTGTCATGACAATTTTAGATATGCCTTCATCCATCGCATCGAAGTCGATGCCGAGCACAAGAGCCGCCATGGCTGTCATGTCGGCGATGGGATTCAATCGACGTCTGTCCCGATTGGGAGATTTGATCCCCCCCCCCTCCTCCGCCCACTCGGGTACACCGCAAGCAGAGCGGCCACCTATCCCGAATGGGGGATTCAATCGACGCCTATCCTATGTTTAAAAGAAACACTTCCAATTGTAGATATCAAATCCACACAATCAGCATATATTCGACCTCTTTTTAGAATAGATGCCACTGTATCCTTGACTTATTTGCTTTTTAGAGGATCATGTATTCCTGTGTCCTATCTTTATCTCTTTGGGCCATGGATATTCACAGGCCGGAGACAGAGAGAGTTAATTTTGTTAGCCCCACTGGATGGAGATTGGTGTCATGGTTTCCGCGTAAGCCCGGTTGGAAATTTGAAGCCAAATTTTAGGTCCACGAACAGCCAAGCACCATAAACGATTACATACAGAGATAAGTAACGGAATCCAAACAAAAAAACACACACAATCAAACGCTTCAGTTTCACTCTCCACTCCGCAGTTGTATTCTGACAAACGCTTCTATGATGAGGATCGCCATTTGGCTATTCCCCAACTAATCCTGCCCGTTTATTTGCCACAAAGACATCAAATAAGAGCACGAGCGCATGCGTTTTCAGCTCATCAACGATTGGGATGCACCCATAACAAAGTTCATGGTACTAGAATCAAACGAAATACCCTATATAAGCCTAAAAGCCATCGGTCCTAATGTAACCTCTGGTTAATTACTCAACAGCCCCACGTCGACGAGGAGCCACCGCCGTAGTAGTACGCTGGGTCGGCGAGAAGGTCGGCAATGAGCTGGTCCACACCCATCTCCTTGTCACTGTCCAGCATCGCGTCGATGAAGGCCGAACCCGCGCTGTCCTCCCCGCCTCCTCCGACATCAGCGGCGGTACCGTCTACAATGTCTCCGTACGCGCGTGCTCCGCCAACAGCCACCGCGGCCTCCTGGTACTGGCCAAGAACGGCCTGCGGCGTCGCTGCCTCGAGCGCCGCGGCGTCGTCGGCCAGGAAGTCGCTCCACTTGAGCTGATGGTGGTCCGGCGACGCCGCAACCCCTGGCGCGTCCGCGTCGAGGAGCGTGATGACCTGTTGCTGCTGGTGCAGGGCGTGGTGGTACGGGACATCGTCGTGGAACGCCGGCGCCTCCGCTGGGTTCATGGGGAAGTAGGAGGAAGTGGAGGAGGAGGCGCCGGCGGCGGTGGGCGGAGGGCGGATGGCGAGGGTGCCGATGCTCTGCATGAGTTCGGTGATGGGGCGGTGGGTGATGGGGTCGATGCCCCGCTGCCGCAGCTTCTTGCTAAGCTTGGTGTTCCAGTAGTTCTTCACGTCGTTGTCCGTCCGCCCCGGCAGCTGGTTCGCAATCAGAGACCACCTGCATGCGCCAAGAATACATACACGTACACTGCCGTGTTAGTGCTCAATGTGTCTTTCGCAAAATTTTCTTACAAAGACAAGCGCAGTTCAGATTTCAGAAGGCATGCAATTCAAATCTTCACTCTTTTTTCAATACTTTCACTAGATTCTGGTAGGAAATCATATTCAGAAGAACTGAAAACATGACACAAGTCACAGTAGTAAATTCTGTTCGATTGTTACGAACTACTGGAATAAAATTTTGACTAGAAGTAGAACGCCAACTCTGGTAAATCGGCTGATTCTCTAGAGGAAATTGAGGTTTCCACTCGCTTCACTCAAAGCTTTCGTGGATAGATATTTTTGCGGTTTCCACCACTTCTACCCCTAATTTGTTGAATATTCCACCAGCTATTCTCGGTAACGCATATTAGTTCTCTAAATTTATACACAAATTTGTAACAAGCTTAAAATTCATAGAAAAAAATTATCCATCCAAAACAATACTGATATTTGTGGGTGTGGTATAGGCTGTAATTGATCATTCTTATATATGAAACATCAATGTTTACTCGAGATAGCTTGTTTGTCAATTTTTTGCAAAACGAATAACCCTGTTAGACTAGACCTAATCATAGGAAAATTATGATTCTTTGGGATGCTTTCTAGATTGTATGAACCTCAGAAATACTAGTGTAAGATACAAAACGTCTCAGGTTATGTATGATTGCAAGGTTACTACAGTACTCCTAATTAAGATCTGAACTTTAGTTGTGTAGTAGTATCATTAAGAGATCCAAAACAAGCTAGGACAACAGTCATGACAAGATGATTGAATGGTGATGGAGGAAAGTAATTGCAGAGGCACCTGCTTCCGAGCATGGCGTGGAGGGTGACGATGAGGTCCTCCTCCTCCTGCGTGAAGTTCTCATGCTTCAGGTTTGGCCTCAGGTAGTTGGTGTACCTCAGCCTGCAGCTCTTCCCGCACCGCTTCAACCCTGCATCCATGAAATGATGGAACATATCAGCCAAAAACCATGCACACTCGGCACCATTTCGATGGCAAAGTCCGGCCAGCCGCATTCCAGCGCTGTAAAGCAAGATGACGACCTGCCCTCTGGGGAACGGAGGTCCAGTTGCCGGTGCCATGGTTGGAGGTGTACGCCAGCAGCTTGGCGTCCTCCTCTGGCGTCCACGGCCCCTTCTTCACGTTCGCCTTGTCGCAGCACGGCGGCCGCCCCATCCCCGGCACCTTCTTCCTAATGGTGACCGATCGAACTCGAGCTACAAGTACCAGCACCAACCTCTGGTGCCCCCTGATGAGATCACCGCAGGGTGGTGGTACCAGCATACATATAGTGGGGCTCCGGTGAGATGGGCACGGTAACAACATGTCGAGATGGTGGAGACGCACGCGACGGAAGCATGAGCTCCCCCCCTCCTCATTTAACTAGCGATGGCATGGGTTAGTGACGATCCCAAGGAAACGGTTCTTTTATGTGTTTGATTAGAGAAGAGACGCGAGGTTCTTGTTTAGTCCTAGTTTATCGCCCGGGCAACTGCTTCCTTCCGGCAAATCAACAGCCCTGTGAGAGATTAGATGCGGGTTGGTGGGTTAATCTACTAATCCGACGTTGTGAGGGGAGCGGGCTGATGCATGCTGTTCCATTCAAATAGTTTCACGAGTTCGACATGATGATTTTCACGACATCAGCGCCGCGGAATCGGTTTTAACCAGCTGGGAGCTGCCCGGGATCATATCCCAGGCGCCTCTGCTCATCGTTTCTGTACTACCGTCTTGACAGTTGTGTTAACGCCGCGGATGTGAACCTGACAGTTGTATTATTAGTACTAGAAGAAAATGCATGCATGCTAGTTTCCAAGGACGGAGCAGTCGAATACTACTCCACAAACCTTCCTTGCTATAGTTTCACTCTCCGCAACTTTATTTCAACATACTCCACCTTAATACAAAATTTCCATCTTTTAGCATGAACATTAACAATATCCTGAATTACAAAAGAAAAAAATAATTTCTAGCGCGAACAACTGCTTAGACTAAACGGCCAGTCAAGCTTGAGTGAAGCTCTTGCTTTGTCATCACATCCACAAGATTACCTTGTGCAACAATGTTACGAACATAATAGTATTTGATATTAATGTGCTTCATTCTCTCATGAAATATTTGATCTCTAGCTTATTATAAGACACTTTAACTGTCATAAAACAGATCAACTTAAGAATCATCTCTACAAAGCTCAGCAAAATATTTCAACCAAACAAATTCTTGTCATGCTTTAGCAATAACCATGTATACAGTCTTAGTAGTAAATTGCGCAACAAATGCTTGGAGTGTTGCCTTCCAACTCACAACACATCCGCCAAATCCTCTTATCCAAATTGGCAGCAAAATCTGAACTCACATAGCCATCGAGTCCCTTCGCTAGTCTTGCTAAATTTCAAGCAAGCATTGGATGTGCTACAAAGGTAGCTGAAAATCCACTGACCAACTTTACAATGTTCTTTTCTATGATTAGCCATGTATCGACTGACCAAACTCATAGCATATGAATATATGATAAAGCAGGATGAAAAAAACCATGGCATACATCAAGGAATCAACATCACTAGAATATGGAACTCGTGACATGTACTATAAAATCTTTATCAGTACTAGGACATTGCAATGCCGAGAACTTAAAGTGAGGAGCAATAAGAGTACAAACAAACCTAGGATCAAGCATATTAAAACGTTGAAGGATTTTCTTAATGTAACTTTGCTGACTAAGAAATAATAAACCACCATACCTAAAATTTTCTTAGCATCACCAAGATCCTTCATGTCAAACTCACTACTTAATTGTGCCTTTGAAGTAGTGATCTCTTTCTTGCTCTTGGCAGCAACCATCATATGAAAGTTCAGAGATGGTAAACCTAGAGGGGGGTGAATAGGTTTCTACAAATTTTAATTCTTTCTTTGCAATATTAGGCTTTGCGGAATATAAAGGTGGGCCTAATGCAAACTAGGTGAGGCACCCTATATGATGATACAAGTAACTTGAGCACGAAGGCTCTCACAAGCAGATATATCACAAGTAAGAGTTCGGTTATAAATAATCGATAGAATGCGGAGACGAAGGTTTATTCCCGTGTTCCCTTCCTTTGCAAGAAGGTACGTCACGTTTGGAGAGGTGGGGGTCCCACGAAGGATTCCCCAACACCACGAAGGCTCACCTTCTTCTCCTAAGCCTATCCCACGAAGGAATAGCTCTTCTCACTTGTGGTAAACTTTGAGGTAGCCTCCAAACCTTCACAATCTTGTCAGGAGCAAATCCATAGCCCGGATGCTTCCAGACTTCTTGTGCCCACCTAGGGTTTCAAAGGAACCCTAGAGATCAGGTATCTCGATGAATACAAGGGGAAACAAGATTTGGCTCGGTGGAACTATAGATAAAGGCCTCCTCTATCTTTTCCCCGAAGGGATTCGAGTTTGGGTGGAGGAGGAGGGAGATTTGAGGCTTTTGGTGTTTCTATCAATGGAGTATGAGAGAGAGAGCTCAAGAACAGTTTGTAATGTAGTGCCCAAGTGTTCTGAACTAGGTGAAGGGGTATTTATAGGGTCCCTTGAAATCCAGCCGTTGTGACTTGTCCAGCTCAGCAAATGGTTGAGGGAGCCGGTCAGCCGGGCCTGCGGCCGGGTCATCCGGCGTAGGGGCAGGTCCAACCGGGCCACAGGCCGGACCATCCGGTCCAAACCGGACCGGGCGCCGGGCCGTGACCGGGGCGGATCGGGGGCTTACAGTACATGCCCCTGGATGTCACCGGAGCAGGAGCCGGCATGCACCGGGGAGGCCGGTCCTCAGGCCGGCGTGGCCGGGCGTGAGGCCGGACCGGCCGGTCCAAACCGGACCGTGCGCCGGGCGAGCACCAGGCGAAGGTGTCTGCGTTACTGGATCATGTCCGGAAGGTGTCGGTCCAGAGGCCGGTCGGTGCCGGGCCATCTGGTGCCACGGCCGGTCGAACCGGACCACATACCGGCATGAGGCTGAACAACCTTTATTCATTTTTGTCGAAGTGGGGGGGGGGGGGTCTCCCTTTACCTTCTTGTTCCATTGATACACCATTATGCATATTTGGCTAATACCTGGGAATAATCTTATAGACGTGTATTAGTCCAATTACTCTAGCAACGGTGTCATTGTTACCAGAATAATGGATAAGGGTAAAATACCCTTACAACATATCATCAACATATAACATGAAGTATATAGGTGATCCATTAACAAATTTGATATAAATTCACCTATCATATTGAGATATCTTATAATCATATGCGAGCAAAAATAAATCAAACTTTCTATACCATTTTCTTTGAGACTATTTTAGACCATAAAGGGACCTATATAACTTGCAAATAAGATCCTTCTTATCGGGCACAACAAAACTAGGTTGGTCCATGTATATCCCATTCTCAACTTCTCGATGCAGGTAAGCAATCTTCACATCTAACTACTAAATCTTAAGATCATTGATAGCCACAGTACCAAAAAATGCACCTGGTATCCCAATGGCAGTTACCTGATATTGCAGCTGGTGGACACCTCAATTCTGAAGCTGGTACTGCCATGCCAAAAGATTTAGATCTGTTGCTACCTGATCTTGCATCTAGTGGACACCCCAATCCTGAAGCTGGTACTGCCATGCCAAAAGCTGAAGCGTGTGTAATGCTCGCCACCAGCTCCCCTTAAGTATCCTCTGATGTAATGGTGTAATTGTAATTGGTAGTCCTTTTGTGGTGAACTGTTCTTGTTAAAATTGTATGTCAGACTTACTAGACCCATGGACTGATCTTACTGGCAATGCAAGATCAGGTTAAATATTTTGCTTGTGTCTTTTGTATCAATGAACATATGAGAAAAGAAAATTAAGTGGAAAGTGTGAATTAGACTCCTACTAGTCATCGAAGGTGCATCTATCATTGATGAAAACTTGAGCTGAAAACATCGGTATCTTCTATGCATATCATGGTCATGTACATTTTGTTATGTGCAGCCTATTACCGCTGGCTCTTCCTCTTTGATGATTTATGTAAATCTTGTACTATGATTGTTAAGGTTAATATATCTTCATGTTAAAAAAAGAAGGAAGGTGCATCTATCGATCGTGCGTTTGCATTCCCTGCATCAGCTTTGGGCCGTGGTCTATCTCATAGGCCCATCCCCACTTATTCGGAGACAATTATTTTAGGATGGAGATAGTAATAGTATATGCCAGGGACTTTTATCGAAAAACATGTCAGAGTCTTAACGTGGCTGCAACTTGCTGACCTGAAGAAGTGGTTATTCGGGCCAGAAAAGCTGGCTAGGCTGCAAGCAATGGCGGACGGCGGTGATGGACCTGCTCGGGTGTCGGCAATGGCAGGCCAGCAGAGGCGAACTGGAGCAGCGAAGCTAGGGGTAATCGATCTAGGCCGGAATATAATTTTCTACGAATTGGTCTAGGCCCCCAGTCTAGCTTTGGATATAAGCTGGGCTCCTCTGTAGACTTGTTTCAAACCTACTAAATAGGCCTTTGACTTTACTCACCCAATTTGGCCCAAAGACACCTGGATGCGTAACAAACAAGTGGGACCCATTGTGAATCATGTGGGTCCCACATCTCCATGTGAGCCCGAGAGACGATATGGCACCCAGAAAGCTGCCTGAGAGAGGCAGATACTTCTGATCGCACGTGCGTAAAAAAAGGCAATGAAACTGACATGTGGAACCTTGGTTGGTCGCACTGACAGGACTGGTCCACTAAGATGGATGGGAGGCTGTTAAAACGGGCGGCCCAGCATGCTTTGTAGGAAGGCCGTATCTACCTATCAAGCGGGGCCCACCGATACGCGGGCCCATCAATGCTCTGACATGCGGGGCCCGATGGGCCGGGAATGGCACATGGGACCCACGTAGGCCCAGCGTATTATGTAGGCCCACGTGCCCAAATTTTTTTGGCATGGCAACTGACATGTGGAGCCCATGTTGGTGGTACTGACAGGTATGGTCCACTTCGCATGCTTGGAGGCTGTCGGAACGGATGGTCCCACGTAGGAGGGTCGTGTCGGTACCTGACATGCGGACCTGCACTGCTGCAGACCAGGTACATGTGTGCAGACAGTGGTTGTCTCCCCTTACTAATATGGGTCCCTGCGTTGTTGGCCTTGGACTGTTGTGCGGGCAGATAGAAAAGTACGTGAACAGAATCATGCAGAGTGTGTCCACAGGCCCGAAGCCCAGCTCTTGTGACGACCCTCCTGCCGACTCCGCAGTTCGGGCCGCCCACCTCCCGCGACGCTTATTTCTCGATAATCGTTGACGTTTTGAGCTCGGACGTCACTAATTTTTTGGCCCGAGCGGCCCAAAACGCCACCTGTGACGCGAAAATGCGGTACCGTCACAGAAAAAGACATTCGCTGACGGATTTCCAAACCGTTAGTATCAAACTGTCATTGAAGCCCCAATTGTTACTAGTGTCTTCTACCCGCCCGCGCCGATCGCTCCCAGACTGAGCTGCTTGTCCACCTACGGTGGTTGACAACTGATGAGGACATCCCTACCGAACTATTACCTCCTTCATTGCAAGATGATCAAGATGTAGCTTGAAGCTCAAGTCCAATGAAGTTAGGACTGGATCTATTACAAGGGCTCGTGCGAAGCTACATAAACAACATGTGAATCCGCTCTTGAATGATACTTTGATCGATGATAACTTTATACTACCTAAGTCGCTTTATTTATGTATGATCAGGTATGAAGATGGAGCAAGCGTTGCACGAGGAGGAGAGGAGCAGCTGAACATGGTGCTGGACGTGAAGACACCCCACAGGCGCACGAGGGAGGATAGGGAGGCATGCGCGAAGGAGGGAGACGACGTCACCGGCACTGCCGGCCTGCAAGGGGTGGCACTACCAGGGTGCCTTGGGAGGCACTGTCGGGGTGCCCCCAGCGGCACTGCCGGCCTGATAGGGCCGACACTGCCGGGGTGTCACCAGCGGCACTGCCGGCCTGGCATGGGCGGCACTGCCGGCCCTTGTCCGAAACAACTTGGCCGATTCCCATCTTGGGTCAGTTTGTATCAGCTATTTTCGTAACATGATCGTCATGGACCTCTATATAAGTGCCAAGGACGCCCGCAAATTAGGTTTAGGCCATGTTTAAGATAAACCCTAGTTCATAGTTGATTGCTACGCAATACTACTAAATTCTATACACCAATTCGCATCGATCTGGTGTTTTGCTACTGAAAGTTTGTGTGATCTATTGTTCCACTAGGAATTGGGAGATTGCAAATTAACCGCTTCGTGATCGGCGGCTATGTGCGCAAGTGTGTGGAGTTGCGAATATCTTGCAGGGTTGAGAGTTGTTGCATTGGCGATGGAAATTAATCGAGAGAATCAGCAGCGTCATACAAGTTATCATCCACCATATCATTGATTTCATCGTCGTGTTCGTCACCATCCACTCTGCTCACTGAGAAGATCGGGCCACCGCTGATCAACCACTTGCTCGGCCTTGACTGATGGTGCTGATGTCAATCCCTCCCACTGCTTCCTCCATTGTAGGAGTTAGAGAAGATTGTCCACATCAAATTTGGGGATTTTGTTGTTGTTGATGTTACACATGATATTGTGATTCGTTACATATATGCATCACTTATGTTGTGTAAGTCTGAGCCAAGTTGCAGAGTTATTTTTGTACATATGCTAAAGAGAAATGGCACCAAATGTTTTTTTGAGGGAAGAAATGGTACCAATGTTACATGTGTACACTTGTAACGTTGTATGAGTTAGGCAAAAATATTGGATATATTGCAGAAAAGTGTTGCAAAACGATGTCACATTTTTAAAATATTAGATACATGGAGAATCATTGGAGATTATTTTGCATCATTGACGAAATTTTTTCAGTGTATAGGAAAAATATTGGGGCAAGTTCAGCCAGGGATGACGTTTGGTCTCTCCGAACCCTTAGGAGGCGACTGCCGTCAGCGGAGAGAGAGAGAGATTCCTTCGAATGGAGAAGAGAAAGGAGAGATCTTAAGTCGAATCCATCCAATTCCCATTCAGGCCTACCACCCACCAGATTTTCTACCTACGAGTTGGAGGGAGAGATTGAGGGAGATCGCTAGGCGCTCTGTGTCCCCCAAAAAGTGCCTTGAGCGATGCAGGCTCAGATCAAGGCAATTTACTGGTCAGTATGCATCCCAGGCGGTGTCCGTGGTGGCCGGGGAAGAGAAGAAGGATCTCGCGGCTGCGGCCCGCGGGTGCGCAATTGAACCAGAAAGGGGATCGGTCAATATCATGCCTGACCAGAATTCGATCCAGGTGAGCAACGGTGAAAAGGAGAAATCAAGGGGCGTCTTTATGATTCCCATGATGGAGGATCGGTCCAGGATTGGGAGGGATCCCGGATGGAGCAAGCGGCGGGGAGCGGTACTAGCTCTGGAGTACAGTACTAAAGAGGAAGAATCAACGGGCGTCTCGAAGATCCATAGGGCGGAATCCCCTCTCGAGATGACCGTTACGGATTTCACACGCAGCTGGAGCAGAGAGATTGGAATGGCAGATTTTGCGGGCATTATTGGCTGTTTTCAATGGCGATTGACCGCCGTTGTCACCCAGGCGAGCGATCAGAGGAGTATTGATCCAGGTGGGATTATAAAAGGGAGAGAGGAAAAAGAAGGAAGCCACACAATCCAGGGTTACGAGATTACCACTGCAACACCAATCGCCATGGCGGAGAAGAACAAGTTTGTACCTGCTGCCGGTGCTGCTGCCGCCAAGGAGGTGGAGGTGGAGGTGCAGCGGGGAACAATCGATACAGAGAAGACGAAGGGGAACGTGGTGACCACCCTCGCTGGCCTATCGCTGGGAAGCGGCGAGGGAGGGGACACCGCGGGACCATCTCGCCAAAGCCGCGGGAAGCAACTGCTGCAAGAGCTGGGCACACCTCGGGAGAAGGAGGCTATCGTCATCAACATGGCCAAAGCTAGAGGAGTCTCCCAGCTGCGATTCCTTGCGGTTGGCATTTTCTTGTCCGTGCTGACCGTGAGTTCCAAGCAGCTGGTGGACTCCATGAAGAAGGTCTGGAAGTTGAGAGGCAGGCTCGACTTCAACCCGCTGGAAGGAAGGCGTTTCGTGCTGGAGTTCGCAGAGGAGGGCGACTTCACGCACGTAATCCGCGGAGGGCCATGGCGGTACAGAGATGATGCTGTGCTGATCGAAGCCCTGAAGGAAGGGGAAGATCCTGCTACTCTAACCTTCACGTCTGTGCCCATCTGGGCACAATTCAAGGACATCCCCTTCTACCTGCTGTCGAAGAAACTCGCAAGAGACCTGGGTAAGAAAATTGGCTCCTACATCACCATTGATAATAACTCGCGTGGAGATATTTGCGACAAATTTCTCAGAGCCAGGGTGCGGATCGACATCAACCAACCTCTTCTTCGGTGGACTCCCCTTCTGGACGGGATTACTGGAGAGGAGGTGATCGTCCACATCTTCTACGAGAGGCTGCCAAGATTCTGCTTCTCCTGCGGCATCATTGGCCATGGAGAGGAGAGGTGTATCCTCCCGATGGAGCTGAGGAGCGGAGGGTACGGCAGGGAGCTTGGAGTCCCACCCACGCACGTTGAAGACCCGCGCCGCTGGTTTCTCCCTGAAACCACGGAGCAGGAGCGTCGCCAACTAGTGCCTACCCTCCCGTGGAACCAACCAGCCAGCCCGACTCCATCCAAGATCGACAACAACACTCGCCAGCAGGCGATCATCGCCTACGTTGCCAGGGAGGTTGGCAAACTCTCTGTCGACGACCCGCTGACAAAAGGCGACAACGACAGCCCAAAAGAGGGCTCCTCCTCCTCCCTGCCTGCCTTGGCGGCCTCCACCCACCCACCTGAAACTGTGGTGGAGGCATCAGGAGAGGAAAACCTAGACACCTCCACTCCACCAGCAAAGAAGGGAACCTGGAAGAGGCAGGTTAGAGGAAAGGACGAAGAACAGAGCGAGCCGGAGAACACGCTGACAACCCAGGCCATTGTGCTGGGGGCTCCGCGTAAAAGGCATGAAAACGATGACCTGACTTTGCACCCTCAAGCAAAGAGGGTCGTCATGCAGGTCCCCTCGCTGGAGGTGTGCCTGGGAAAGGAAGCTCTGCAGCAGTTGAGGAACGAGGAAGGTACAGACCGTATAGGCTCTAGAAATGTGCATTGTAGAGGTGCTTTTGCTATGGTAGAGTCGGAACAGATAGAGAGCGAGTCTCTAGAGATTGTAGCTGAGAGTAAGAATGAGAACAATGTAATAGGGAGGGAGGGGGCTGAGAGGTTGCTGCTCATTGAGAGCGCTCAGAGCACACTAGAAGGCCAGAGTACTCAGAAAGATAGGAGCAACAGGGATGAGGGTACGGGAGAAAGTAACCTGAACGCAGAGGGAGATGCTGGCCCCCAGAATGCCGGCAGTAAGTCGGGCACCGATGAGGGTGCCTGGCAGGCCCAATGAAGATCCTTGTCTGGAACTGCCGAGGTTTGGGGCAGCCTCAGACAGTCCAAGAGCTTTGCCGCCTAGTGCGGGAGCATAGACCCAACCTAGTCTTTCTGTCTGAGACTAGGCAAAATAAAGCCCTGGTGGAGAGTGTGTGTAGACGCATCGGCTTCAGCAACTGCCTGCCGGTGTGTGTCGAGGGTAAAGGAGGAGGCATTGCCCTCTTCGTCAGTTCTGATCTGAAGATCGATTTGCTAAATTTTGGCCAGCACCACATTGATGTAATAGTTCAGGATCAGATTGGAATAAAATGGAGAACCACTTTTGTGTATGGTGAACCGCGTCCCTGTGATAGGCCTGAGTTTTGGAAACTGATCAAGCGTATTAAACCTCAGTCTTCGGAACCTTGGCTAATGTGTGGGGACTTTAATGAAGCCATGTTTCAGTCCGAGCACTTCTCAGCAAGAAGGAGAAATGCGGGCCAGATGGCAGCATTTAGAGAGACCCTAGAACACTGCAATCTCCATGATCTTGGCTTTGTTGGAACGCCATGGACCTACAACAACAAACAACGAGGGCAGAGAAATGTCCGTGTCAGACTAGACCGCGCCGTGGCCTGCCCGGCATGGTCGACCATGTTCCCTGATGCAACGGTGCACCATCTCACCTCGTCTCGATCTGACCATTGCCCGATCTTGGTCATCCTGAAGGAGGAAAAAAGGAGCAGTTGTACAAGACGCCAACTCCGTTATGAGTTGATGTGGGAGAGAGACAAGTCTCTGTTCGATCACATTGACCAGACTTGGAGCCAGCTTGGTCCTGCTGCTGACCTTGCAGGTATCCATGACAAGCTTAACTCCACCATGGCCTCTATGGATAAGTGGAGCAGAGACATGTTTGGCTCTGTAAATAAGGAAATAAAGGACCTGAGAAGAACTCTTGATACACTTCAGAACCGGGATTTCTTCAGAAACCAGGAGGAAATAAAAAGAGTTTCTTCTAGGCTGGATGAGCTTCTCTTAAGGGAGGAAATTATGTGGAAACAACGTTCTAGGATTGAATGGTTAAGAGATGGGGACCGCAACACTAGGTTCTTCCATCGGAAAGCTTCAGGTAGGAGGAAAAGAAATAGAATTGTAAAACTGAAAAGAAATGATGGGTCATTTGCTACAGACGAAGAAGAAATTAAAAGGAGGACTCAACTATTTTTTGAGTCCCTCTATAGAGAAGACCCGGAGATTGACCCGTCTCCCCTTCTGGAATCCGTGGAACCTGCTGTCACGGACCTGATAAACAGTCAACTGGTTGCTGAGTTTACTGAAGAAGAAATCGGCGATGCTCTGTTTCAGATTGGACCGCACAAAGCACCAGGCCTGGATGGCCTACCTGCAAGATTCTTCCAAAGGAACTGGGCTCTCTTGAGAGCAGAAATTTGTAAGGCAATCAAGAAGTTCTTCCATGATGGTGAACTACCTGATGGCATGAATATGACAAAGATTGTGTTGATTCCAAAATCTGATGAAGCTTGTGATCTCAAAGACTACAGACCCATATCCCTTTGCAACGTGATTTACAAGATCATATCAAAATGTCTTGTCAACAGAATTAGGCCTCACCTACACGGTCTTATCAGTGACACCCAAAGCGCCTTTATCCCGGGAAGACTCATCTCAGATAACGCTCTAATAGCGTTTGAATGTTTCCATGCAATTCAAAGAAATAGGAAACCAAGTGAGTCTTTCTGTGCTTACAAAATGGATTTATCCAAGGCATATGACAGGGTCGACTGGACCTTTCTTAAAGAGCTGCTTCTAAAGCTAGGTTTCAATGAAAAGTGGGTGAGCTGGATCATGACCTGTGTTACCACGGTTAAGTTCTGCGTCCAAGTTAACGGCAACCTCACTGAAGAAATCGTCCCAACTAGAGGCCTGAGACAGGGGGATCCCCTGTCCCCTTATCTATTCCTCTTTGTGGCTGATTCCTTGTCAAAAAGGATTCATAGAGCAATCCTTGATCAACACCTCAAGGAGCTGAAAATCTGTAGAACATCGCCAGGGGTTTCCCACCTAATGTTCGCAGATGACTGCATACTTTTCTTCAAAGCGGATCACCAGCAAGCAACTATTATAAAATCAGCCATCACAACTTTTGAAAAGGGTTCAGGGCAGATTTTAAGCGCTAACAAGTGTTCTATTATGTTTGGTGACAGTTGCCCCCTCCAGAAGCAAAATGAGGTTAGAAGCATCCTGGAGGTGGAACGGCAAGACTTTGAGGACAAATACCTCGGACTGCCTACCCCAGAAGGTCGCATGAAGAAGGGTAAATTTCAACCACAAAAGGATCGACTGGGTAAAAAGCTCTCGAACTGGGCTGAGAGGTTTATGTCAATGGGTGCAAAAGATGAACTCATCAAGTCAGTGGCTCAAACAATGAACAACTATGTCATGAGCGTGTTCAAACTTCCAGCGGGGTTCCACGACGACTATACCCGCATGGTAAGGAACTTTTGGTGGGGAGAGGATGAAAAGAAGAGGAAAGTGCATTGGGAATCGTGGGACGTGCTTACCAGACCAAAAGAATTTGGAGGAGTGGGTTTCAGAGATATGAAGATCCTAAACCAGGCTATGCTAGCTAGGCAGTGTTGGAGGATCGTCTCAAATCCGAATAGCCTTTGTGCAAGGCTACTAAAATCCATTTACTACCCTAATGGAGACTTCCTGGATACTGTGTTTAGACAGGATGCATCTCCCTCTTGGCGTGGCATCGAGCACGGGCTAGAGCTGCTCAAGGAGGGACTAATCCGGAGAGTTGGGAACGGAAAAGGAATCAACATATGGCGGGACAATTGGCTGCCAAGAGACTACAATCTGAAACCAAGAGCTGGTAAAAGTAATACTAGAGTTCGACGGGTTAGCCAATTACTAACCAACGGATCCAACGAATGGAATCAGGACATCGTGAGAAGAATTTTCTATGCTGAGGATGCTGCCTGTATCCTTAACATGAGGCTCCCAGACCAGTCCAGTGAAGATATCATGGCGTGGCACTATGAAAGAAATGGTAACTTTTACGTTAAAAGCGCTTATAAGTTGGCTTACAATCTTAACAATGGTACCAGGTGGATCGCTGGAGGGAGCGGAGCACAGAACAACGCAAGGAAAATCTGGAGTGTCATTTGGAGTGCCAAAGTTCCGGCCAAGGTGCGCATCTTTGGCTGGAGAACTGCACGCGATAACCTTCCTACAACAAGGAACAAGCAGAGAAGAACCCTGGAGACTTTGAGCACATGCAAATTGTGCGGTATGACCGAGGAGAATAGTTTCCATGCCACTGTTTCCTGTACCAAAGCAAGAGCGCTGAGGGAAAAAATGAGGGACTACTGGGATCTACCACCGGAGAAAATGTTCCAGAGTACATCGGAAAGGACCGGCTTCTAATTCTTCTTGATTGTTGCAGCAAGAATCAAAGAGCTCAGGTTTTGCTTGTTCTCTGGCGCGCCTGGCATATCAGGTGTGATGCTATATATGAGAAAGGTAAAGAAACTATAAAAAATTCTGTAAACTTTCTCTTGGCCTATGCTTCAGCTTTGGTCGATCATGTCCCGGTTCAGAGAGATGACAAAGGTAAAACTCCTGTACATCAGATTTGCACTCCTACTACTGTCTCTTGCTCGTATTCCCCCTTTGGAGATATATGCAGGAATCCAAGTTCTTGGGTACCACCGAAGGAGGGAACTGTGAAGATTAATGTTGATGCTGCCTTCTGTCCCAAATCCGGGGCTTCATCAATTGGAGCTGTTGCACGGAACAGTCAAGGTATCGTCATTGCAGCGGTCAGTAAACCCATCGGTACTTGCCAGGATGTGGTGGACGCTGAAGCTGAAGCCATTCTGGCGGGTCTTAGACTTGGATTAGAGCTTCAGGTGCAGAGTCTGGTCCTGGAGTCTGATTCTCAGGTGGCTGTTGGAGCAGCTACAAACAAGACTCTAAACTATTATTGAGTAATGAAGAGTTCCCACCCCTCAAAAAAAAAAAAAAAAATATTGGGGACAAATGTTACATACTCTGAAAAAATTGATGCATAAAAACAGTTTTTATTATTTGATAAGACACGCAGGATTTGATCACTTTAAGTGCATCAGATGGTTCCCAAGATCTTTTTTTTTAGCTTAGGGTGGTTCCGAAGATGGTCTCTTTAGAGTCGGATGTAGGCTAGCGTTTGCCTTAAGTTAGATGAGGATGGTGGACATCTTTTCCTGCATTGCAAACAAGTTAAAAAGCTATGGCGTTTGGTCGATATGGAGGAAGCCAGGCTGACGCTGTGCTTATGTGCAAATGCCCAAGATATGTTGATGAAAATCTTCCAGATGGAAGAACAGCAAAAGCTACTAATTATAGCCATGTTGTGGCAGTGGTGGACTGCCAGAAACAAGAAAAACGCAGGAGAAGGGGATCGCTCAGTGGAGGAGGTGGCGTTCCAGGCAAGACGTTGGGCTATGGAGTTTTCTAAATTCTACGTGAAGGGTCAATCCATTGTGAGTCAACCAGAAAATGGGGGGAGATGGAGGCCACCATGTGGGGATGATATGAAAATCAACATCGATGGAGCCTTCACTGCTGACCCTTGTAATGGAGGGTGGGGCTTTATCATTCGAGACGGTGCAGGTGTGGTTGCAGGCTCTGGAGCTGGTCAGTTGCTCTTTCCGCAAAGTGCATTGCATGCTGAGGCGGAGGCGTGTCTTCAAGGAATGACAGCGGCCATGAACTGGGGAATGACTCGTATTATAGTTGAGTCAGATTGCCAAGTGCTTGTTAATGCTCTCAATAGCAAAGAGTATGATCGTTCAGCTGTAGGCGTCCTTGTTAGGGATGCAAAGATGCTTGCTAGACTGAATTTCAATTCAGTTTCCTTTGTTTTTGGTTGTAGAACTTGTAATAAAGCAGCGCATGCGATGGCGGCGCTAGGTGCATCGGGTTCCTCTGGTAGTGGCCTCTTGTGGCCAGATAATGTGCCGAATCATGTAACGGAGATTGTGGCTAGCGATATTGCTATGCCTGAGGTTTAATGGAATTGATATGGTTCCATGTCAAAAAAAAAAAAATTTTTTTCGAGGTTCCGTAGATCACACAGCCACACGGCCCATTCTCCTTATGCGTAGCCTATGTTCTTGGTGCAGGCCCGCTTACCCGCCGCCGCAGCAGGGCCGGTCCTGGACGCCACTCCCACAGTCTGCAGGGGAGCCACAGAGGAGGAGGAGGCCGCGGCAGTGGGCGCGGGGCGGATGGGGAGAGTGCCGATGCTCTGCATGAGGTCAGCGATGGGGCGGTGTGTGAGGGGGTCGATGCCCCTCTGCCGAAGCTTCTCGCTGAGCTTGGTGTTCCAGTAGCTCTGCACGTCCTTGTCCGTCCGCCCCGGTAGCTGGTTCGCGATCAGAGACCACCTGCATACGTAGGGCGAGTAGCTAAAGCTCAATGCAGTATTTTCATATAAGATAAACACAGTTCAGACGGCATGCCACAGTCACAATTTTCTTTGCGATAAGATGACATTCACATCTTCAGTTCTTCACACACTCTCAGTGCTCTTACTGAATTCTGGCACGAAAACATATTCAGAACTCAGAAGAACCATGAGCACGAGAATGGTCGCTGGACTGAATTCTGAAGTAAATTCTTGACTAGAAAGCTAGTAGCGCATGCAATCTTTCAGCCTTTCAGGCAAGTATAATACTGATTTACGTGACAATCTCAAAACTACTATAATTTTGCTGAAACATTATTGAGATATCCAAAACAAAGACAAACGCTCATGGCAAGAATCAAGATGCATGGTGATGATGGGATGAAATTAATCGGAGACGCACCTGTTCCCTAACATGGAATGGATGCGGTCCTCCTCCTCCTGCGGGAAGTTCTCGGGCTTCAGGCTGGGCCTCAGGTGCTTGTTGTACCGCAGCTTGCAGCTCCTCCAGCACCGCTTCAGCCCTGCATCCATCAGCCAAAAACCATACAAACTCAACACCATTTCTATCACAAAGATCGAGTGTAAAACTAGCTAGATGACTACCCGCCCTCTGGGGAACCGATGCCGAGTTGCCGGTGCCGTGGTTGGAGGTGTGTGCCAGCAGCTTGGCGTCCTCCTCCGGCGTCCACCGCCCCTTCGTCACGTTCGCCTTGTCGCAGCACGGACGACGCCCCATCCTCCACTTCCTCGAAAATACTACTATGTCAACCTGCTCTAACCTCTAGAGCCCTCTGGTGTGATCGCCGCAGGGTGTGGTACCGGTATACATATAGAGGCCGTGCCCTGGTGAGAGAGGCGCCGTAACACTAGCACCATCACGCCGAAATGGCGGAGAGGGACTCGACGGAAGCATGATTAGAGAATTCGGAGGGAACGGTTGTTTCATGTGTTCGATACTTTGATTACACAACAGAAGCGATTTTTTCTGTTTTTGTTATAGCATGGGCCGCGCCTGGCAAAGCAACAGAATAGTTAGGAAAATTAGCTCGCAGTGTGAGAGATCAGATCGATCCACCATTCGATATTCAGATGCGAACTGCTGATAGAGTGATAGGGAGCAGGTTGATGGTGTTCCATTCAAATATTTTCACGAGTTCGATATGATGATGTTCAAGACATCGGCGCAGCGTAATCTGTTCTAAACTGGGAGCTGGCGCCAGGCGCTGCTCTGTGCCTCCGCTCTTGGTTCAGGGACTAATGATGCATTTTACTCGTTTCTTTACAATCATCATCTTGGCATCCCCGCAGATGTGATCGTGGGTGAAAGTTGTATTATTAGGAGAAGAAAACGCATGCTACTTCGACTGCTGTGTTCCTTTCGGAGAAGAAACAACATCAACATGCTGTGGCGTGGCATCCATATGTGCTAGGGAGACGATAAACATCTTTCACTTTCAGTGTCAGGTTCTCGCCCATTGTTCTTGCGAAACGGCATGGCAGAAAAACGAAAAGTTAGGATTTGATTATTTGAACACGTTTTCTACTCTCAGTGTCGCCACATGTTATTGTGAAACGATTTCTCAGGATCTTTTTAAAAAACAAAATCTTCTGACCAACAGGATGGTTTAGTAAATATATGAGCAAACAATTAGGAACAACAAAAAGAAATATCAAAGCCAAGTTTCGATCTTGGGACCTGTGGGTTATGGGCCCACCACGCTTCCGCTGCGCCACTTTGATCTGGTTGTTAAGAAGTGGTTCATGCCGCTATTTTACTCGTTGGGGGCACAGGGCAGAGAGCAGTCACGACCACGCATACAGAAGCTACTATCGTATAGATAGACATGGGCACACAGCAATCCTGGCTTGGCCGTAACTGATTGCAAGTTTCCATTCACAACCTTGCGACTTAGAGCATCCCCACTCGTTGGCGCTCCCCACGCCCAAATCCGGCGAAATTTTTGTCCGGATTGGAGGAAGATTTGGCGTGGGGGGCAGTATATTTCCAGTCGTGTGCTCCCCAAGCGGCGTTTCTCGGGGAAAAAGAGGACGGCTCGGGGAATCCGGACGAAAGAGGAGACACGTGGGCGTGGGCGGTTGGTTTAGCTTCATCCGGAGTCCCCGAGCGCTCCCGGGGGCCGGGGATGGCATGGGGAGTCCGGACGAAAATAGGCTCAAATCCGGATCAAAACGAGGAACCGGGGGCCTGACTGGGCCGTTTTTCGCCGTCCGGATGAAAAAAAATGGCCGTGGGGGGCTCTGCGGGGAGACGAGTGGAGATGCTCTTACGAGCATCAAGTACAGATCGACCATATTACTACGTACTACTCACATAGTCAGCACAGTCGCGCTTCCCAGGACAAAGCCAAGACCCCGACTATCGAGTGTAGACACACTCCGTCCCAGGCACCGGCGACCGCACCGACCAGCCCCTGTGATCCACCGGCCGGAACCGAAGTGAAAAAACCAAGAGCGCAATCCACAAAGCGAACCTTAAAATATCGTGGCCACGGCCGACCAATCCTCGCTGGGCAGGCTACGCTGCCCCAGGCTAAGCACGCGACTACGCGAGGGTGGCCATGTCCGCGGGACGCGTGTACGCACGAACCCGCGCCAGCGGCCACGCTATATATCTCTCCTGCGGCACGGCTCCTAGTCGAAGATTATCTATCCCTGATCGATCTGTTCGGAGCTTCCTGCAACACACTTGCGAGTTGACTGCTGGTCGTGGTTCTTGTTTCGATTCGGGATGGAGGACTCGGTGGGCGAGCAGGAGAGGAGGGAGCAGGAGGACGCCGTGGCCATGGCGCAGGGGAAGAAGCGCGGGCGAGAGGAAGAGCAAGAAGAAGCGGGCAGTGGTCGGGTGGTGCAGGGGAAGGAGGAGGTGGTGGCGGTGGCGGTGGTGGAGGAGGCTGGGTTCCTGAGCAGCATGGCGTCCAAGATCGGCGCGGCCATGTCTGGTGCCAACGGGAGCGCCGGCGCCGAGGACGGCGCCGAAGGCAATGGCAACGGAAATGTGGTCTCTGCTGCCGCTGAATGCCAGGATGAGAAGGAAGACGGTCATGGCGGCGGCGGGATCTTCCACATGCTCCTGTCCAGCTCGTCTCCTCCCGCGCCAGCCACAGGTAAGGAGTAAGGACTTGTGCGTTTACCCTCCACAGCTTCAGAACCGAAAATTTCGGATCCGCCTCGGAACTAATTTGATTTTCGTGTCGGGGCAGCAGGGACAGAGGAAGAGAAAAGGGGAGGGAAAGATGAGGACGAAGGCGGCGGCGGAGGCGAGCAGGCCGGCATACTGAGCGCCATGGCCTCCAAGATCGGCATGGCCATGTCCGGCGCCAATGGTCACGGCAGCAGCGCTGAAGACGCCAAGGCAAGCAATGGAGACGCTGATCACAGCAAAGGCGAGGGCAAGGAGGAAGGACACGAGTCCAACTCCAACGGGATCGTCAAGCAGCTCATGTCCAACCTCCCCACTTCAGGTGCATTACCAAGCCTACTCCTTGATCTCGTCCCTTTTTGCCTCGATTGATTCGTTTCAGATGGCCTGATTGTTCTCTCTGTTACTGCCTTGGTTGCAGATACCAGAGGGCCGAATGCTGAAGAGGCTTCCATGCTCATCGCCATAATCGAAGACTAGACTAGGCACTTCTTCAGGGAGAAGACATAAGAGGCTGTGATTTTAGATCGCCAAACGTGGCCTCTTGATGCGGATGTGAACTCTAGGGATGCTAGTGTAGATGTTTTCTTGTTGACCTAAGACATTACAGATGTTGCACCTTGATGAAGTGTACTCAACTGTAGTCACATTTTACTGCTACCTGAGAGAAATGTTCCTCGCTTGTTTTATCAGTCTATCACGCAACAATTCCGCAAGGTTTCAAGTCATTGTTTTTTTTGGGTTTCAAGTCTTCTTCCGGTGTGCAGTGATACACGCATGTACTTGTTGCAGATTTGTCTAAAATATGTCTAAGAGAGTTCTCTGAAACTACTCAGACTCTCAGAGTAATAGAGTATGCTGCATTATAGGTCACAAATGGGGGCAGTAAGGGCATCTTCACTGACGTGTCCCACAGCGGTCTCGATAGCGTTTTGGGGCCCGCAGCGAAAATGAGCTTACACCGGCGCGATCCAAACGGCGTTGGCTAATTTTCGAGCAAGCGCCGGCAACCCCGTGCCAGCCCCTTGGCATCGAGCGCGCCGGCGCCTCGCGCACGATGGTCTTCGCGGGTGGAAGCGCCTTGTCAGCGAGAGGACGCCGGACACACCGAAAAGCGAGGGAAGCGACGCGGGGCCGACGCGTCAGCGACACAGAAAAATTTCGTCCACCGCTCCCGCCTAATCGCGCCTCTCCCGCCGCGCATTTCTGCCATCCCAACACACCTATCCCGCCCGCCGATTCATTTCTCCCTCCTGCCGTCGCTACGCTATTCCTCCCGCCGCCACCCTCTCCCCATCCATGGCACCACCGACTGCCTCCAAAAAAATGGCCAAGAAAGCGGCTAAGAAGCCGCCAGGCAATGAGACGAAAGGGGCAAAGGCGCCCTTCGCGAAGCCGCGGAAGGCGCCGGCTCCGAAGAAGAAGCCGGAAGGCTGGACCGATGATCAGTGGCAGCAAAACTGTCTACGCCGGAAGATGTCGACAGCGGAGCGGAAAGGACGGAGGGCGGCGCAGCTGGAGAAGAAGGCGTTGGCGGCGCGCGCGTGATACGTCTCCGACGTATCGATAATTTCTTATGTTCCATGCCACATTATTGATGTTATCTACATGTTTTATGCACACTTTATGTCATATTCGTGCATTTTCTGGAACTAACCTATTAACAAGATGCCGAAGTGCCGGCTCTCGTTTTCTGCTGTTTTTGGTTTCGAAATCCTAGTAACGAAATATTCTCGAATCGGACGAAATCAACGCCAAAGATCTTAGAATCCCCGGAAGCATCCGGAACACACCAGAGAGGTCGAGAGGGGGCCACGAGCCCACCAAACTACAGGCTGGCGCGGCCAGAGGGGGGGCCGCGCCGCCCTATGGTCTGGCCCCCCTGTCAGCCCCCCTGCGCCGCCTCTTCGCCTATAAAAGCCCTTTCGACCTAAAAACGCAGTACCAATTGACGAAAACCACAGAAACCTTCCAGAGCCGCCGCCATCGCGAGGCCAAGATCTGGGGGACAGGAGTCTCTGTTCCGGCACCCTGCCGGAACGGGGAAGTGCCCCCGGAAGGCTTCTCCATCGACACCGCTGCCATCTCCACCGCCATCTTCATCACCGCTGTTGCTCCCATGAGGAGGGAGTAGTTCTCCATCGAGGCTCGGGGCTGTACCGGTAGCTATGTGGTTAATCTCTCTCCATGTACTTCAATACAATGATCTCATGAGCTGCTTTACATGATTGAGATTCATATGAGTTTTGTATCACAATTCATCTATGTGCTACTCTAGTGATGTTATTAAAGTAGTTCTATTCCTCCCGCACGTGTGTAAAGGTGACTAGTGTGTGCACCGTGTGGTTCTTGTCGTAGGCTATGATCATGATCTCTTGTAGATTGTGGAGTTAATTATCATTATGATGGTATTGATGTGATCTATCTGGTTATGTTGATCTATCTTACACTATAAGGTTACTTAAATATGAACAAATTGTGGAGCTTGTTAACTCCGGCATTGAGGGTTCGTGTAATCCTACGCAATGCGTTCATCATCCAACAAGAGTGTAGAGTATGCATTTATCTATTCTGTTATGTGATCAATGTTGAGAGTGTCCACTAGTGAAAGTATAATCCCTAGGCCTTGTTCCTAAATACTGCTGAGTTACTACTTGCTTGTTTCTCATGTTTCTTTGCGTTACTACTGCTGCAATACTACCACCATCAACTACACACCATCAAGCTATTTCTCGGCACCGTTGCTACTGCTCATATATATTCATACCACCTGTATTTCACTATCTCTTCGCCGAACTAGTGCACCTATTAGGTGTGTTGGGGACACAAGAGACTTCTTGCTTTGTGGTTGCAGGGTTGCATGAGAGGGATATCTTTGACCTCTTCCTCCCCGAGTTCGATAAACCTTGGGTGATCCACTTAAGGGAAAACTTGCTCGCTGTTCTACAAACCTCTCGCTCTTGGAGGCCCAACACTGTCTACGAGGAAAGGAGGGGAACGTAGACATCAAGCACTTTTCTGGCGCCGTTGCCGGGGAGGAAAGGTAAAAGGCACTCATACTTCGGTTCCAGGTAAAGTACTTTTCTGGCGCCATTGTGTTTGTGCTCGAAGCTATTTCCTTTAGATCCTGCAATTGCAACTTTTTGTTTCTTGTTTACACTAGTAAGGCATAATGGACAACATCTGTGAGCTTTTTATTCTATTTCCTGAGTCAAGACATGAATGGTTTAATGCGAAAATTAAAAAACCCATGGAATCTTATTTGCATGCTAGTAGCAATGATATTAGTATGAACGCTTTGAACACCATTGTTGCTAATGATATGGAAAATTCTAAGCTTGGGGAAGCTGGTTTTGATGAGCATGATCTTTTTAGTCCACCAAGCATTGAGGAGAAAATTTTCTTTGATGATACTTTGCCTCCTATTTATGATGATTATAATGATAGTAGTCTTTTGGTACCACCTACTATGGAGAGTAAATTTTGTTGTGATTATACTATGCCTCCAACACTTGATGAGAATAATAATGATAGCTACTTTGTTGAATTTGCTCCCACTATTACTAATAAAATTGATTATGCTTATGTGGAGAGTAATAATTTTATGCATGAGACTCATGATAAGAATGCTTTATGTGATAGTTATATTGTTGAGTTTTCTCATGTTGCTACTGAAAGTTATTATGAGAGAGGAAAATATGGTTGTAGAAATTTTCATGTTACTAAAACACCTCTCTATGTGCTGAAATTTTTGAAGCTACACTTGTTTTATCTTCCTATGCTTGTTACTTTGCTCTTCATGAACTTGTTTATTTACAAGATTCCTTTGCATAGGAAGCATGTTAGACTTAAATGTGTTTTGAATTTGCCTCTTGATGCTCTCTTTTGCTTCAAATACTATTTCTTATGAGTGCATCATTAAAACTGCTGAGCCCATCTTAATGGCTATAAAGAAAGAACTTCTTGGGAGATAACCCATGTGTTATTTTGCTACAGTACTTTGTTTTATATTTGTGTCTTGGAAGTTGTTTACTACTGTAGCAACCTCTCCTTATCTTAGTTTTGTGTTTTGTTGTGCCAAGTAAAGTCTTTGATAGTAAAGTAAGTACTAGATTTGGATTACTGCGCAGTTCTAGATTTCTTTGCTGTCACGAATCTGGGTCTACCTCCCTGTAGGTAGCTCAGAAAATTAAGCCAATTTACGTGCATGATCCTCAGATATGTACGCAACTTTCATTCAATTTGAGCATTTTCATTTGAGCAAGTCTGGTGCCATTTTAAAATTCGTCAATACGAACTGTTCTGTTTTGACAGATTCTGCCTTTTATTTCGCATTGCCTCTTTCGCTATGTTGGATGAATTTCTTTGATCCATTAATGTCCAGTAGCATTATGCAATGTCCAGAAGTGTTAAGAATGATTGTGTCACCTCTGAATATGTCAATTTATATTGTGCACTAACCCTCTAATGAGTTGTTTCGAGTTTGGTGTGGAGGAAGTTTTCAAGGATCAAGAGAGGAGTATGATGCAACATGATCAAGGAGAGTGAAAGCTCTAAGCTTGGGGATGCACCCGGTGGTTCACCCCTGCAAATTTCAAGAAGACTCAAGCGTCTAAGCTTGGGGATGCCCAAGGCATCCCCTTCTTCATCGACAAATTATCAGGTTCCTCCCCTGAAACTATATTTTTATTCCATCACATCTTATGTGCTTTACTTGGAGCGTCTGTATGCTTTTGTTTTTGTTTTTGTTTGAATAAATGCTTGTGTGGGAGAGAGACACGCTCCGCTGGTTCGTATGAACACATGTGTTCTTAGCTCATAGTATTCATGGCGAAGTTTCTTCTTCGTTAAATTGTTATATGGTTGGAATTGGAAAATGCTACATGTAGTAATTGCTATAATGTCTTGGGTAATGTGATACTTGGCAATTGTTGTGCTCTTGTTTAAGCTCTTGCATCATATACTTTGCACCTATTAGTGAAGAAATACATAGAGCTTGTTAAAATTTGGTTTGCATGAGTGGTTTCTCTAGAGTCTAGATATTTTCTAGTGAGGTGTTTGAACAACAAGGAAGACGATGTATAGTCTTATAATGCTTGTAATATGTCTTTTATGTGAGTTTTGCTGTACCGGTTTATACTTGTGTCTGCTTCAAATAAACCTTGCTAGCCTAAACCTTGTATCGAGAGGGAATACTTCTCATGCATCCAAAATACTTGAGCCAACCACTATGCCATTTGTGTCCACCATACCTACCTACTACATGGTATTTTCCGCCATTCCAAAGTATATTGCTTGAGTGCTACCTTTAAAATTCCATCATTCACCTTTGCAATATATAGCTCATGGGACAAATAGCTTAAAAACTATTGTGGTATTGAATATGTAATTATGCACTTTATCTCTTATTAAGTTGCTTGTTGTGCGATAACCATGTTTACTCGGGGACGCCATCAACTACTCTTTGTTGAATATCATGTGAGTTGCTATGCATGTTCGTCTTGTCTGAAGTAAGAGCGATCTACCACCTTATGGTTAAGCATGCATATGTTAGAGAAGAACATTGGGCCGCTAACTAAAACCATGATCCATGGTGGAAGTTTCAGTTTTGGACATATATCCTCAATCTCAAATGAGAAAATTATTAATTGTTGTTACATGCTTATGCATAAAAGAGGAGTCCATTATCTGTTGTCTATGTTGTCCCGGTATGGATGTCTAAGTTGAAGAATAATCAATAGCGAGAAATCCAATGCGAGCTTTCTCCTTAGACCTTTGTACAGGCGGCATAGAGGTACCCCTTTGTGACACTTGGTAAAAACGAGTGCATTGTGATGATCCGGTAGTCCAAGCTAATTAGGACAAGGTGCGGGCACTATTAGTACACTATGCATGAGGCTTGCAACTTATAAGATATAATTTACATGATGCATATGCTTTATTACTACCGTTGACAAAATTGTTTCATGTTTTCAAAATCAAAGCTCTAGCACAAATATAGCAATCGATGCTTTTCCTCTATGGAGGACCATTCTTCTACTTTTCAATGATTGAGTCAGTTCACCTATTTCTCTCCACCTCAAGAAGCAAACACTTGTGTGAACTATGCATTGATTCCTACATACTTGCTTATTGCACTTATTATGTTACTCTATGTTGACAATATCCATGAGATATACATGTTACAAGTTGAAAGCAACCGCTGAAACTTAATCTTCTTTTGTGTTGCTTCAATGCCTTTACTTTGAATTATTGCTTTATGAGTTAACTCTTATGCAAGACTTATTGATGCTTGTCTTGAAGTGCTATTCATGAAAAGTCTTTGCTTTATGATTCAGTTGTTTACTCATGTCATTACCATTGTTTTGATCGCTGCATTCACTACATATGCTTTACAAATAGTATGATCAAGTTTATGATGGCATGTCACTCCGAAATTATCACGTGTTATCGTTTTACCTCGCTCGGGACGAGCGGAACTAAGCTTGGGGATGCCGATACGTCTCCGACGTATCGATAATTTCTTATGTTTCATGCCACATTATTGATGGTATCTACATGTTTTATGCACACTTTATGTCATATTCGTGCATTTTCCGGAACTAACCTATTAACAAGATGCCGAAGTGCCGGTTCTCGTTTTCTGCTGTTTTTGGTTTCAGAAATCCTAGTAACGAAATATTCTCGGAATCGGACGAAATCAACGCCAAAGATCTTAGAATCCCCGGAAGCATCCAGAACACACCAGAGAGGTCAGAGGGGGGCCACAGGCCCACCAAACTACAGGCTGGCGCGGCCAGAGGGGGGGCCGCGCCGCCCTATGGTCTGGCCCCCCTGTCAGCCCCCCTGCGCCGCCTCTTCGCCTATAAAAGCCCTTTCGACCTAAAAACGCAGTACCAATTGACGAAAACCACAGAAACCTTCCAGAGCCGCCGCCATCGCGAGGCCAAGATCCGGGGGACAGGAGTCTCTGTTCCGGCACCCTGCCGGAACGGGGAAGTGCCCCGGAAGGCTTCTCCATCGACACCGCTGCCATCTCCACCGCCATCTTCATCACCGCTCGCTGCTCCCATGAGGAGGGAGTAGTTCTCCATCGAGGCTCGGGGCTGTACCGGTAGCTATGTGGTTAATCTCTCTCCATGTACTTCAATACAATGATCTCATGAGCTGCTTTACATGATTGAGATTCATATGAGTTTTGTATCACAATTCATCTATGTGCTACTCTAGTGATGTTATTAAAGTAGTTCTATTCCTCCCGCACGTGTGTAAAGGTGACTAGTGTGTGCACCGTGTGGTTCTTGTCGTAGGCTATGATCATGATCTCTTGTAGATTGTGGAGTTAATTATCATTATGATGGTATTGATGTGATCTATCCGGTTATGTTGATCTATCTTACACTATAAGGTTACTTAAATATGAACAAATTGTGGAGCTTGTTAACTCCGGCATTGAGGGTTCGTGTAATCCTACGCAATGCGTTCATCATCCAACAAGAGTGTAGAGTATGCATTTATCTATTCTGTTATGTGATCAATGTTGAGAGTGTCCACTAGTGAAAGTATAATCCCTAGGCCTTGTTCCTAAATACTGCTGAGTTACTACTGCTTGTTTACTGTTTTACTGCGTTACTACTGCCGCAATACTACCACCATCAACTACACACCATCAAGCTATTTCTGGCACCGTTGCTACTGCTCATATATATTCATACCACCTCGTATTTCACTATCTCTTCGCCGAACTAGTGCACCTATTAGGTGTGTTGGGGACACAAGAGACTTCTTGCTTTGTGGTTGCGGGGTTGCATGAGAGGGATATCTTTGACCTCTTCCTCCCTGAGTTCGATAAACCTTGGGTGATCCACTTAAGGGAAAACTTGCTGCTGTTCTACAAACCTCTGCTCTTGGAGGCCCAACACTGTCTACAGGAAAGGAGGGGGAACGTAGACATCAGCGCGCACCAGCACGCGCTGGCCGAGTGTATCGCTGCCACCAACCGAGCCCATGGAGTACGACGGTGCCGCCGTACATTTCGGGAGTGTTGTCCCCGTCGACATCCGGGTTCCACAACGACGGCCCCTCCGCCACTCCCGGGTGCGTGACGCCAAACTTGTCACCGCGGTACGAGGATGCGCTGCCTCATGGAGGCTTCAAACCCAACGCTATGTTCTACTCCCCGACGTACGAGGTAGGAGCCGGTCCAGAGGGCGCCCCGTTCAATGGCCGCAGGGGCCGCTCGAATTCAACGGCGCAGATGCTGAGGAGGAGGAAGAGGTGGAGGAGGACGAGGAGGAGGAGGGGGAGGGGTGGAGGAGGGGGTGGAGGACGAAGAGGACGACGAGGGTGCCGGTGAGGATGCCGATGATCTCGTGGAGGTTGACGCGGACGGCGTGAGGAAGAAGAAGAAAAAGGCGTCGGGCACACGAGGCCCCAAGTGGATGCCTTTGGAGGATCAATGTCTATGCGAGTCGTGGGCGACGGTGAGCCATGACTCCATCATCGGCACCAACCAAAAATACGGGAAGTATTGGGCGAGGATCAAGGCCAAGTTCGATGAGCGCAAGCTCATCAACAACGACTATAACAAAGTGGCAATGAAGAGGAGCCAAAAGGCAATGTCGACACGATGGGCCATCATCCAGGCGTCGGTGAACATGTTCCATGGATACCATCATGACTTAACCAAAGGAAGCGGCGCTGATGTCAGCCAACTGGTACGACTCTTTCTTACATAATCTGTAGCGCCTACATTGTGTTCGATGCGATGAAATGATTGCGCTTCCTTTGGTTAGTTTGACAAGGCCACAAATTTGTACTGGAAGAACTCGGATGGGCATAAGTCGTTCACGCTGATGCATTGCTATAGCAAGCTCAAGAAGAACCACAAATGGAAGTTGACGCACATTTCGTTGTCGAAGGGGAAAGACGCCATTGATCTGGATGCGCCGCTGGCAACATCGGCAGGGCGCCCTATCGGCAACAAGGCTGCCAAGGCCGCCTTGGTCGACGCTGCGTCGTCCGAGAAGACGCAAGCGTCGCTCACGCAGTGCCTCGTCGAGGACTCCTCGACCTTGCTCTCCCGTGACAAAAAGGCCGAGGAAAGGTGGATGGCGCTGCTCAAGAGGAAAGAGGAGAAGATGGAGCTGAAGAAACACAGGGACGACATGTCCCTGCTGAGAGCGTCGACAGAAGGAATGTCTCCTCGGACGCGGGCGGCGTACAACTTCTTCAAAGGCCAGATCCTCGACGCCATCGAAGCCAAAATGGCGGCGACCGAGGCGGCGGCCCAGGCAGCGGCCCCAACCCCGGAGCAAGAGCCGGCAGACGCTACTACACCTGCGTTGGCCTCTGCCTCGATGTCGGCGACGGAGCATGCACACCGCTCAGATCACGACGAGTTCATCGTGATCGACGGGCCTACGTCGACTCAGGATGCGTCGTCGGCGTCGCCCAACCCCTTCTTCTAATTTACATCGGTCTATAATATGATCGCGCGCTCAGTACTTTGATCGCCGCTACTCTGATCGCGACGACTTCGGCGGGAACGATCTCTTTTGAATGCAAACTATTTGAATTCCTCATTGGGGACGGCCTTTGGGGGACGCGACTGGGGAGCGACGTCACCCAAACGCGGCACGAACAAAACTCGTCCCCCAAACGCTCGATCCGGCGCCGTTTGGGGGACGGTTTGGGGGACGCGACTGGAGATGCTCTCATCTGCCATGATTAAAACTTGGTTCTCCAAACCCGCACCAACGTTCTCCCCGCTTGCACCGCAAAGCTCGCTGTCGACATATCCACCGACCTTAGCTTTCCCCGAGACTCAGCAACCTTCGCCGCCCTCCCGACCCACTCATATTTGTCTTTTTACACATGTGGGGACCAGCTTGGCCACGGACCACTATGAAAAATGTAAAAAAGCTAGGACTTCTCTTACCTCGCCCGAATCTCGAGGACGATGTGCGGTGATAGATGTGGTTTTGCCACAGCTATCGCACATACCAAGCGTTCTCTATATATATAGATAGATATAGATATAGATGAAAATAACAGGTGATTCTTGTCATTTCTCTCCTTATCTACTTCCATTTTCACTTGTAATAAAAAGTATTGCCTCTATCCATAATGTTAGAGATTTGTTTATGATATATATTTTTTGAATTCAAATATATCTATACACTAAACTTACGACATCTTTTTATGGACAGAGCTAGTATGATGGATGCTAGCAACCACCCTAGTGCAGATGTAACCTTATATCTTAGCTACGTGTCACACCATGTTTCAGATTTATAGGTTTACACAAACCAAACAAAAAACACATGAAGGGCTGCGCAGTTTACAACGATCTGTCTCTTGTATCTTAACACATCAATTACCGGTATGCAATCTTCACTTTAACTTTATCATTGTCTTCAGTGCAGATTGTCTTTTCAGGATCGTCACGATAGAAGGTAATATCACCTTGGAAGGAGATGGTACGACCATGATCATCATGATCTTGATTAGATGTAACGCACAGGTTCATCTTGATTGTCAGGAGAGGCTTCAAGTATATTGGTACAGCAGCCCAGTTGCGTGACAGTGGAAGTTTGCCATCTATAACCTTTGCTTTGTCCTCTTTTCCATGAGAAAAGAGAATGACATCCTTGCCGCCATAGAGTTGGTGGCATGCAGTAATTCCACCATAGACATAGTAGATGCTGCCACTAGATATGAGATCAAGGGTGACGTACACATTGACCTGTGTAGCAGTGTGTATCGGCACAAAAGTAACGTCCATTTTCCTGCCGCGTCGAGTTGAGATGGTGTGCGTTACAGCAATGTCGCACGTGTAAGGGTCCACTGTGTAGGAGAACACTCCTACATCAGTTATCCTGTTGCCATTCTCTGGGATAGTAATCCTAATAGAGAATTGGTCACTAATGGCCTGGCCTTCTGAATGTAGCTTTAAATAACCCTGCAGCGTATATCGTCAATGGGACAAAACGCTTCAGAAGGAGATATGGAGAGCAAAAGGTTAAAGATATAGTATCACATGCATGAATGTATACCTTCGAATCTTGTCCTCTTTGTGAAGATGAGTAGCATTCAGAATAATCGGTAAAGGCAACAAAGGTGCCTACGAAGCTGAAGCGAGGACGCACAGCCAGCAGCTCTACCATGTACCGAGCATTGTAGCTATCCATACATATGTTATCGCCATCTCCATGATAATAAGGAACTGTGAAACTCGGTGGTGGACGACTTCGATCAATGTCGTCACCGAGGTCATGGAAGTTGTCGACTGTAACATAGCCGCCGGAATCCTCGTCGTAGTAGTAACAGTCGTCCTCGTCCAAGCATACGTCATATTCATCACCAACAGAGGTAGTTTCTGTTTCTGCCGCTCCCGCTAACTTGACAGCATCACTGACGATTTCTTCTCCTGTTCCTGTTCCTCTACTAAAAAGAAGTAGAACGATATCTCTAGTCCAGCCATAAAGGAATATACCGGGCTCAAAGATACATGCCTGTTTCAGAGAGGGAGGAGAGAGATAACAGAAAGAATAAGGCGTCCATCGATCTACAACGATCTGGTGAAAAATTATTTAGACTAGCTAGGAACAAATCAAAATAAAAAAGAGCAGATACAGATATCGTAATACCTGCAGATCGGACAAGATGGTACCAAAAGATGCTTTTTGGGGCTGCCGTCCGGCGTCAACGGTCGGCGCCATACCTCTCAAGCCCTGCGCTAGGTCGGCGGCGGCAGCGCTTGGGGGGCCGAGGTAATCGAAAAGGGTTGGGCGTGCTCTCCCTGTTTTAGCAGACGATGTTGGTCGAGCACAACAAGGCTCTCCGGTAGCAGACAATGTTGGGCTCGTTCGTGGCGATCCGAGTAGCATCGTGCGGCCCAAAGGCCTTTGATACGGCGAGCGGGCCTTTTCAGCATCGTTTTGCTTTTTGGAAAATTTTCTACAGGCCACCGTTATTTTCCGTCGTTTGCCAAAATACATCGCTCAATTGTATCTTTGCCAGATATCATTAAACTTTTGTGTCACATTTGCCAGAACACACTGGCTGGGATGAACATGCTATGACTGATTTCTACACTACTTAAAAAGGAGGAACATGTTCCTTATTCTGCCACTACAACCAAACCCCTTCGTCGTCCCACTTCCTCGCGCGTTGTCGCGGCCGAATGGGCCAAGCCCAACAAATCCATTTCCAACCCCGCACAACACCCATGACCACGAATCCCTCTCTTCGCTTGCATCTATTCCCTCACCATTTTCTCCCACTCGCCACGGCCGCCGTCGCAGTATCCCCTCCCCATTATCTCCCTATCGCCATGGCTGCTGTCGCAGTGAAGGCCGGAGAAGGCGAGTTGGTGTTCTACTACGCGGACTGCGGCGGCGCTGCCTTGGTCCCCGGAGACTGGTTTCCGGCTACCCGCGGCGGCCGAGATCGCCACGTCGCTGTGGCCCGATCTCCTCCACGGTGACGGCGTCGCAAGGGGCGGATACAGGTCGCATCGTTGTGGATCGATGTCCTCCACGGCGACAGCGTCGCAAAAGGCAGATATGGGTTAGGCGGTGGCCACGATGATTAGCTCGTGGAGATGTTGTGGCGAGCGACCGAGATATCGCAGCCAGCAAAATCCCTACGACCACCGTCCATGGCGGAGGAGGAGCAAGATGGGGCCTGGGCGCACGAGATCCCTCCAACCCAGCTGCCAAGATCCCTCCGAGACCACGCCGACCTGATCCGGTACACACATCACCCAGATCTATCCAGATTTAAGGCTAAGTCCGTGACGAAGATCTTTCTTTTCTATCAATAGATAGGAATGAGTGTTCGTTATAGGGGATAGGATCCATCTGCTCTCTCTCTCTCTATTTTCTTTGATGCAATTTTGAGAGAAAGAGCAGTGCGAACTAGAAAAAAAAGAGAATCGGGAGATGATTAAAAACATGGCTGCTTGTAGATTTTTGTGTGATGTTTACTGTGTCATTTTTGGACTTTTGCATCAAGGAATTACGGCCGTACCAGTGTCAAGTTTACTGTCATATTTCCAATATATGTTCCAGTGACTTTATCAACAGTATCAATGTGACATGCTCTAGGCGAACTATTGGACTTCAGAAAAATCTTTGTAATTGATCTGATTTTCTCTACGATCCAAATATTTGGTCTTGATTATGTACGTTTTTATCACCAGAATATTGCAGCTAGCAACAAACCGTAATATATTGAGTTGTGTTTGCAGCCAATTTTGCCTGCCACAACCTGCAAGTGTGCAATTATTGCTATGCCTTCATTCTATACGCAATTCACATAACGGCTTGATTTAGGAGAGGCACGCCTATCAAGTTAGTTTATATGTATCTTTTAACAAAAAAAGTTTAACCAAGCAAACCATACAAATGTTTCTCTTTTTATCTTAAGAATAAAATCCCAATTGTAAGTTGGTCTATAATGTTCTGCCATTCCTTTTTGAAATATGATTTTGTATACAGAAATGATATGTTGGCATAATTTTGTTCATAATTTCTATCAGATATGTAGCTATCTTGTTAGCTTTTCTTAAATCAAATTTGCTTTGTGATAATATTAGAGAGTGGAGTTTGGTGTTTATTATTGCAACAAGTATTGAAACCGGATTTGCGTCAAAGATGTAGCTGATCCTCTTATCGCTGGTGAATGTTTGTATTCTTTTCATGAAAGTTGTAGCGGATCTTATTATCGTTGATGAATGACCAAAACTGTCATCATCTGAAGAATTGTTTAACAAATCAATGAATGGTTAAAAATAAACTCCTTGAAAACTTCTTATGTTTTACTATCTACAGATACTACATGGTGTTACTTTAACTTAGAATACAACTTGACAGTATTCAGAACATGGCGGTGGGATGATGCGGGCAGGAGGAAAAGAAGGATGCAATTTCTGAAGGTTTATATTTACTATTTTGAGGATGATAGGTATGGAATTTCGCAATGGTACTATGTGTCCGATACTTATAGTTAAGTAGCAATGGTGGCACAAGTGCGACATGGTTCTATCGACGCGGCAGCAGGGGCCGAGGAGACTCAGTACATCCCGCACCTTTGCTTGTTGGCTGGTCTCCTGAATACCTGCACACTACATCTAGAATAATTCACTGCTGGTTCTTGTTTAAAATCGTGGTCTTGAATTCTTGATATGATTACATGTAAGCTGGGGGTAAGTAGGCAATTATTTCATGTTTAATCTTGTCACTTGGTCGGTTAATAGAAAATGAAAACTCCTATAATAAATTAGTAATATATTGTGCAGTAAAACTTCTCGGACACCTTTAAGCATGATTTAAGTGTCTACAAGATTTAGCTTAACCAACAATATTTGACAATGTTTTCGAGAGATAGTTACCTGATGACAGAAATAACAACTTTTGTAACAAATAGTTAAATATGATTTGGAATTCTTTATTGAACATTTAGTATTTTATTTACTGAATTTTGTTTCAGGTTCATGTTTATCCTTTTTTTAAAAAGTTGTTTGCATCAGATTACTTTTTTTTGTTCGCCATCAGACTAATTGAGTCAGAAAAAATAATGCGGAGATGGGAGGAGAAGAAAGCAAAGGAAATTGGTATGTGCTGTCTGCCTTCAATGGTTAGCGAAGCAAGGTGATTGATTCACAAAACTCATTCCCTATTTACCCGCTTAAATATACTCTTGTATATTACCTGATTAATAAAAAAGTCTCCATCCGATGGATTCCAGAATGCTAGGCACCGCACGCTGCAGCCAAGGATCATGATACTTACCTGACAAGTACTAGGTAGTAGTACACTGGAATTGTATGGAACTATCTTTTGTCTTTAACCACTAAAGCATATATAGAAATATACATTGGGATGTCGTGATTTTAAAATTTGAAATAAAAATGTCTATTATGAAGACCATAAAGATAACAAACTTTTAATTAGATAATCGTGTGCTATAGTTGGAGAGTAAGTTTGCTATAATCAGTGTTCTCTACTTCAAGGAGGGAAAGAAAAGGGTTCAGTGATGACTGCCTTGCAGTGTGCCTTGTGTGGTCTGTGTCTGAAATCATAGAAGAAGAAAAATAAAATCACCAATATTTCAGTTGTGCAACTAAATATTCAGTTTTTCATTTTCCACTGATGGATTCATTAGCATGCATCGACTGTTGCAGAATTCCCCAGATAGAGGCTATGATGCCATGCAATGCATCTAACGAACCTCACTGATGGATTCATTAGCATGCATCGACTATTGCAGAATTCCCAAGCCAGAGGCTATGATACCATGACATTTGGCTAAAGAAGCAGGTGCAAGATGATTGGAAAGGCCGGTGGCTGGAAGGGGAGCTGCCACAGCAGCCGCGGGCACTGGCTTCACAGATGTGACAAATCGAAGGAGCTCATCGTGCTTCACCGTAGGCTGGACAGAGTGGAAGCCTTAACTCCTACCTGCGTGCTCGCTCTCCATCACCGGCGCATCGTGGAGGCCATACCCCTGCCGGCGCGCTCGCTCCGAGCAACCGCCCCATTGCCCACCCCACCCTGGTGGTGCTTCACTATCGTCAAGTGAAGATACATCCATCCGAGCTCGTACTCGACATTGGCAGTAACCCTACTCTCAGATTGTGTAATCAATTGATATTGTTCTTCTCCGTTGTGATGCAAATCAAATCATTTCTCATCACTCCAATTCTCTATAGAGTTATTCCTGCAGTATTTTTTCTGAGGATTTTGTATGTACGTTTCAGGTTCAGCTAAACCCCCATGCCACACGTGAACGCCAAGGCAGTTGCGGCACCGCCAAGGAAATGAAGGGGTGGACCCAGCGCTGGAGACGATGGTGTTGCTCGCATGTCTAGACCAGGCCCTGAAGCACTGCAGACGATGGTGTTGCTTTCAAGGATGTGCAACTAAGCTTTGACCGCCGCCTCTTCAAGGTATGTACTGCGCCCTTTTCGCTATCTTTTCCGAAAAGTTTTATTGCATTGGGTAAGGTGAACTCCTAATGGTATTGATAAGATGGAAATCTTGATGTGTTTCTTTTGTACCGCTCTGGGTGTTTAAATCTGAATGCTTCTTTTACTCAAGCCGCCGAAGATAGGAGAGCTACTTATGTTGGCCACCTATTGAGTGTCAGCTTGTGCTACGATGATCACTCGTGTCCTTAACCTGTTGAAATAAATGACTGGTGTTTCTCTGGTTTCTTTGGTGTTATTGTCATCCCGAGTTCAAAGATGCCCATGGTCAGAATTTATAGAGTTGCGTGCCTATTTAAAATTTAGTCTCACTTGACTTGTGATTCAGGGATAACGTAAACTTTATGAAACAACTTTGAAGAAAAGAATGTCTATGTCCACATTTTAGTTCTTCTCTCAATTGAACAACTAGGACATCCAAGAGATCAATAGGTAATTTTCTCAAGGAAGAAGAAGAAAAAGAAAATCAATAGATCAAGTAGCATTGCCTCCTTTTTTTTACCATGTTTAGTCAGTTTTTGTTTTCACATGCTTCTTTAAAGGATCGTGATGTAATTTTAAACCTTTGTTTTGTGCTCTGACTATTTAATTTAATTCTACATGGTGTTCAATGGGTGTATCTGTTGTTCACTCTAAAGATATAAAGTGTTATCTCTTAATCTATCATTGAGGTAAGATGATGTGAAGAATTTCCACGAGTTCATGTTCTTGTTTCAATAGTGAACTGATTTTGCAGATAGGTAGATAGGTAAATATCTAATTAGTAATTAGGCATGAACACATTTGTATTACTTCCATCTGACGAGCTGGCTACATCGACCAATGCTCTTGCAACTTGCGACTATTGTGTTTTTTGTTTGGAAGTGATGAAGTAGGACTGACTAAACTGGGAGGCTGGCTTCAAATTAGTGGTTCAGTGCCGCGAGTATGTGCATTTTTCTATCTTGTCACATGTTTCCCTCCCTTTAAATTGTAGGTGTAAACTGAAGCCTGGCAGGAAACTGATGCATAGAGTTTGGTAGAAGATTAGAAAAGGCCGATGTACATGACCAAGACACTTCTTGATTGAAGAAGATAGCTTGCAAAGATTACGACTAAGCTTCTAGCTAGGAGGTGACAATTAGTAAAATTATTGGATCATCTTTTATAATGTTGTACTGTGTTTAGCTATATTTGTAGTACTAAAGTGAGAAGAGTCAAGTGAAACGAAGATTACTTGTAATGCATGAACAGTTGCGAATGTACCAGTTAGATCAACTTTGTACTATACATTGGTCTTCTTAGTTGAGTACTATGGAATGCTTGGAATTGTTTAGAGAAAATATTACATGATATCTGTATTAAATGATAATGAAATATGTATTAATAGATAATATAGGATGGCTGCTGAGTTCAGACCTAAAATTCAAAGACTATTTTTTCTTTCAATAGGAACAACATCCATAGGGAGTTAAACATTCAGAGTTAGGTCTTAGCTAAAAAAACCTTAAGACATGTTTTGGCAATTTAGGAACATATATTTTATTTAGTGCTTTTCTCATGTTAATTTTTTGCATGCGACTTTATACTTTAGATATCCAATGATGCAAAGAAGGATTGCAAGGTAAATGGCGAGTTTTTCTCTTACTTTTGTTTGGATTTTTTTATATAGTAGAACATTTTAGTGCATTTAAATTTTGGTGAGATCAAATATGCTTCAAACTGAAGATGTTTAGTTCAATTCAAGCCCGTCGCAAGGTACGGGCATACTAAACCTTGTTTTATTTCTCGAAGTATCTGTTTAGTGTCTAGGTCTTGACTTACACATAATATTATGTGTGCACGTAAAACTTGACAATTGACGTTTGATGTGTACAACAATTTTAAGATTACATGTTTGACATGATTGGTGTATAACCATTAGAGTATTTATAACCCTGTTGCAAGGCATTTGCAATTACCTATTGTCTTAAGCAAATATGGCTAACATTGTGGAAAATCGCTAGATTGTACACTATAGAATTGATAGAGGTATAAAAGAGACAAAAAAGCACATGCTATTGGTCAAGGGTTAGGAGGAGAGATAAAAATGTCGGCGTACAATGTTGGGTCGAAAGTACAAATCATCGTGCTTGTGGCGACTATCAAAATAAAATCACCTCTCTTCATGTCTTGTTTTCCGTGGCAACGCACGGGCATTTGTACTAGTTGAAAAAAAAATGCAAAACTTTCTGTTTTTTGACAGGTGGGGTGTTCGGGCAAATGTTCCATAGACCTATCAGCTAAACAACATGTCCATCCATCCTTTATCACAGGCTATCAACAAATTGTATCATGGCACCTGGCAGAGCTAAAACTTGGAGGAAGAAATACAGCCCAGCCGTAGCAGCCTGCTATTGCATCAGTAAAATTACAGCAATGACATAACATAGCATCGAATCGGCAGACAGACTGCTAGAATTATAGCTACTCAGTGCCAAGGATAGCCGGAAGTTACAAAACTTAGGTTACAAGATCCCTGGATACATGTAACAACCACTAAATATTGCAAAATTATAACTAGAAGTTCTCCAGGCAATGCTGAATCCTGCTAATGCTTGCCACAAAAACGACCACTTGATTTACTGACATGTATAGAGGATGCAATGTTTCCACCACTGATTCAAGTATGGCGATCCATGAACTTCTCAATTGCCACCGAAAAGGCAGCAAAACCCGCACAGCCCATACAAGCAGCTTGAGGGCCACCTGCAAGGAAATAAAAATTTCCTTAGAGGATGAACTTTCGAATCGAGCCACATAACAAACAACAGCATAGGATGTTGGACGTGCTAGAGCGATTGGTAATTGTTGTCCATGGTTTTGTCTTCATTCATAAGACCTATTTAGTCCTAAAATTAGCTGGATCATAAGTACCAAACAATTATTTCAAAAGAAGCGATCACAACATCGGCTAAGCAGTAAAAAATTAAGTTATAGATGAGGAAAGTTATCAAAACACCATAACAGGCATAAGTATCTCCAAACTCCCAAGTACCACAAAGTATCTGAAATATGAGAAAAGAGAATTTGGGACATAAACTGATGGCTGGGCACACCGACTTCATGTTCAAGTAAGATTGAGTGTGCTCAGTCCCTTTCCTACATCCGTAACGAAATGTCGGCTCATCCAACTCAAGTCAACCTAAACATCTCTAATGATCGCATCAAGGGAAATGAACTAGAGAGCATAGACTGATTCATGGTAAAATTATGTTGGATCTCATTCACAATTATTACAGAAAAAACTTACCTTTCACAGCTAAAGCTCCTCCTGTGACACAACCAGCTACTGCTGAATTGGTAACGTCATGCCTTGCCCGAGCCTGCCACATCATGACAATTCAAAGTATCCAAATAAGTATAAATTCTTAAAAACTGCGCACAATTGAAAAAAAAACGTCACAGTGCATCTACCTTCTCTACGACACATTCAACTGCAGAGAAAATCAGGCCCATTACTGCAAAGGTCTTAGCATTGCCCATACTTCTCCTTCCCATCTGCTTTGCCTGGTAGACTATTTGTTGCCTTGCTGTCATCTCCTCTGCCATGACTGGATTCTCCAAAGCTCCAAGAAATAGTCCCATCATTACACCAAGACCACCACCTATCAAATGTAAGCAATGCAGTCAACAACAGTTTTGCATGAGAAATTTGTCATCGATTATATCATTTAAATATTTGTTAGAATAGGAATTTGATAATATAAATTTGTAGTATACAACATATAATTCATTAGTTATAAATTAATGGTCAAAGCTGGAAGTAGAAATGTGTGTGTGCCAAGTAAATAGGTACATAGGGAGTAGAGTCATTAGCTAACATGGTTTCTACCTTAGTAACCAAATGCCAAACTTTAAGGAAATACTGATACTCACGGTACCGACATCACTGGTTCTATCCTCTAAACCATCAACAAATGAGTCATTACACAAAGCAAAATTGGACGATATATACTTCCACATCACAGGCTGATGCAAAAAAGATTGTGCATCATTAATCCTCGACTCTACAAAAGCTCTTTCAGATTTGTAAAAACTTGGTTTTTCTTAATCCTTGACCATCTGACTGACTTGTAAAGACAAACTCTTCAAAGTTAAGTCTCGGAAATTTTATCGAGTCGACTCTTCCATGACCCCAAGTTTACATGACAAATCACTAGAGCAACTTTACACCCCAACTCTCCGAGGCAAGTTCATTTGAAGGAAAAAAAAAGGCACCTCCATTATGACATTGTGACATGTGTTTCACATGACGGTTCACTGAAACGGGAGCAAAAAGGTTTTCTTTTATCGCCTGCAAGGATTTCCTGTCAACCAAGGTAACTAACAGTAAACAGCTCTAAGCAAATAAAGCCCAACGCATGGAAAGATCAAAACAAAGCGAGTGCAACCTTTGTTTGAACATATATAAGTTAGTATGTCGCCGCTCCTTGGAACAAAATTAAGTCCATCTCTTGCAAAACTAGCACTGTTTTGTATCTAACTCTCGAGACAGACAGGTAAACAGCTAACAATCTAAAGAATGAACCTCTAGCCTCCATGTCACACCATCCAAACCCCCACAGCACGCCACTTGACGAGATCACGGAGACATATTGACTTTTATCATGATTCAGTTACTACACATTTCTGTGCCACAAGCTCCCAGAACAACAAACAAACACTGCTCAAAGTTTCCCCGTTGTGAGAGCCGTGGCCAAACTAAGCAGTACGAGCAACCGAGTAAACGAAGATTTAGAGTTGAGGTCGTTACCCATGACACCACTCAGGACGCTCCGGACGACGCAGTTGTTATACGTATCCTGCATCTTCATGTCCTCATGCGACGGCAGCCGGATCGGCTCCACCTCGACGGCGGCCGTCTGGGCCGCCACATCCCCGGCCGCCCCGGTTGCCTCCGGCGAAGCCATCTCGCAGTCTGACCGCCGCCTCCCCTCCCCTCCCGGTAGCGCGGCGGTGGAGGAAGCTGCGGGTGGGAATCGCTAGAGAGCCAGAGAGAGGAGGCAATGGGGGACGGGGAAGGAGAAGGAGACGAGCCGGGAGGTTCCTCCCGGCGGCTACTTGTCCTCCGCCTTTCCTCCGCTCCAAGAAAAGAGGCGGCGGCAAGGAATGGCAGGAAGAGGAAGGGGATCCGGTGGTGGCTCTGGCGTGAGCTGCACGAGCTGCGCTCCCCGGCCACTCTTCCCCGCAAACGGTGCTTCGGTTACGTATTCCGGAGAGTACGCTACCGTCACACGAACCTGCACAACCACAAGTCCGCCAGCACCGTCGGATCATGCCCCACCCGAGAGAGCGGCGTACGGCAAAGCAGCATATATCCGCTGCCCGCCGCCGCCCTCCCACCGACCAAAAAACCCAAGCAAGCAAACCCTAGATCCAGCTCCGGCGACGGCCCGCGCGGCCGCCGGCGCGATGCCGAACCTCGAGTGCCGGATGTACGAGCCGCGGTTCCCGGAGGTGGACGCGGCGGTCATGATCCAGGTGAAGCACATCGCGGACATGGGCGCCTACGTCTCGCTGCTCGAGTACAACAACGTGGAGGGCATGATCCTCTTCTCGGAGCTCTCGCGCCGCCGCATCCGCTCCATCTCCTCGCTCATCAAGGTCGGCCGCCAGGAGCCCGCCATCGTGCTCCGCGTCGACCGCGACAAGGGATACATCGACCTCTCCAAGCGCAGGGTCTCCGAGGAGGAGGCGCGCTCCTGCGAGGACAGGTACAACAAGTCCAAGCTCGTGCACTCCATCATGCGCCACGTCGCCGAGACGCTCGAGATCGACCTCGAGCCCATCTACCAGCGCATCGGGTGGCCGCTCTACCGCAAGTATGGACACGCCTTCGAGGCGTTCAAGCTCGTTGTCGCCGACCCCGACGCCATCCTCGACGTCCTCACCTACGAGGAGAAGGAGATCGGTCCTGATGGAGAAGAGGTTCATATTTTTCCCTGTCGACCTCACCAAATATCATATATCCATTTGGTAATCTGTTGTATACGCTATGTCTTGATCTGACTGGTTAAATGCAATTACTACATGTAATCACTACTAAATCACCAATGTCAGATGTTATTGACTGATCTGACTGATTAAATACAATTTTCATGCAACCACTAATAGATCACCAATGTAATTAAATTAGGAGTTCTTGACTTAGAAATGTACTTCAATTTACTTACAGGTGACTAAGGTGTTGCCTGCTGTCACGCCTGAGATTAAGGAGACCCTGGTCCAGAACATCAGAAGGAGGATGACACCGCAGCCACTCAAGATCCGTGCAGACGTCGAGATGAAGTGTTTCCAATTCGATGGGGTGCTCCACATTAAGGTTCCTTTCTAAACACATGTTTCCACCTTAGGATTTCACGGAATCTTTTGTGCTGTTTACCCTATTTGAAATTGTAGGAAGCCATGAGGAGGGCTGAAGCTGCTGGTACCACTAATTGTCCTGTGAAGATTAAGCTTGTTGCTCCTCCTCTCTATGTTCTGACTACACAGACTCTTGACAAGGTTGGTATTTTCTCCAGCCTCTTTTCATGACTCATGTAGGCTTTGGCTCATGGAATTCTGCTTGATTGGTTAGATTGACCAGTTGTCATTTATAGAAAGAAGCTCCTAGTTTGACACCGAATGTAAGATTAACAGTCACATTAGGATTTTGCTCATGGTATTGTTCTTGATTGATTAGGTGTACTAGTTCTCGGGTAAAGGAAATGATGTGGATCAATTTGTATCCTAGTTATCAGGATGGCTGTTAACACTGCATATAATGTTTGGTAATTAGTTATATATAACCTATAGTTTGTTGTTTCTCCTTGTCATCTAGAAATATGGTTGATTGCCTGGTCACATGGAAGGATGTGTATATTATAATTGCCACATTCAGGTTAATCTCTTTTTCTGAGTATGAGCGCTTTCACTGTTGTTTGTGCTTAATTAGAAGGTAAATAGAAAGACCGAAACTACCCATTGTGTAACCGTGGTTATCTGCATGAAATATCTTGAGCATGTCTTCTGTGTATAACTAACTTGTAAATGCATGCAAATCGTAAGGTCCTTTGAGCTTACAGCCTTTTGATCTTTTGTAGACCTCATGTATCTGAATTCATTCAGTCTTGGTATTGCTTTTGGAAGTTATAATGTTTCAGCTCTGCTGAAAATAATAAATGATCTTTTGCACTTTTCTGCTTTCTATAGGACCAAGGCATCTCTGTACTCACTGCTGCAGTTAAGGCATGCACAGCAGCGATTGAAAAACACAAAGGGAAGCTAATAGTGAAAGAAGCACCGAGAGCTGTAAGTTCTCCACATGATTTATTAATTTGTAATCTCTAGTATAAATGTTTTAATACAGTTGTGCCTCTGGCTATTTAAAAATTACATAGTAGCTTTTCCTAGTTCATGATTCATTATTTTTTGTATTATTTGCATTTTATATAAACAGGTGAGTGATAAGGAAGATAAGCTATTGAATGCCCACTTGGATACCCTGGTTGAGAAAAACGCGGAGGTTGCTGGTGATGATGACAGTGAGGATGAGGAAGACACTGGAATGGGTGACATCGACCTTACGAACAATGGCGTCAATGCAGATTGAGTCTCCGTTAGTTGTTTTGGATGAGATTTGTTGTATAGTACCAGCCAAGATCCTAAATCGCCCTGCTTATAAAGCCTTTAGCTTCACTGGTAGTGTCATCTTGGGTGTTCATTAGCCAGTACAGGGTTTTTACTTTTTGATTGAGTAGTACCTATTTTTCTCTGGAGTTTTACAAAGTTTTGTTGCTATACTAGTGTTTTTTATGTCCAATATTGCTCTGTTTATTCCTATGATTCTATTAATGCATAATGTTAGCCCCCTCTCACTTGTTCCAATTTTCTGTATTGGCTGTAGTTATTGATTTTGCTAATTCTAATTAAACATATTTCGGTTTATTATGTGGTGAAGCGTGTGAACTCTTTGACTTCTTTCCTGCATTGTAACTGCTCCTCTTCCTCGTCCTCCATCTTAAACCCTACCAATAAACCCTTGACATGGAGTCGCCTACCAGTCCTTCTCTTTCTTCCTCCTCAACGGCACTACAGAAAACGTTCTCTCCAGCTTAGTGCTCTTATTCCATTTTCTCTGCATTGTCTAGCTGGTGCGAACCCTGCCGGAGTGCCGGTGCTTGAATGCTACGTTGTTGGTGCTGTGCTATGTTTCTGTTTTTTAGTTCACGAAAATCATGAAAAGAGTACCAGGGCTCCGCCTCGGTGCCCAAAAGAATATGATAATAAAAGTATGAACAAAACTATATGATAATAAGTTTAAATCAAAGTACATAGATTGAAACACATAATAACTTTAATGGTGGTGGGAGCGAAGGGGGGAACACCAAAGCACACCTCATCGAATATTCAAATCGAAAGCTGCTAGTCCACCCAGGATCGTTGAAGTTAAGCTTTGTGAATGGAGAAGACATGGTCTTATTGGCACGATCTGGCTTCCCCAGAGTAACTTACTTTCTTCTAGCAAACTCTAACCTACCAACCCCATATTTAGTGAACTCTCTTCTTAATCAATAGCAATCGGCGCTGCCTACTTACGTCAATAAAATGTTCGTAAAACAGATATCCATACTTTCGGCTGAAACAAGACATCAAGATAGAAATTTAAACTTAACTTTAAGACAAAAGATATCGAAATATACGAATATATGGCTTTAAAAGTAACAAAGCCCCAACGGCCATAAGATTGAAACTTTACATTCAGTAAAATTAACAACAACAACCACACCAGCATCATCATCAACAAGAAACACGGTACATCAGAACTAGAGGGTAGGTAGTATTCTTATGGAGAGACGACAATCTCCATAGCGCAATCACTCTGCGAAGTCGGTGGAGCTGCTGTGATTCTTCTTCCGTGCCTTGGGATGCGGATGGACCTGGAACATCTTTCCCTCCAGTCTGAAGGTGCTTCCTTGTCTCCACTGAGAGATGAAGTTTTTGTGTCCTCTGAATCCTCTCTGGGAATGTCTCCACCCCATACTGTGCAAGCATGAGCCAGGCATAGGAGAGGGTTTCTCCTCCGGAACCTAGTGCTTTGGCATGCAAGAACCCTCTGCATCTGCCGGCAGAAAAGCACACCATCTCCACCCACACACCGTGGATCACATCCCACATCTTTGTATGACCTAGACCCATCAACCCTTCAGCAAGCACACACCCGTCGTAAATAAAACTCTTCTTTGTACTAGTATCATGTGCAGACTTTACTTTGTGGATCACTTGCTTTGTAATTTTACATTGTTCCATTAGAGTGTCGTCTTCACACTCCTTCAGAATGGCCTCAAGTTCATTGTAGGCGATTGCAAACAAGCTCTTCCTGCTTCCTGGCATTAGCATCTCAGGATTAGTAACTAGTAGATGCATCATGTAGTTGGAGATTTCTGTATTATGCCAATAATTAGATTCGCCCATGTGGTGAAAGCACAATTCTGTGGCTATGTGCCAGAGAAGGATGCTCTCGTCGAAAGGCTTCTCCAGACTCCAATCCAATCTTCCATGGCACCCCTGTCGCTTAAGTGTCCACTGGCCCCTTATATCACTGAACTCCCTGTAACTATCAGCATCCGTTATGTACTCCTTCCACCCATCACGGACATGGTCGCGCACAAGCTCTGTAAAGAGACCGGCAAAGCTGATTCTCTACTTGGACCAGTACTGGTCGACCAATTCCTTGCATCCCAAGAACGTTGCCAAGCTTAGTAACTTGCCATGCCTTTTTCTGTGGGCAAATTGTCCTAGAATGCTCCGCTGCGCAACATTTTCAGGCCACTCAGTTATACAAGATGAGTCCATCATGCCCAAGGACAAGAACTCTAGGATAAAGGTGCTGTACAGTAGCACAATTGTCACAGCCACATCCTCACTTCTATATTCCTTCTTGTGGCTAATGTGGAAGAGCACAATGGCAACTATTGGTAGAAGAAAACTGATCATCCATGTGGTAGAGCCACCGCAATCGCGGCCACTCACTTCAGTTCGTTCAAAGTCAAACATGTTCTTCCTGGTGTAGAGAAGATCAAACATACCCGAGAGCCCATTTCGCAGTGAACTATAGGTTTTCCTGTCATCGAGCCCCCAGAAGGATTTGAGATTAATAAGGCGGCGAGAATAGGTGTATCCGAAGTCTGCAAATAGCATTCCGGGGACATATAACTTCTCGGAGTCGGAGGACTCATTATCGGAGGACTCGTTATTGTTGGCCAAAACACAAGTCCTTGCATCTTGGACGTATTTTTGAAGCTCTTCTTCTCTGTTGGAAGCTGTAGTCCTCTGAGCGAGATCGAGGGATTCGGCTAAGTTATGGAAGCTAGCATACTTGAGGCCCCATGGCTTGGCGAAGCATTTGAGGATTCCAGGGATGAAAATCAGTATCGCCGTTGCCAGTAACTTGCTATCAGCCGATGACGACCACGACTGCCAAAACACATAGAGGGCCACCGTGACCTATGATGAATAATGCAAAAAGGACAATACCTATTAAAAACATCTGGAGTTGTGACTTGTGAAAAAATGGCAATAAACAGGACGCACACAGTTATTTGTGATGCATGTAATTACCCAAGCAGCTCGGCCAAAAACTTGGTTGGGATGTCAAAGAAACAAGCAGTAAACTTGGTTGGTTGTGCGTGTGTATATATATCTAGCAATTGAGAATTGTGATGCAGGTAATTAGTAATTAACTGGTGAAGCTTGGCGAAAAACTTGCCTGAGACAGCGCGGTGACAATATGGCGCGTCCACAGCTCGTTGTCCTCGATGTTATAGGCAGTTATGAAGACCTGGCCACCGAGGTGCATCAGCAGGATAGGCGCCCATAAGACCTCCAAGTCACGACTGCCATCCGAGGTGGACGACTTCTTCTGTCTATTGAACAGTGTGGCGAGGGCATATATCGCGATAGCGTCGCCGCCGAGGTACGACAGCCAGATGACGAACCTGAACCAAGATGGAATAGATCTCTTACGCCCACAGGCGAAGAATGTGAGGAAGTACTGGATGCCGAGGCTGGCAAAGACGAGGACGTGCAGCTTCCATTCGTCCCACCATTGCACGGCACCGGAGAGATCACCCATCGATGACTCTCTATGTCTCCCTCCCACTCCCTCTCTCTAGTTTCTAAAAATTGTGGAATGACTTATTGACGCGAATCATGCTTAATACTCCTACATATTAGCATTATTAGCGCCTGCTTCGATTATGAGCTTGTCTCACTCGTTGGAGCGGCAGTTGGGCATTTGGGCATGTGGCGGCATTGAGGCATATGGGCGGGTGGCTCGTACAGACCTCCGAGTCCGGGCCAGGGCCAGTCCTGAGATTTCGGAGGCCCGGACGAAACTAAAATTTTATGCCCCTCTTACTACTTTTTTCGCATGTATGAAATAATGAAAAATAAATACTTTTAAGTATACACAACTTTAATATTCATATAAAACAATGTTTACATGAAACCTTAAAATTTTCTCCGCCAATTTTTAAAAGCAAAGTCCATGACGATGGAATCAATATCAAACTCGTCCATTAACTTCCTGTTGATGTATAGAGTTGCCAAACCAGTTAACCCTGCTCCTACAAATATGAACAACAACCGCTAATCAAAATTCAGAACCTGAATTATAGGCAAGCATGTAGTAGAATTCCAAGAGAACTGCAGGGGGCGTTCTTACCTTCTATTTTAATCTAATGCGCATATTGGATGATTGCCTGATGGACGACGGCCGGACTGGGACTGCCAACTGCGACGGCCACTGGCCGGTAGCAGGCAACACCGTAGTCCGCAGGAGGGCAGCAGTCAGCAGATTGTCTCGCGGTCGGCCGGTCGCGATCGGCGAGAGCGAGGGCAGGAACCAGGCGGCCTGGGCGATAGCCACGAACCGCGAGAGGACATGCAGGGAATCGAGGCGTCGAACTCGGGAAAATTGGCGATGTTTCACGTATCGATAGATGGAAAAGATTTCAGACGCTGACTGAAGTCGTGGCCGGCCAACCGGATTGGAAACCAACGGGAAAAGAAAAGTTCTAACTGTAGACCAAGTCCATCTAAAATCGTAAAACTGCTCTTTTTTTTCTGCAATGTATAATCAGTCTATATAGAAAATATGGACCCCCAATTTTTCTGGGTCCGGGGCGGCCGCCCCGCCAGACCCTCCCAGGGCCGGCCCTGAGTCTGGCAGTAGGTCTTTCATTGTACCATCCAGGCTGCCTTCTCCTGTTCTTCGTGTTTTTAGCGTTTGCCGCACAGCATCTGATTATTAAGAAACATCAAGCGGGCTGTCAAAGATTCCACATGTACGTAAGAAGACAAAGCTACGCCGGCTGTCAACAAGTTGATATTAACTATTTTTCGTACTTCATAAAGAACGCATCTACCCAACTGCCCCGGCGTCGTTATCACAGCCGCCATGGGTTTGTTAGGATTAAGCACGAGTTTGACGTCCGTCGTGCGCGTATACGAATTATATACGACCAGGATACGTAAGTGTCTTCGTTCGGTTGGGTCCTTGATTTTACGTGTGTATTTACTCAGCTTTAGAAACCCTCCCGACCCAGAAACCCTAGTTCCTCCCGCCGCCGCCGGGCAAAGGCCGCGGGGCGTTGTAACACCCCAAATTTCAATCAATGAGAAATGGTGAATTCCAAAATCCCAATTTTTGCAACCAACAAAAACTTTTTAATACTACAAGTGCTATGCATATAACTCATCCTTAATTATTGTGTTAGCGTGCATTTGCCATGATGATTGCTTGTGTGATTGCAATTGTGCTAAAACTCTAACCTATGATCTCATGATCAACAAAATAAAAGGAAGAAGAAAGGAGAAAAAGAAATGGGAAAATAAAAACAACACACACATATGGTTTATGTTATTTTTGCAAATCTTGAACCTAGACCATTTTGGCTTGCACCATTGGTTGGAGATGGTTACTAAACACTTATAAACACTTTTGGAATCAAAAAAACTCAAATCAAATCAAATTTGAATTCAAAATAAGCTCACATGCACTAATGGCAAAATCTACCAATTTTAACATGACACCCACTTTGAGCCTCTGTTTTGGAAAATTTTCAAACTAAACAATGCCAACTGTTTGAACCTAATCCAAGACAACATCAAGGTAAACAACTTTGCCCAAAACAACCCCTGCAAATTCTTGCTCAAATTCAAATGGTGATCAAGCAAAGTAGAGACTTTGAATCAGATTCAAGATGCTATGCATTTTGAGATTTTGCAAACCACCTCCAATTTTACCACCACCACCACCAATATACTTCAAATATTATATGATTACAACCCACCAAAATTCAATCAAAAATTCAAAAATTATTTTCATGCGGGCATTGTGTCGAACAGATGGTATGCACAATCTGGACAACTACATACATTGCAAAATCCAGTGGTTCTTTGCCTCCACCATCAACCCTAGGTCACCAAATGTACTCCTCTGACCCCTGTACACCCTGCCAAGCCTCAGAGACAAGGAGTAGTACACGATTTCGTCACCATGTTGACAAGGTCTGGCCATGCCGTGGCATGACATAGGCACTCTCATGCCATCCCTCTCTCTGGATCTTTCCAACGTGCACCACCATGTCACGTAGCCTCCTCGCACCCTCCTGAGCCTACTTGACACGATCACCGACGAAATGGTGCACCACACACGACAGAACACGCGCGCCCAGACGTGCACGCGCGCGCCAGAGCGTGCACGGCCGTGCACCCGAGCGCGCCAGACGCCCACGTCGCCCCGCTCACCCGCGTCACCCCGACCCCTCTCCGCTCGCCAGCAGCTGCGCCACGCCGCCAGGAGACGCCATGACAAGCCCACTTGGCCGCGGGAACGCTGTAGCCGACGATCTCGTCGACGACCACCGCCGCAGTTGAAAGGATCGTATGCCGCACCTAGAGGGGGGGGGGGTGAATAGGTGCTAACCAATTTTTAGTTCTTTTTCAATTTAGGCTTGACACAAAGGTAAATTCTCTAGATATGCAACTAAGTGAATTTACCTATATGACAAGATAAGTAACTAAGCAAGATATAGCTACACAATATAAGAGATAGAATAGGATAGAGGTAACCGAGAGTGGAGCACGCGATGACACGGAGATGATTCTCGTAGTTCCCTTCCTTTGCAAGAAGGTACGTCTACGTTTGGAGGAGTGTGGTTGCTACGAAAGCCAAACCAACAGCCATGAAGGCTTCACTCAGATCTCCTGTGAGCAACGCCACGAAGGCCTAGCCCACTTCCACTAAGGGATTTCCAGGCGGAAACCGGGCCTTTACAAGGTTCTTGGGGCACACATCCACAACTGAATTTGAGGCTCCCAAATCTGTAACAATACAACAATCAACAACAACACATCAACACAAATCAACTAGGAACCAAATAGGAACACTAGCTTGAGATCCCTCAAACAAATGAGGGGGAAATGAAAAACGCTTCTGTGAGGATGTAGATCGGTGGCTTCTCCTTCGAATCTCCAAAGATCAAGAGCTTTGGTTGGGGGAGGAAGGAGATCTTGCAAATCTTGTGTTTCTTGAGGTGGCTCTAATGGAGGTGAAGCTTGGAAGATTTCTTGTGCAATGATTGAGCAAAGGGGGAAGGAAGAAGAAGAGGGGTATAAATACCCCTCCCCAAAATCCAGCCGTTGAGCCTTCGGGGGCCGGATAATCCGGCCTAAGTTAGGGCCGGATAATCCGCCCCCCGGATAATCCGGCCTCCTGGTACAAAACCAGGACAATGTCCGGGAAATTGTCCGGCCCCTATCCAGACACGCTTTTCTTCAGGTCCTTAGCCGTTTTCGAGGGGGCCGGATATTCCTGAAATATCCGGCCCGGATAATCCGGCCCTGGGACAAAACCAGGACAATATCCGGGCAATTGTCCGGCCCCTATACTGAGCTGCATTTCCTCAAGTCCTTAGCCGAAATTCTGGGGGCCGGATATTTTGGAAATATCCGGCCCGGATTATCCGGCCTGGTGAGCTTTTTGCTGATACTTTTTGACAGCACTGACCACATCCAACACACATACAAATGTATCTATATAATCCCTGTACCACTTAAACAAACATTAGTGTATCACATACATTGACATCAAACACTTAAAACATAATATGAGAGATGTTCTTTCAATCTCCCCCTTTTTGGTGTTTGATGACAATATACGGATTTGCAAGAGAATTACTATAGAGACAAGCATGATGGCAAAAACATAGAGGCACTCCCCCTACATGTGTGCATATAAGTAATTTGCATTTGAATACAAATACACAACACATAGGAGCGAGGTGCCTCAACACAAGAGGTATCCATCATGAGCTCTCACAAGAGACATAAACATATATGAAGTTGAGATAGGATGCTAGAAATCATACCCATGTGTAGATATATGATACGGAGATATAGCATCACACATAATATAATAGCCTTGATCTCAACATATAGAAATCCGAAAACCATAACAATGTCTCACACCACATAGCACATAGTTTTAAAACGGAACACAACCAAAGCAAATAGTTCAAATAAGAGGGAACACAAGCAATAAAGGAATGATAAACGCATATGCTTGTGCCCAAACCATGCAAATCCCCGAGAGAGTTCCTAATAGAACGCTTCTCCCCCTTTGGCATCGAGACGCCAAAAAGGGGACAAGCGCGATGCTACACGCCCCATGGGGATCACTCGGAGGCATCTTCATCATCGGACTCGTGCGCCTCTTCTTCTTCTTCTTCTTCTTCTTCTTCATCCTCATCAGTGTCAGGGGCATCCGGAGAGCGGCGAGTGAGGCTGGACCTTTGAATGCAATCATCAAGATCACTCCACGGAACCTGTGCAGAATGCCACCCACTGTAACCTGGGTGAACTGGAGGCTGAGGAGGGGGTCCTTGCTCACCACTGAGCTTGTGCAGAATAACCGCCTGAGTATGCTTAATCTCAGAACGCTCTCGGCTGGCCGCATAGTTCTCCTTATGGATCTCAATGTTCATGCAAAGGACGTAACGCTGAAACCAACTGAGCCTGTTCACTTGTTTCTTCATAGCAGGGAGGTCAGGATGGCGAGCAGGAGCAAATCCACTAGAACGAGCATCACCCATGAATGAGTCAGGAGGAGGTACAGTAGAGGAGACAGGCTTAAGCTTGTAAGCCTTCTTGACAGAGTGCTTCACCAAAAGATACCCACTCAAGTCTTCACCACTCACGCCCGCAGTGTTGTTGATGAGGAGCTGGATATATGGTGCGTAAGGTATAGTAGTCCGGGAGACCATGGCATCACGAATCTCATGGAAGATGTAGTCCATGATATCAATAGTGTAGTTGTGTTCCTCATTCTCATCACGAGCACATCGAAAGCTGAGGTACATGAGATCCACAAGAGTTCCCCGGATTGCATCATTGTTACCACCACTAGGAGAAATGGTGGACCGAAAGAACCTGAGTAACTGACCATAGATGGTAAGCAGCCCCTTGGACTCTCCCACTTTTCCAGCAGATGTGTAGAGATCAAACAGTGCATTCTTATCTGCCCTCTGAGGTCCATGGAGACGACGACCTCCTTCTGCAGGAACTCCAAGAATACCAGCAAAACGGCGCAAGGTGGCCGTACAGTGAGTGGAGCCAGACATCCATTCCATAGTGCGGTCCTCATCTTTCTTGATGGCCAAGGTAGCAAAGAACTGCTTCACCAACTCTGGACTATAGTCACATTTAATCTTCATGAGATCCTGCAAGCCCATCTTACCAAGTCACCCGGATGGCATCCTCAAAATGATTGTTGACTCGCGGAAGATCCACATCGATAACTTGCATGGGGCGAACTTTCTTCATGGGCTCATAGATATCTTTATAGATGAACTCCTGCTCCATGCACCAGTATTTTCTGCCCTCTGCCTCTTCATCCCTTGGGAGGTCTTCATACCAGTTCTTCATACGGATTGCTGCATAAGAGACAATGTCCATAGTCTTGTAGTTTTCCCTGGAAGCCTTGTTCTTGTGCCTAGATGAGGTTGACTTGCGAGGAGCGTTGGAGGCGAACTCATCACTTGAGCGGTCAGCCCTTGGGCGTCTCCGAGCACCCCGAGAAGTACGACCTGTGAATAGCAAAGATGGATAGCAAAGAGAAGGTAATGCTCATAAGTCATGTATGATATAGTAACGTACTCTAGAAACATACTATAAGTCGGTACAAGTCTAGACATGATAGATTAAAACAGAACTGCAGCGGCGATGAAGCTCCAGGCCGGATAATCCGGTGTCCCCTGGGGGCGGATAATCCGGCCAGGCCGGATAATCCGGTCTGTGCGTGGGCCGGATAATCCGGCCCTGCGAATCTTGCAGTTCTTCCAATCAAAACTTGTCTATGACCAGATCGGCCTCATAGCATGCAAGAGGAGTATACTACAAACGATTTGGAACAACTAGACACCAAATCCACCAAGAAAATAGCACATATAAATCACAACACCTAGGGCTAGGGATTGTGAGTCATACCCGCATCCATTGCGAAAGCCGCTTGGAGGAGAAGGTAGCTAGGGAGGAGGAGCACCCGATCCACCCAAAAACTCCGGGAGGGAGTGGACGGGGCAGCTCCGGCGAGGAGGAGGGGCTCCGGCGACCTTGAGAGGAGAGAGAGGAGAGAGAGGCGCGTGGGGGGTGGTGTGAACCGTTTGCCCCCCGCGGCCTCGTCCTCAGCCCTTTCAGGGTCAGCCCAGGCCGGATAATCCGGCCCTAAGTAAGGGCGGATAATCCGGCCGGGCCGGATTTTCCGGGGCGCCACATGGCCGGATTATCCGGTTTTCTGGAAATTCCAGAACACCGGAAATCCTGCCTATCTTTTGTTGGTTATTTGCATAGACCCATATGTGATGCAATAACGTATCACGTCACATATAAGAAGCACATTTACCAATAAGATTGGGCGACCTAGATCATCCGACCGAAAATCCTCAAACTCCAAGTTTTTACCAAGACATGACAAATGAGCAAGATGGAAGTGGCTTATAGGAGAGTGTAGGCTTAGGTTTAGAGGATTGAAACTGTAAATGGTACATGATCACTCAAGTTTGCAAGATATGAGCAAATAAGGCCAAACTAGAGTGATTTCCCATAAGAACAAGGAGTTGTCAAATAAAAAGCGATAAGATCCAAATAACTCCAACTCTTCACAAAGAAGAGTGTGGTGGCCTAGGCCACCATATATGAGTGTTGTGGCATGGCACCGCGAAGATATATCTTGGTTCCAAGCCACTACTCATCATTGAAGCTCACATATCAACATATGATATAAAGAGAATGATTTCTTAATGTTGGCATTATGGGGGAGGGATAGCTCAATAATTTAAACCGCACTCCCCTATTTCCATGCCCACATCTAAACCAAATAAAGTTTTGAGACAAAGGTGTGTTTGCAAGATGGTCAAGCTATACTCCTTGAATCAATGATATTTAGCTCATTCCTCAAATAAGCGAACCTTGCTTCATCAAGAGGCTTCGTGAATATATCGGCAAGTTGATCTTTGGTTGGAACATAGATAAGCTCAATATCACCACGGGCAACATGATCCCTAATGAAATGATTCCGGATCTCAATATGCTTCGTTCTTGAATGTTGCACCGGATTATAGGCAATCTTGATGGCACTTTCATTGTCACATAATAGAGGCACTTTGTCACAAATGACACTGTATTCCTTTAAAGTTTGCCTCATCCATAACAATTGAGTGCATCCACTTGCGGCGGCAACATATTCGGCTTCGGCGGTGGAGAGAGATATACAATTTTGCTTCTTAGAAGACCAACACACCAAAGACCTACCAAGGAATTGGCAAGCCCCGGAAGTTGATTTCCTATCATCCTTGTCACCCGCCCAATCCGCATCGGTATAACCATTGAGAATAAAACTTGAGCCTTTGGGGTACCAAATACCATATCTTGGGGTATCAACCAAATATCGAAAGATTCTCTTAAGAGCCATCATGTGGCTCTCCTTAGGAGAAGCTTGATACCTTGCACACTGATGTCTACGGGAGCTTCTATTCTTGTAGACAGTGTTGGGCCTCCAAGAGCAGAGGTTTGTAGAACAGCAGCAAGTTTCCCTTAAGTGGATCACCCAAGGTTTATCGATCTCATGGAGGAAGAGGTCAAAGATATTCCTCTCAAGCAACCCTGCAACCACAAAGCAAGAAGTCTCTTGTGTCCCCAACACACCTAATACACTTGTCGATGTAAAGGTGCACTAGTTCGGCGAAGAGATAGTGAGATGCAAGTAATATGGATGAGTATGAGTGGTAATAGCAATCTGAATAAAATATGGCAGCGAGTAAACATGCAACAAAACAGTAAACAAACGGAGATTCGATGCTTGGAAGCAAGGCCTAGGGATCCCGCTTTCACTAGTGGACACTCTCAACAATGATCACATAATATGACTACTCTACACCCTCTTGTTGGATGATGAACACCACTAACTGTGTAGGATTACACGAACCCTCAATGCCGAAGTTAACAAGCTCCACAATATTCAATGTTCATATTTAAATAACCTTAGAGTGCAAGATAGATCAACACAATCACACCAAGAACTAAAATAGCATGCACACTGTCACAATCACACTATGAAGGAGGCATAGATCACATCAATACTTATCATAGCAATAGTTAACTTCATAATCTACAAGAGATTACAATCATAACCCACGCCAAGTACTACACGATGCACACACTATCACCATTACACCGTGTAGGAGGAATAGACTACTTTAATAACATCACTAGAGTAGCACATAGATGATATTCAACTAGATCACATAAAGAGAGAGATGAACCACATAGCTACAGCGGAGCCCTCAGCCTCGGGGCTGAATTACTCCCTCCTCATCATGGAGGCAGCGATGGCGGTGAAGATGGCGGTGGAGACGGCGGTGGAGATGACTCCGGGGGCAATTCCCCGTCCCGGCGGCGTGCCGGAACAGAGACTTCTGTCCCCCGAATTGGAGTTTCGCGATGGCGGCGGCTCTGGATGGTTTTCTCTGGTTTCGTCGAACTGGATAGGGTTTTCGCGACGGAGACCTTAAATAGGCGGAAGGGCAGCCTCGGAGGGGGCCTAGTGGGCCCACACACTAGAGGGGCGCAGCCCCCCCTCTGGCCGCGCCAGGGTGGCGTGTGGGGCCCCCAGGGCTCCCCTCTGGCGGCTCTCGGGTGTTCTGGAAGCTTCGTCCAATTCTAAGACTCTGGGCGTTGATTTCGTCCAATTCCGAGAATATTTCCTTACTAGGATTTCGAAACCAAAAACAGCAGAAAACGGAACCGGCACTTCGGCATCTCGTCAATAGGTTAGTTCCGGAAAACGCATAAATATGACATAAAGTATGCATAAAACATGTAGATATCATCAATAATGTGGCATGGAACATAAGAAATTATCGATACGTCGGAGACGTATCGGCATCCCCAAGCTTAGTTCCTGCTCGTCCCGAGCAGGTAAACGATAACAAAGATAATTTCTTGAGTGACATGCCATCATAACCTTGATCATACTATTGTAAGCATATGTAATGAATGCAGCAATCAAAACAATGGTAAATGACATGAGTAAACAACTGAATCATAAAGCAAAGATTTTTCATGAATAGTACTTTCAAGACAAGCATCAATAAGTCTTGCATGAGAGTTAACTCATAAAGCAATAAATCAAAGTAAAGGTATTGAAGCAACACAAAGGAAGATTAAGTTTCAGCGGTTTCTTTCAACTTATAACATGTATATCTCATGGATATTGTCAATTTAAAGTAATATAACAAGTGCAATATGCAAGTATGTAGGAATCAATGCACAGTTCACACAAGTGTTTGCTTCTTGAGGTGGAGAGAGATAGGTGAACTGACTCAACATAAAAGGTAAAAGAATGGCCCTTCGCAGAGGGAAGCATTGATTGCTATATTTGTGCTAGAGCTTTGGTTTTGAAAACATAAAGAGAGCATAAAAGTAAAGTTTTGAGAGGTGTTTGTTGTTGTCAACGAATGGTAGTGGGCACTCTAACCCCTTGCCAGACAAACCTTCAAAGAGCGGCTCCCATGAATTATTTTTATTTTTGGGTGGCACTCCTTCCAACCTTTCTTTCACAAACCATGGCTAACCGAATCCTCGGGTGCCTGCCAACAATCTCATACCATGAAGGAGTGCCTTTTTATTTTAGTTTTATTATGATGACACTCCTCCCCACCTTTGCTTTCTCAAGCCATGGCTAACCGAATCCTTCGTGGGCCGTCCAACAATCACATACCATGGAGGAGTGTCTATTTAGGTTAATTAATTTGGGACTGGGAATCCCATTGCCAGCTCTTTTTGCAAAATTATTGGATAAGCGAATGAAGCCACTAGTCCATTGGTGAAAGTTGCCCAACAAGAATGAAAGATAAACACCACATACTTCCTCATGAGCTATAAAACATTGACACAAATCAGAGGTGATAAATTTTGAATTATTTAAAGGTAGCACTCAAGCAATTTACTTTGGAATGGCGGAGAAATACCATGTAGTAGGTAGGTATGGTGGACACAAATGGCATAGTGGTTGGCTCAAGGATTTTGGATGCATGAGAAGTATTCCCTCTCGATACAAGGCTTAGGCTAGCAAGGTTATTTGAAACAAACACAAGGATGAACCGGTGCAGCAAAACTCACATAAAAGACATATTGTAAACATTATAAGACTCTACACCGTCTTCCTTGTTGTTCAAACTCAATACTAGAAATTATCTAGACTTTAGAGAGACCAATTATGCAAACCAAAATTTAGCAAGCTCTATGTGTTTCTTCATTAATAGGTGCAAAGTATATGATGCAAGAGCTTAAACATGAGCAAAACAATTGCCAAGTATCAAATTATTCAAGACATTTTAGAATTACTACATGTAGCATTTCCCGTTTCCAACCATATAACAATTAACGAAGCAGTTCAACCTTCGCCATGAAAATTAAAAACCAAGAACATATATGTTCATATGAACCAGAGGAGCGTGTCTCTCTCCCACACAAGCATTTATTCAAACAAAAACAAAAAAAAACAAAAACAAACAGACGCTCCAAGTAAAGTACATATGATGTGACCGAATAAAAATATAGTTTCAAGAGAAGGAACCTGATAATTTGTCGATGAAGAAGGGGATGCCTTGAGCATCCCCAAGCTTAGATGCTTGAGTCTTCTTGAAATATGCAGGGATGAACCACGGGGGCATCCCCAAGCTTAGACTCTTTACTCTTCTTGATCATAGTATATCATCCTCCTCTCTTGACCCTTGAAAACTTCCTCCACACCAAACTCGAAACAAACTCATTAGAGGGTTAGTGCATAATCAAAATTCACATGTTCAGAGGTGACACAATCATTCTTAACACTTCTGGACATTGCTCAAAGCTACTGGAAGGTAATGGAACAAAGAAATCCATCCAACACAGCAAAAGAAGCAATGCGAAATAAAAGGCAGAATCTGTCAAAACAGAACAGTCCGTAAAGACTAATTTTATTGAAGCACCAGACTTGCTCAGATGAAAATGCCCAAATTGAATGAAAGTTGCGTACATATCTGAGGATCACTCATGTAAATTGGCATAATTTTCTGAGTTACCTACAGAGAATTAGGCCCAAATTCGTGACAGCAAGAAATCTGTTTCTGCGCAGTAATCCAAATCTAGTATCAACCTTTCCATCAAAGACTTTACTTGGCACAACAATGCAATAAAATAAGATAAGGAGAGGTTGCTACAGTATTAACAACTTCCAAGACTCAAATACAAAGTAAAAGTACTGTAGCAAAATAAACACATGGGTTATCTCCCAAGAAGTTCTTTCTTTATAGCCATTAAGATGGGCTCAGCAGTTTTAATGATGCACTCGCAAGAGATAGTATTTGAAGCAAAAGAGAGCATCAAGAGGCAAATTCAAAACAAATTTAAGCCTAACATGCTTCCTATAAAAAGGGATCTTGTACACAAATGAATTCATGAAGAACAAAGTGACAAGCATAGGAAGATAGAACAAGTGTAGCTTCAAAAATTTCAGCACATAGAGAGGCATTTTAGTAACATGAAAATTTCTACAACCATATTTTCCTCTCTCATAATAACTTTCAGTAGCATCATGAGCAAACTCAACAATATAGCTATCACATAAAGCATTCTTATCATGAGTCTCATGCATAAAATTAGTACTACTCCCAACATAAGCATAGTTATTCTTATTAATTGTAGTAGGAGCAAATTCAACAAAGTAGCTATCATTATTATTCTCATCATCAAATATAGGAGGCATATTGTAATCATAATAAAATTTATCCTCCATAACAAAGGTAACAAAAGACTACTATCATTATAATCATCATATATGGGAGGCAAAGTATCATCAAAGTAAATTTTCTCCTCAATGCTTGGGGGAGTAAAAATATCATGCTCATCAAAACCAGCTTCCCCAAGCTTAGAATTTTCCATATCATTAGCAACAATGGTATTCAAAGTATTCATGCTAATATGTTCCATGGGTTTTTTAATTTTCGCATCAAACCATCCATGTCTTAAATCAGGAAATAGAATAAGAAGCTCATTGTTGTCCATTATGCCAAACTAGTGTAAACAAGAAACAAAAAGATGCAATTGCAGGATCTAAAGGAAATAGCTTCGAGCACACACACAACGTCGCCAGAAAAGTACTCTTACCTGGGACCGGAGTATGAGTGCCTTTTACCTTTCCTCCCCGGCAACGGCGCCAGAAAATAGCTTGATGTCTACGGGAGCTTCTATTCTTGTAGACAGTGTTGGGCCTCCAACGACAGAGGTTTGTAGAACGAGCAGCAAGTTTCCCTTAAGTGGATCACCCAAGGTTTATCGATCTCGGGGAGGAAGAGGTCAAAGATATCCCTCTCAAGCAACCCCGCAACCACAAAGCAAGAAGTCTCTTGTGTCCCCAACACACCTAATACACTTGTCGATGTAAAGGTGCACTAGTTCGGCGAAGAGATAGTGAGATGCAAGTAATATGGATGAGTATGAGTGGTAATAGCAATCTGAATAAAATATGGCAGCGAGTAAACATGCAACAAAACAGGAAACAAACGGAGATTCGATGCTTGGAAGCAAGGCCTAGGGATCCCGCTTTCACTAGTGGACACTCTCAACAATGATCACATAATAGGACTACTCTACACCCTCTTGTTGGATGATGAACACCACTAACTGTGTAGGATTACACGAACCCTCAATGCCGGAGTTAACAAGCTCACAATATTCAATGTTCATATTTAAATAACCTTAGAGTGCAAGATAGATCAACACAATCACACCAAGAACTAACATAGCATGCACACTGTCACCATCACACTATGAAGGAGGCATAGATCACATCAATACTTATCATAGCAATAGTTAACTTCATAATCTACAAGAGATTACAATCATAACCCACGCCAAGTACTACACGATGCACACACTATCACCATTACACCGTGTAGAAGGAATAGACTACTTTAATAACATCACTAGAGTAGCACATAGATGATATTCAACTAGATCACATAAAGAGAGAGATGAACCACATAGCTACAGCGGAGCCCTCAGCCCCGGGGGTGAATTACTCCCTCCTCATCATGGAGGCAGCGATGGAGGTGAAGATGGCGGTGGAGACGGCGGTGGAGATGACTCCGGGGGCAATTCCCCGTCCCGGCGGCGTGCCGGAATAGAGACTTCTGTCCCCCGAATTGGAGTTTCGCGATGGCGGCGGCTCTGGATGGTTTTCTCTAGTTTCGTCGAACTGGATAGGGTTTTCGCGACGGAGACCTTAAATAGGCGGAAGGGCAGCCTCGGAGGGGGCCTGGTGGGCCCACACACTAGGGGGGCGCGGCCCCCCCTCCGGCCGCGCCTGTGGTGGCGTGTGGGGCCCCCGTGGCTCCCCTCCGGCGGCTCTCGGGTGTTCCGGAAGCTTCGTCCAATTCTAAGACTCGGGCGTTGATTTCGTCCAATTCCGAGAATATTTCCTTACTAGGATTTCTGAAACCAAAAACAGCAGAAAACAGGAACTGGCACTTCGGCATCTCGTCAATAGGTTAGTTCCGGAAAACACATAAATATGACATAAAGTATGCATAAAACATGTAGATATCATCAATAATGTGGCATGGAACATAAGAAATTATCGATACGTCGGAGACGTATCAACACACACCAACACTCAACACTATGTCCGGTCTAGATGCACAAAGGTAAAGCAAGGATCCAATCATGGAGCGATATACCGTTTGATCCACCTCTTTACCATTGGGAGTATAAAGAAGAGAAGGAGAAGTCTAGCAAGATCTACAAAAAAGGAATCCAGGATAAGAAAAGCGAAGGGATTACCTAACAAAAGAAGGTGCGTCTAACCCATCCCCTCCCATCTACTCATTGAATCGCACCGCATTTTCCTCTCCGGCATCCTTCATGGCCGTGGTTTTGAATCTAGACTATTATAAAAAACCAGATCTAACAACTTAACAAAATAATACCTTACAGATTACTTAAAAAAAATGGTTTGCATACGATAGATCTATCAAAAAGAATCAAGTAAAAAATGTTAGGCAGGGGGGGAATAGACACAGATGAACAGGAAGAGGAGTCCAGATAAGAACTCCCGAGAAGCTCACTTGTGAAGAGAAAATGAAAAACAATATACAAAAAATAAAATAAGTTTGAGGGTTTTTAAACCTACAAACATGTATCCAGACTCGACATTAGTATACTTTGATTGGGAAACTTAAAAAATATATAATAAAAAAGTTGGAGTTTAAAAATGTAGACAAAGTATAACATAAAACATGCAAGACTAAAAGTGGAAGTTCAAGTTCAGAAAAGTGCAGAGGTCCTCTTAGTATAAAATATGTTTTATGTTGGAATCTTGTGACAGAATGGCTCGCTCGGTCCATCGTACGTCATCCTTAGCGACAGATAAAGCGATGAAGGGACCTGTCAAAGAGGTAAAAAAGATAGAAATGCTTTCAAAAATACTTTATGGAACTAAAAATGTGCTTATTTTTTATGCAGGTCCAACTATTCATGGATTTGAAATCTTTGACAAGCAATCGCCACTCGGAAATGAAGTTGAAATGACCAAGGAAAATCTAGATCATCTCAAAAAGCAAGTACTTGACTACAAGCCAACAATCCCATATTATGTATGCAAGATGGGGAAGACAACGAACAACCTCACGAGGGGCAAAATGGTAATGCCAAAACGCCAACTAACAAAACTTATTTTCGTACACTACATGTATTACATATGATGTTTTGGCTGAACCAACATGTATTAATAACTTTATTACAGTCTTCCGATATTTAAATGTTTCCTGAAAGTCCAGATAAAAGAAACAGTGAAGTTCACTTACAGCAAAAACAGAAAATGTTTCATGTTACCTTCACACTATGTAGGAGGAATAGATCACATCAATACCATCATAGCAATAGTTAACTTCACAATCTACAAGAGATCACAATCATAGCCTACGCCAAGTACTAACACGTATGCACACACTGTCACCATTACACCGTGCAGGAGGAATAAAACTACTTTAATAACATCACTAGAGTAGCAAATGGATAAATTGTGATACAAAACACATTGCAATCATAAAGAGATATAAATAAGCACTTCACTATGCCATTCATAATAGTGAATAAGTATTCTGTGAAATATAGCCTAAGAGACCCACACGGTGCACACACTCGTCACCTTTACACACGTGGGACAAGGAGTCTCCGGAGATCACATAAGTAAAACTCACTTGACTAGCATAATGACATCTAGATTACAAGCATCATCATATGAATCTCAATCATGTAAGGCACATGAGATTATTGTATTGAAGCACATAGGAGAGAGATTAACCACATAGCTACCGGTACAGCCCCGAGCCTCGATGGAGAACTACTCCCTCCTCATGGGAGACAGCAGCGTTGATGGAGATGGCGGTGGTGTCGATGGAGGAGCCTTCCGGGGCACTTCCCCGCCCCGGCGGCGTGCCGGAACAGAGACTCCTGTCCCCCAGATCTTGGCTTCGCGATGGCGGCGGCTCTGGAAGGTTTCTCGTACCGTGGCTTTTTTCGTCTCGAGGTTTTAGGTCCAGGGGCTTCTTATAGGCGAAGAGGCGGAGTCGGAGGGGCGACGAGGCGGTGACACCATAGGGTGGCACGGGCCACACCCAGGCCGCGCCGGCCTATGGTCTGGTGGGCCTGTGGCCCCCCTCTGGTCCTTCCCGGGTGTTCTGGAAGCTTCGTGGAAAAATAGGAACCTGGGTCTTGATTTCGTCCGATTCCGATAATATTTCCTTACTAGGATTTCTGGAACCAAAAACAGCAGAAAACAGGAACTGGCCTTTCGGCATCTCGTCAATAGGTTAGTTCCAGAAAACGCATAAATATGACATAAAATGTGCATATAACATGTAGATATCATCAATAATGTGGCATGGAACATAAGAAATTATCGATACATCGGAGACGTATCAGCATCCCCAAGCTTAGTTTCTGCTCGTCCCGAGTAGGTAAACGATAAACAAAGATAATTTCTGGAGTGACATGCCATCATAAACTTGATCATATTGTAAACATACGTAATGAATGCAGAGATCAAAACAATGGTAATGACATGAGTAAACAACTGAATCATAAAGCAATGACCTTTCATGAATAGCACTTTCAAGACAGGCATCAATAAGTCTTGCATAAGAGTTAACTCATAAAGCAATAATTTAAAGTAAAGACATTGAAGCAACACAATGGAAGATTAAGTTTTAGCGGTTGCTTTCAACTTGTAACATGTATATCTCATGGATAGTTGTCAATGCAAAGCAATATAACAAGTGCAATATGCAAGTATGTAGGAATCAATGCACAGTTCACACAAGTGTTTGCTTCTTGAGGTGGAGAGAAATAGGTGAACTGACTCAACATAAAAGTAAAAGAAAGGTCCTTCAAAGAGGGAAGCATTGATTGCTATATTTGTGCTAGAGCTTTGGTTTTGAAAACATAAAGAGAGCATAAAAGTAAAATTTTGAGAGGTGTTTGTTGTTGTCAACGAATGGTGGTGGGCACTCTAACTACCTTATCAACCAGACTTTCAAGAGTGGCTCCCATGAAGGACGTTATCTCTACCAGCAAGGTAGATCATCCCTCTTCTCTTTTGTTTACACATGTACTTTAGTTTCATTATTTATGGATGACACTCCTCCCAACCTTTTGCTTACACAAGCCATGGCTAACCGAATCCTCGGGTGCCTTCCAACAATCACATACCATGAAGGAGTGTCTATTTGCAAAATTAAGTTGCTTACCGATGAATCGAGCAAAACATGTGAAGAGAATTATTAATGCAAGTTAATTAATCGAGGCTGGGAACCCCATTGCCGGCTCTTTTTGCAAAATTATTGGATAAGCGGATGAAGCCACTAGTCCATTGTGAAAGTCCGTCGAAGTAAATGACAAGATCGAAAGATAAAACACCACATACTTCCTCATGAGCTATAAAACATTGACACAAATAAGAGGTGATAAATTTTGAATTATTTAAAGGTAGCACTCAAGCAATTTACTTAGGAATGGCGGAGAAATACCATGTAGTAGGTAGGTATGGTGGACACAAATGGCATAGTGGTTGGCTCAAGTATTTGGATGCATGAGAAGTATTCCCTCTCGATACAAGGTTTAGGCTAGCAAGGTTATTTGAAACAAACACAAGGATGAACCGGTGCAGCAAAACTCACATAAAAGACATATTGTAAACATTATAAGACTCTACACCGTCTTCCTTGTTGTTCAAAACTCAATACTAGAAATTATCTAGACCTTAGAGAGACCAATTATGCAAACCAAATTTTAGCAAGCTCTATGTATTTCTTCATTAATGGGTGCAAAGTATATGATGCAAGAGCTTAAACATGAGCACAACAATTGCCAAGTATCAAATTATTCAAGACATTCTACCAATTACTACATGTAGCATTTTCCGTTTCCAACCATATAAAAAATGAACGAAGCAGTTTTAACCTTCGCCATGAACACTAAAAGATAAAGCGAAGAACACATGTGTTCATATGAACCAGCGGAGCGTGTCTCTCTCCCACACAAGCATGAATTTATTCAGAGAATGAAAATAACAAAACGAAAATAAAAGCACACGAACGCTCCAAGTAAAGTACATAAGATGTGACCGAATAAAAATATAGTTTCAAGAGAAGGAACCTGATAATTTGTCGATGAAGAAGGGGATGCCTTGGGCATCCCCAAGCTTAGACGCTTGATTCTTCTTAAAATATGCAGGGGTGAACCACCGGGGCATCCCCAAGCTTAGAGCTTTCACTCTTCTTGATCATAGTATATCATCCTCCTCTCTTGACCCTTGAAAACTTCCTCCACACCAAACTCAAAACAAACTCATTAGAGGGTTAGTGCACAATAAAAATTAACATGTTCAGAGGTGACACAATCATTCTTAACACTTCTGGACATTGCATAAAGATACTGGACATTAATGGATCAAAGAAATTTATCCAACATAGCAAAAGAGGCAATGCGAAATAAAAGGCAGAATCTGTCAAAACAGAACAGTCCGTAAAGATGGATTTTATTAGGGCACCAGACTTGCTCAAATGAAAATGCCCAAATTGAATGAAAGTTGCGTACATATCTGAGGATCACTCACGTAAATTGGCTAAATTTTCTGAGTTACCTACAGAGAATTAGACCCAGATTCGTGACAGCAAAGAAATCTGTTTCACGCGAGTAATCCAAATCTAGTATCAACCTTTCTATCAACGACTTTACTTGGCACAACAAAACACAAAACTAAGATAAGGAGAGGTTGCTACAGTAGTAAACAACTTCCAAGACACAAATATAAAACAAAGTACTGTAGCAAAATAACACATGGGTTATCTCCCAAGAAGTTCTTTCTTTATAGCCGTTAAGATGGGCTCAGCAGTTTTAATGATGCACTCGCAAGAAATAGTATTTGAAGCAAAAGAGAGCATCAAGAAGCAAATTCAAAACACATTTAAGTCTAACATGCTTCCTATGCATAGGAATCTTGTAAATAAACAAGTTCATGAAGAGCAAAGTAACAAGAATAGGAAGATAAAACAAGTGTAGCTTCAAAAATTTCAGCACATAGAGAGGTGTTTTAGTAACATGAAAATTTCTACAACCATATTTTCCTCTCTCATAATAACTTTCAGTAGCAACATGAGCAAACTCAACAATATAACTATCACATAAAGCATTCTTATCATGAGTCTCATGCATAAAATTATTACTCTCCACATAAGCATAATCAATTTTATTAGTAATAGTGGGAGCAAATTCAACAAAGTAGCTATCATTATTATTATTCTCATCAAGTGTAGGAGGCATAGTATAATCATAATAAAATTTATCCTCCATAGTAGGCGGCACCAAAAGACCAATATCATTATAATCATCATAAATAGGAGGCAAAGTATCATCAAAGTAAATTTTCTCCTCAATGCTTGGGGACTAAAAATATCATGCTCATCAAAGCCAGCTTCCCCAAGCTTAGAATTTTCCATCATTAGCAACAATGGTGTTCAAAGCGTTCATACTAATATTACTACCGAGCATGCAAATAAGGTTCCATAGGTTTTTTAATTTTCGCATCAAACCATCCATGTTTTAAATCAGGAAATAGAATAAGAAGCTCATTGTCGTCCATTATGCCTAACTAGTGTAAACAAGAAACAAAAAGATGCAATTGCAGGATCTAAAGGAAATAGCTTCGAGTACTTACAACGGTGAAAATAGCTTAGTAGCCGAGATCCGGAGTGTGAGTACCTTTTACCTTTCCTCCCCGGCAACGGCGCCAGAAAATAGCTTGATGTCTACGGGAGCTTCTATTCTTGTAGACAGCAGCAAGTTTCCCTTAAGTGGATCACCCAAGGTTTATCGAACTCAGGGAGGAAGAGGTCAAAGATATCCCTCTCATGCAACCCTGCAACCACAAAGCAAGAAGTCTCTTGTGTCCCCAACACACCTAATAGGTGCACTAGTTCAGCGAAGAGATAGTGAAATACAGGTGGTATGAATGAATATGAGCAGTAGTAACGGCGCCAGAAAAATAGCTTGTCTGGCGTGTAGTTGATGGTGGTAATATGGTAGCAGATAGTAACGCATGATAAAACAAGTAAACAAGCAGCGATAGCGATATTTAGGAACAAGGCCTAGGGATTACACTTTCACTAGTGGACACTCTCAACATTGATCACATAACGATAATAGATAAATGCATACTCTACACTCTCTTGTTGGATGATGAACACATTGCGTAGGATTACACGAACCCTCAATGCCGGAGTTAACAAGCTCCACAATTCAATGTTCATATTTAAATAACCTTAGAGTGCATGAAAGATCAACACGACTAAACCAAGTACTAACACAGCATGCACACTCGTCACCTTCACACTATGTAGGAGGAATAGATCACATCAATACCATCATAGCAATAGTTAACTTCACAATCTACAAGAGATCACAATCATAGCCTACGCCAAGTACTAACACGGATGCACACACTGTCACCATTACACCGTGCAGGAGGAATAAAACTACTTTAATAACATCACTAGAGTAGCAAATGGATAAATTGTGATACAAAACACATTGCAATCATAAAGAGATATAAATAAGCACTTCACTATGCCATTCATAACAGTGAATAAGTATTACGTGAAATATAGCCTAAGAGACCCACACGGTGCACACTACTTGTCACCTTTACACACGTGGGACAAGGAGTCTCCGGAGATCACATAAGTAAAACTCACTTGACTAGCATAATGACATCTAGATTACAAGAATCATCATATGAATCTCAATCATGTAAGGCAGCTCATGAGATTATTGTATTGAAGCACATAGGAGAGAGATTAACCACATAGCTACCGGTACAGCCCCGAGCCTCGATGGAGAACTACTCCCTCCTCATGGGAGACAGCGAGCGTTGATGGAGATGGCGGTGGTGTCGATGGAGGAGCCTTCCGGGGCACTTCCCCGCCCCGGCGGCGTGCCGGAACGGAGACTCATGTCCCCCGGATCTTGGCTTCGCGATGGCGGCGGCTCGCGGAAGGTTTCTCGTACCGTGGCTTTTTCGTCTCGAGGTTTTAGGTCCGGGGGCTTCTTATAGGCGAAGAGGCGGAGTCGGAGGGGCGACGAGGCGGCGACACCATAGGGTGGCGCGGGCCACACCCAGGCCGCGCCGGCCTATGGTCTGGTGGGCTCGTGGCCCCCCTCTGGTCCTTCCCGGGTGTTCGGAAGCTTCGTGGAAAAATAGGAACCTGGGTCTTGATTTCGTCCGATTCCGAGAATATTTCCTTACTAGGATTTCCGGAACCAAAACAGCAGAAAACGAGGAACCGGCCTTTCGGCATCTCGTCAATAGGTTAGTTCCAGAAAACGCATAAATATGACATAAAATGTGCATATAACATGTAGATATCATCAATAATGTGGCATGGAACATAAGAAATTATCGATACGTCGGAGACGTATCAAAGGACTCGAAGGAAAAAGCAAAAGGGAGAACAAGAACAGATAAAGAAGAGAAGGAGAAGTCTAGCAAGATCTACAAAAAAGGAATCCAGGATAAGAAAAGTGAAGGGATTACCTAACAAAAGAAGGTGCGTCTAACCCATCCCCCTCCCATCTACTCATTGAATCGCACTGCATTTTCCTCTCTGACATCCTTCATGGCCGTGGTTTTGAATCTAGACTATTATAAAAAACCAGATCTAACAACTTAACAAAATAATACCTTACAGATTACTTAAAAAAATGGTTTGCATACGATAGATCTATCAAAAAGAATCAAGTAAAAAATGTTAGGCAGGGGGGGGGGAATAGACACAGATGAACAGGAAGAGGAGTCCAGATAAGAACTCCCGAGAAGCTCACTTGTGAAGAGAAAATGGAAAACAATATACAAAAAATAAAATAAGTTTGAGGGTTTTTAAACCTACAAACATGTATCCAGCCGACATTAGTATACTTTGATTGGGAAACTTAAAAAATATATAATAAAAAAGTTGGAGTTTAAAATGTAGACAAAGTATAACATAAAACATGCAGACTAAAAGTGGAAGTTCAGTTCAGAAAAGTGCAGAGGTCCTCTTAGTATAAAATATGTTTTATGTTGGAATCTTGTGACAGGAATGGCTGCTGGTCCATCGTACGTCATCCTTAGCGACAGCGAAAGCGATGAAGGGACCTGTCAAAGAGGTAAAAAAAGATAGAAATGCTTTCAAAAATACTTTATGGAACTAAAAATGTGCTTATTTTTTATGCAGGTCCAACTATTCATGGATTTGAAATCTTTGACAAGCACTGCCACTTCGGAAATGAAGTTGAAATGACCAAGGAAAATCTAGATCATCTCAAAAAGCAAGTACTTGACTACAAGCCAACAATCCCATATTATGTATGCAAGATGGGGAAGACAACGAACAACCTCACGAGGGGCAAAATGGTAATGCCAAAACGCCAACTAACAAAACTTATTTTCGTACACTACATGTATTACATATGATGTTTTGGCTGAACCAACATGTATTAATAACTTTATTACAGGTCTTCCGATATTTAAATGTTTCTGAAAGTCCGAGATAAAAGAAACGAGTGAAGTTCACTTACAGAGCAAAAACAGAAAATGTTTCATGTTAAATTTGATAACTTTTAACTAGCATGCGAGATCGGTTGTTACATGCCTATGATATTCACTTTCATGTGTTTTCATGCAGACTTTCGATAAGGAATACACTCGAAGAACACCTAAAGAATTATCTAACTGAGTGCCAACAACAATTCCAATAACCTCCAACACAAATGCCTGGGTTGGTACACGGGTAAGGATAAACAAGGTTGCAATTGGAAATGCGAGTGATGACAACAAACCGGCCGGATGTAGTCATGGGTGCGAAATAAAAGATGGAGATATCTCGCATGTTCTCGCTTCTACGACGGAACAAGAGAACTCGGCTGCTTTGTGACACGTCTTAGCAACGCGAGTCTGAAAAACTTACTATGAAAATAAAATTATGTACCGGTTTACTTTATTCAACCTTATGTTTTGTATCAGCACCCCGAGAACAATTATGGTTGTTTCAGTATTGTTGATGTAATAAGAATGCTTATGAAGAAGTTCACATAGAGTGAGTACGAAGTTCGCTTATAAATGAAAAAAGATTAGCAAGTTTATGTTCACAGAAGTTCCTACATGAAAAATCATTTCTGAATATACGGGAATAAAAATAGTACGGCTTGCATTGAGAAAAAACGAATGGATATGGGAATACTTTTACACACATAACTGGCAAAAAAATAGAAGTTCACACTGTGATGACAGAGAAGTTCACTAATAACAAAAAATACAGCATAGATTTTGTACAGCTTGCTGTTTTGAAAAAGAAAGAACATATACTCACTAATTACATCTGTATCCTAAATTCAATCACATAATGAGAAGTTCAGTTCAATAAAACAACAAAATAAAAATGTTGAATTTCCTATCAACTACTAATTGCGAAAAAATTAAATCAGATCATCATCATGCAGATCCCAATGATTGATGGGTTGTCTGCGAACCTAGACCAATAAGCAGCATGAGATCTTTCAACATACTAGGCCACTCCTCCGCCAGAATTTCATTCTTGGGATGAAATAGGAGCTGATACATGTACTCAGCTTTCCAATCCTCAACACGCCGCTGGTAGACAATTAGGAATGCAAAAAAAAACATAAGAAAAACAGTAAAAAAAAAGACAAAGAACTATACAGCGAAAAAAACACAGCACTACACTTACATCCTGGTTTTTTATATTATCGACAATCTTATCACCACCGCATGTAGCACAAATTCTTAGAGCATAGAAGCCACACTCATTAGCCCCTTGTGCCGAAGTCTTTGCATATGAACACCTATCGACAACAACCTCCCACTCGTATATTACCATTATATTTGTTAAATTCTGCAACACCATACACCTGTTTTAACAAGGCCACCATCCTATTAATCCGCAAAAAACAAAAAAAAGTGAATGGTTTCAGCGGTTTAAAAACAAAAAAGGAAGAAAAAGTTGGGAAGTTCACATAGTACTGACATATCAGTTCACACACACTACAGATAGTTTCAGCAGTTTAAAAAACATATAAAAAGCTGGGAAGTTCACAGTGTACTAACATATCAAATTAACACACACAGTCAGATGGTTTCAGCAGTTTAAATAAATATAAAAAATAGCTAGGAAGTTCATATTGTACTAAACAAATCAGTTCATACAAGGTAAAAAAATGGTTTCAGCAGTTGAAACACATAAAAAAGATGGGAAAGTTCATATTGTACAAACATATCAGTACAAACAAAAAAGTTTTAATGGTTGCAGTAGTACACATAAAAAAAGCTGGTAAGTGCACATTATATTAACAGATAAGTTCACATAAAAAAGTAAAAATGATTGCAGTGAAAAAGTAAGTGAAGAAATGATGAAAAGAAAATCACGTACAATCTCAACACGATCCTCGTGGTGCCGACTCCTTGAAGTATGTGCCAGACCAGTATACCTCCTAGTGTCA
>NC_061510.1:112884825-112916112 GCF_022539505.1 Lolium rigidum
CATCAATTTAACCTATATAATTTAAGTTATATAATACAAAAATTATATCATTAGAAAATAGAACATGTGAACTTTCTAATGATATATTTTTTATAACATATAACTAATGCTAACTTGATCAAATTTGCGATCTAGGGGTACGCGCGTGCCTTATAAACTGTGAGAGAGGGAGTACTGTATATTCTTGACCACATTTTTAGTACAGTAGTACCATAAAATCAAAACTTAATTGCTAATAAAGTTCACATCAAAATGGGAAACACTTGTGATCCCCCGGAGGATCAAAGTGAGTCCGTCGTCCGGTTGCTGCCACGCACGCGATGCGTCTTGACTCGTGGCCTCTCCACGCACATGGGTAGGCCCCACCGAGCTGTTGCTACCTTATCTTCTACATTCGTCTATCCGTGTCTCCCCTCCGCAGTTCCATCGTGGCTCCCTATTCCTGCGCGTGGTCACCACGCCCTCGCCGTCTCCCTTGCGCCGCTGTCGTCACGCCCGACCCCCTACCTGTTGCCGCCGCCGGCCGCCACGTCTTCGTCCGCCACAACGCCTAGCCCCGCCTTCCTTGCGCGTGACCGCCGTGCTTCCCCGACCTCCTCTCATCGAGCCGTCGCGCACTCGTCAGCGCCCACGCTGAGCTCCGGCGGGCGACGCCCACGGGGGCAGCGAGTTTTAGGCCGCCGTGGACGCAGTAGAAGTCAGGCGACGCCGCCGCTGGCGGCGAGGAGTTGCCAAGGCACAGCTAGCTTTTTTGGAGCTGCGAGCGGCGGCGGCTTCTGCTACAAGGGTGGTCGGCGTCTGCTATGTGCGGCGGCGGCGTCTGCTACATGTCCTGTTGGCGGATGCTACATCAGGTGGAGGATGCTGCTACAGTGGGCGTCGGCGGCGTCTGCTACATGTCCCAGCGGCGGCTGCTACGGTGGGCATCGACGTCTGCTACGTGCGGTGGCGTCAACGTCTACGAGGGCCGCGTCTGCTACATGCCGAGGCAGCAGCTGCTACAGTGGGCGTCGGTGATTGCTACAAGGGTCAGCCTCGGCTGCTACAAGCGGCAGCGGACATTGCTACAACGGTCGGCCTCGACTGCTGCAAACGGAGCGCGGGCGGAGGTGATGCCGATGCGGGGGCGGCGCTGATGCCGGCGTAGGGTGGGGTTGCTATCGGCGAAGGCTAGCTTTGCTACTTTGGGCGGCCGGTGTTGCTCCGTTGGACGAGTAGCGCTGCTTCTTGGGTGGTTAGCATTGCTACGTTGGGCGGACGGCGTGGTGCTTTAGAAGGAGCTGCAAATGCTCGCCTTCGATGCTGCGTATGCTATGAGGGTTGTCTTCTCCAGCGACGACAACTGCTGCGAGGGGCGTCGCTGCGGAGCAATGCGAGGGGCGTCGCCGCGGAGCAACCGTTGTCTTCTTCAACGGCGGCAACTGCTGCAAGGGGCGTCGCCGCGGAGCAACCTATCATCTTCAACGGCGGCAACTACTGCAATGGGCGCGACCGTTGTCTTCGCCAACGCCGGCGAATACTGGAGGGGCGCCGCCGCTCGCAACTTCTTCGACGCCGGCAGCTGCTGCAAGGGGCGCCGCCGTGGGTGACTCTTCCCGATGTCGACAACTGCTGTGGGGAGGCATGCGGATGACAGTTCTCTTCTGCGTGTTTTTTTATTTCCGTTGACCGGGTCTGCACCTCTGCGTAGGAATCATACGGCTGCTACGATTGTAATCCAACGGCTGGGCACCCGGGGGATCGGAGGATTTGATCCCCCGGGGGACGCTCAGCACTACCCCATCAAAATAGCAGTACTAGTAGTAATATGCTTTTTATTGCATTATTCAGTCGTTGCTGGGGTTAGCAAGAGGCACAGCTCGTGTTACACACAAGCGTAACTCGTAAACAGTTTGCGTCCCAGCTTTGCAAGCATATCATGGGGAGTTGAGGACTCGCAAGAACCTACGTGGTCGTGGACACACACACTTGCACAACGACTGCAGCTTGATCATTAACCATCTAGCTGCGCACCAAGGCGCCCCTTCCTTCCCGCCGCCGCCGCCGCCGAAGCGGCCACGGTGACGTCGCTGGCAACGTCGTCCAGAGCACCGCTGGGCGGCGGGGCCGACGATCCGCCGATGCTGTGGTGGTGACCGTCGCCTCCGATGTCGTCGTCGTCGCCGGCGTCGCAGTACCCCTTGAGCATGTCCCCCTCCTCCGGGGTGAAGCCGATGACGGTCAGCATGGCGTCGGCGGCCCAGCAGCGCTGCTCGATGACGCGGATGGCGCGGCAGCACCCCGGACCCAGGTACGCCTCGCCGTTGAGGAAGAAGAGGATGATCTCCCCCGTGCACGACTTGATGTCCATCAGCGACTCCCAGCACTGCTGCGGGCTCTCGCCCTCCAGCCGCTCCGCCAGGCTCGCCGCCGGAGCGAACCGGACAAATGTCGCCGCTGTCGTAGTGGTTGTTGCAGGACGTGCACCTGCCGCCGACGCTGTGGCGGCGGCGAGAAGGAGCAGGAGCGCCGGAAGGAGGGCGCGAGAAGATGCCATCTTCTTGGTCGACTGTAGCTAGCTAGTGATGGGTAGGACGGAGTGATGCGTTTATGCTACGGTGTGAGACCGCTGACGATTTATACTGCAGTACATGACGATCATCGTGCTAGCAGTAACTATGGTAAGGCGAAAAGCCTTCGATTTCAGAATGTGGAAGGCATAGTATTTAGTGGTAGTGCTTGGCATAATGCCCTTGGTTTAGTGTAACTGCAACTTAGAGAATATGAAAAGGTCCGCTTAATTTGGTGCGATCATGCATGCAATTACTCCAGTTGCGTGCTTATTTGGAAGAGGAAAAATGTACTCCTACTCATTTTGCAATGTAAGAGCATCTCCAATAGGCGCTTTTTTAAACACAAGGCCTCATGGCCCGGCTTTATAAATAAAGCCCTCCTGGTACATGCAAGTTATAGTTATACAAACCACACACACATAATACGCCCATGGCGTCACAAGTTCGACCCGCCCAGGTCCAGAAGACACACTAAACACCGGATACAAAGCCGATCGGAGCTACACGGAGGACTCAACCAAACTAGGTAGAGGCTGAAGCAAGTCCTTGGTCGAGTCGCCGCACGGGTCCTCCGCTACTCAGCCCGTAGTCGCGCCTAGAGTCTCCTGACGTCGTCCACTGCCGCGTCCAGCATCGCCCGGTGAACCCTCCAGGACTGCATATGAATGAGCATGTGATAAAAAACATCAGCTGGGTTCCCGATCATCTTCCCTTCAAAGATTAGTTTGTTGCGTGTGTTCCACAGAGTCCAACACATGGCTGAAAACGTGAACAAAACTAGCCTACGAAGGGGGCCATATAGGCCCTGAGCGATTGCAATGAACTCCCCCGGCCCCGTGGGGTTCCAGTCGCAGTGAAGGAGTTCCCTAACCCCAACCCACATAAGTTTGGCGATGGGACAGGAGAAGAAGATGTGATTGCAGTCTTCAATCTCCTGGCAAAGAGCGCACCTTCCGTCCGAGGGTCCGTGGCGTTTGGCAACCTGGTCGGCAGAGGGCAGCCTTCCACGGATTAGTTGCCAAAGAAACACGCGGATATTAGGGGGATCCCTGGTGCGCCAGGCATCTCTAAAACAAGTGACCGTCGATCCCTGCGTCAGTGCAAGATAGACCGATCTGGTGGTGTATGCCCCGGAAGCGTCTAGGGACCAAGACACCTTGTCCTCCTCAAGGCCCGGTTGCCAACCAATGGTCTCCCGCCGAAGGTTGTCCCATTCAACCGTTTCAACCATCCCAAATTGCCGCCGAAACTCAATACCCCAATCCCCAGGGTGCCCATCCGGTGTTTGGCATCGAACACCGAGATGAACGGATCCGTGCAACAACTGAACAGGTGCGGGAACCTGGCCATAAAAGGGCCCCTCCCAGTCCACCAGTCTAGCCAGAACCTGGTGCGTCTCCCATTGCGCGCCACGTGTTTGGCTCCCAGTTTGAAGTACCATTTAATCTTCTAAATGGAGTTCCAAAATTGGGAGCCTCTGGTAGGGACCGTATTGTCGAAGAGGTCCCTCCCCACTAGATACTTTGTCGAAGAGGTCCCTCCAACAGGCGCTCTAAATTTAGCGCTGTAAAAATCACTTTACAGCGCGCTCTATCCATGTTTTGTGCGTGAGGGCATATTCACCTCCAACAGAAGCTCTAAACCTTGGAGCTGTAAAAATCTGTACTTGTTTCTGCGCGCGACGGATACAGCGCGCTCTTTCCGGCGCGATAGATATAGTGCACGACATAGCGCTTTTGCCCCAAGCTGTATTTTACAGCGCGGGATACAACGCTTGTTGGAGCATAATTTTGCGTCCACGCGCTAAACCAGCCGCTCTTTTGGATACAGCGCGGGATAGAGCACCTGTTGGAGATGCTCTAAGATGTCCATGCATTTTGTTGTCTCCGGTCCGGCCGGTGCACTGAAGGACGTACGTTTTCAGTCATTCTATGCTAACATATTGAAATGGTATTAAGCATACATGTTGTCTTTTGGTCTGCAAAAAAAAAAAGTGCAGGCCGGAAAGTGGATCCGCATACAAAACTAGTGGTAGAAGTTTGAAAATATTGAATTCCCGTGACGGCCTATTGCTAGAACTAACAAAAGAAGGGAGTGTTTGTGCAATTTTGGTGGCACTAAAATGAAACAGAAGTTTGGTGATATTTTCCCAAACCTTGGATCTGTCAGTGCTATAAAACCAAATTTCTTTATTTATTTTAGCTTTTACAAAGAAAGTGGAAATGCAGATCTATTACTAGATGGTTTATAATGCAGAATAATGAGCTTCAAATACAAGGTGTAACTTACACCAGAACATGAAAGGTTTGGGTAATACCATCAATTAGTTAACAGTATAATGGAACCACCTAGGAGCCTCCACAACGATTTCGCTCCCTAAACCGTCGGATCCCACCGTTCAACGTTTCGGATCAATCTCTCATTCCCGCAGCGATGCTGAGGTCGTTTTGTTGATTGAATCGCGTCAGATGGGCCAGCCCAACATAATAGGGCTGCTACTGAGCAAGTTGAGCTAGACTATTTGTGGTTAATCGGGCTGAAAAAAGTTTAAGCGGGCCTAAATTAAGGCCTTCTTTTTATAAGACGAAGCGACCGCGACTCGATCCCGTACTCTCTCTCGTCGTTGTGTCAGTAAGCCGTCCTTTCCCCTTCTTCCTGCGGCACACCTCAGCGGCGGCTTTCTCCGCGCGAGATTGGAGTCGGCACTCGAATCCGTCGATCGGTGGCTCCGGGTCAAGCGCATATTCCGGCGGTGACGGTAGGGCGACAACAGAATCGCCATCTTCCATGGATCATTGGAGCTCGATATTGGGACTTCTCGCATCCCTTACTCGCCCCTGCATCGCGCCGCTTCTACTCCTCCGTGGACGCGTTGACACGCCATCTCCCACATGGATTCTCCCATCGAGCCACAATACTGGGCCACCATCAGTACATGTCTCCGCCACGGCCACGCCTGCGCCTGGAAGAGGTGATTCACGCGTGTCAGGAACATTTGACTCTTCATAGTTTTTTCCACGCCCCAAGTATGCGATGGATTGATTCGTCTTCTTTCCTATCAGTGCCTTCATGGGAGGCTGCAATGAGTTCTTGTTTCCATTAAGCTGCTGCCCAGATTGATACATCTAACAGAGGAATTCCCTGGGGTTCGCTGGTGCCTGTGTCCAAGGACTTCATTTCAGATTATCCAGTTGAAGGAGGTACATACCACCCCTTTCCAGCCACAAATTGATGCGATTCTATTATCTGAATGATTTTGTCTCCTTTCATACTTATTATCTATTTCGTGATTACTCAGTGGTTAGAGTGGTTAGAATATCAATGCAGTTTTTCCCCAAAAGTCTGACCGCTTGGTTTGTAGTGTAGTTAGTTTTTTATTCTAAACAACCAAAACATGCTTGAGAGATTATCATGTATGCAAAGCCACGAGCAGAATATGAAAGTTTTACTTGCATCATGTAGCTAACTATTTGTCTTTTCTCATTCATTCGTGTTGTTTGTTGATTGAGAAATTTGTACATTATGGTAGCTAAGTAGCCGAACATGTGTCTTCTTTTGGAGACACTACGAACACTATCCTGCTACTTCTGCATCAGCGTTGTTGCCTGCGCCATGAGACTAAGGACTGGAAGTAGCAAAGTTGAGGAGCCCCAAGCTTATGAGGCGATCTGAATATTCTCTAAACTCCGTTTGCCTCTTGATTGTGGTGAGATTTTTTTCCACTTTGTGTCATATGCCAACTTTTACATTCAGTAGTTTGCTTGAAATTCCATCGATAAAACTCTTAATCTTACCTGATGAAAAAGGATTGATGATTTATTCCATGTTCTGCAGGAAATATTTTGAGAGTGATTACTCTGTCGTTTCAATTCAAATGTATTATTATGTGGCACTACACATTACTGAGGGACTACATAAGGCTGCCATGAAGCCCGAACATGTTCAACCGTGATTGGAACTTTTTAACAGAATAATCAAAGAAAATATTCATCCACTCTCCTCCTCTATGATGTAGCCTTGTAGTTGATATAGCTCATATTTGTTTCTGCACCTATTAATTGTAGGATGTGTTTTTCTTTATCTCCGTTCAGTTTTGCTAAATGATACATATTGAGTGTACCTTTTAGTATCCTTTGCAAGGTGTTTTTCATGTTAACATGCTTCCTTTTTTAATGCAACCATGACAGGAGTGTCATAAGAGGTTTCTCAGTTTGATGCTAAACCTTCTGAATTCATGACAACAAGATGCATGACTGAGTTGTTGTAAGTCATCGCTATACCAATTCTTTTAGCCTTTTGAGACTTCCTAATATATAGATTTCAGACTCTGTACTTCCTATCATGATTGTAATATGCAAGAATCAAGGGGACAGTGTGACACTATGGACCTTTTGACTTTGTACGATGAATATTATGAGAGTTTTCATGGCATAAGAGACCAGTTCTTTTTAATGTGTAACGAAATATAACTAGTGCATCTTAAAAATACCAAGGAATCCAACATCTCTCATAATTCCATTTAAATATGCTATGTTTTTCATGTAATATGTGTTTACTCACTGAAGTATGTATGGATTTTTTGCCAAGTCGGATCGAAATGACAAAAAACACCTCTCAACGAATTTGAAAAAAGTGATGTGGCGGCAGGCCCGGGAAGTAATCGGGCTGTCGGGGGACGACATGCCGCCTCCATCCGCGGTGGCACCGTCCACGTCACCATGCCATCACACGCCACCGAGACAGGGCCCACTTCTGACACCGTGGTGGTCTTTTTTCATTTCACTGTGCTCCGATTTGGCAAAAAAGCTCGTATGTATGAAGGTATTTTTAAGTAATATTTAGCTTTTTCTGAGGTAACTATATCCAGAGGTTATGCAGTGAAAACATAGTATCGTTAGCCTTTTTTCATGCAACCAATATGCATTAGAATCTCTCATCTAATTCGAGAATACAAAGCCTTCTCCTTGCAATTTCAGGAGATGGAGCTTTTGGGGAAGCAGTTTTAGTACCTGGAGGAGCTTTAAACCCATCAGTTCTCACACGCACTCTCTCTCTCTCATTCTCTCCCCATCTCTATATATTTTACTTTTCTGTTACAGTGGAAAACAGTCGTGGTCATGGACTAAGAAAAAAAGGTTCGACCTTCTAGCTGACGCAAATCATTGACTTCAAGTTACATATTATATATGTTTCGACTGATGTTGAAATTCTTTTTTCTATGAGCAAGGAGTATCTGGCTTATTATCCTTGAAATTGCTATTTTGACAAGAAAAGATAATATGAGGTGCCATGAAATCAATAAGAATCATTTTGTTAAACCATATCCAATTACAAGCGTCTTTTGCCATTTTTTACATTATTTATTGTAGTTTGTGTTTATTTTATACATTCTGAAATGAAACCGCAAAAACTCATGTTTTACATATTTAGTGATATATAGATTATAAAGTGTGATGTTTTCAGAAGCCGCGGTGTTTGTAACTTGGTATCATCATCAGGTAGAAAACTCTCTCTTTTAACAAAAGTTGCAGTTTGCCGCTCAAGAACTATAAAAAGGAACTTATGTGTATTTTTTTTTTGTTTGCTATAGTTTTCTTGTTCAAATCCATGCTATTTGTCTTCTATATCTCTTTGCAAACGTGATGTCATATTTATCTCTTTATTGTGCTTATGCACTTTTTTTTTCCTGAAACAGTTTTACTGTATAGTTCAGGTGTACAGTGAGTGAGTAAGCAACAGGCTTCACATGGCAAACAAGTGAAATGAAAAGGCCGTGGTGCTCTAGACAAGCAGGTGACAGACTGAACAACCTACCCGTGTGTGCACAAGCATTGGAAGGACCTAAAATATTCTCTCAGAACAATCGAGGAGGTACTGTTGTTTGATCAAACAACGAAGTCACGACGCGAAGTCTGAAGTGTGGGCACGTAGAAAGTGTAGTCATTGAGATTAGAAAAGCGATTACCATGGGTAGATTTAATATGATACATGATATCCTTATTTTCATATTTGTGATTCATTTGAAGTGGTACTTTTTTTACCAGTATATTTGCCAATTAGAAAAATGTAAAATCTTTTTACCCTATTGCATTGCTCATCTAAGCAATGTTGAAATTTCCTTGAGCTTAAGATTTCTTCAGATGTATTATCCATATATTAGAGACGTTTCTACTTTTCATATTTTTTACTTATTCTTATTCTCATCACAATTTTCTAAGATAGACGGGCGCAGCAACGCGCGCTTATATGATCTAGTGATCTATATTACGAGCCACGGTTGAGTTGTCCACAAATGTAGGACCCTATTTATACTGCCCAGGTTTCTCTTACTGTTTTCTTATTTAAATTTTTTTTTTTGAGATGTCCTGGTAGTTAATACACGGAAGAAGCATGGGGTATGGTTTTTCAAATATCATGCACCATTAGAAACAGCAACTCTTGTGTGATTGAAGGATCTCAGCAAATCTGATTAAGGCTAGAGTCATCAAATGAGTACATCAGAATTTACACAACTTCACAGATACTTGATAGTGCACTAAGAATTCCAGTTGGGCCTGGAAGTAGCCAAAAACAAAAGGCTAGGAAGCTACATCAGACTAAACTGTAAATGAAAAAACCACAAAGCTAGTATCCACAACATGGAAAATGCCGGGTGAAGGGAAGTAGAAGCAGAAGCGTGAATTGCAAGTGCAAAGAGGCAATTATCGACAGATGGATCAACGGTGGTTATCAAACCTAGGCCATTGAAGCTGCAGCTCTCACCACTCTGATCATGCTGCTGATAGTAGCTGTTGAAGGCAAACGACACATTCCCAGGCCAGCCAATACCTGTGCAGGAGCCACCAGGTGACAGAGCAGTACAGTCGGCGTTGGAGCAAGCGGCAGAAAAACTGGAAGAAACATTGGACAGATCCTTGTTGTCATCCAGCACGCACCATTTCGACGGAAGATAGTCCACATCAATGGCATTCTTGAGAGCCTTAGGACCTTGGCCCAAGTTGACATGATATTTGGCTTGGCCATCAAACGTAAAAACTCCGGAGTGTCTCTCATAACTTCCGCTTGCTATACTTTGTTGATCTTCGTCTAGAAGGCTGTAGAGGTATGTCTCAGTTGGAACAAATTTCGGGCGAAGTGGTGTCCCAGATTTTCTCGCCAAGTGGTTGACCAGGCCTGTCATGAAGGATTGGGCAATAGCTGGAGTTGCATTCAAAGCTCCATCTGTTGGCCATCCTGCTCTCCCAACCATGATGCTCATGTTACTGAAACCAGCTTTAGTTAGAGCAGTAACCACAGCATCTATGCTCGCATCAAAGTAGTTTTCATACTTATTACGACCATCACTTAATGGACGTGACATTAGTTGGAACAGGTAATAGTCCAAGGAAATATTCTTCTTCTGTCGGAAGCTCAAAATTGGATTCAGCTCGATCATAAACGGTGAGCTGTGATTAGCAAGAAATGTGAGGAGCTCAGCCATGGTTTTGTTAACATCTGGCCTGAAGTAAGCTTTGGAAGGCAGAGTAGATGCATTCTGATATGCATCGGAGCTACAAGGCACAACAACTTTCATCTTGCTGGATAACTTTGCATCGTCCAATGCCTGTTGAATATTTGCTGCTGCATGAACCACAAAAGGTTGAAACTGCTGCCCATGGTTGAGAAGAAATGGATCGTCTCCAACAGCAATATACCTACAAATTACTTTGCTCATCAATAAAGTATATAATATCAAGAAATCGTTGATGCATGTATGAAACAAAACAGATTGCATTGTTATGAAACAGACAGTGTGCTTCAAATCCTGGATTCACCTCCTCTACACAGCAATGCAATCTTGATCACAACCACTATTACCTAACACTTCACTATAATAAATTCAGATTTGATACAGATATAAGAAACCCATTTGATAGTGAAGAAGGATCTCTGCTACTTAACCTAGAAAAGAAATGAAGAATGCTTATCCAGGAACCAAAATATCCCCAGAAGCCAGAAGGCCAAGTTTGTAACAGATGAATACAGTCCACAAAATACGCGTTGAAGGTTGCAGCTCTTAAAAATAATATAGTCCACCCGCAAATATTCGGAAAAACTGATTGGAATTAGCAGTGCAATACATCCAATTTTCTGATTGTGAACAAGGTCAATGCAAGTCCGTAGTATCTTCTCTAGCTCACCAAGAGAAATTCAACACAAGTCAGAGGCAGAGGGCATGAAACTCTGTATAATATACACACTTACTAGCACACTGGTATGTCATTTGTTGAGTCTTCTGAAATCATACTTGTTTGATTCATGAGAAAAAAAAAACCTTGAGATACCTAGTGCAAAACCCCGGTGGGCTACCGCAACATTAGCACATTACCTACTACACATTGAGGTCAACCAATGCACTAAAATAAACCAGCATGCTCCATCTTCAGCTCAGATTGGTCATCTGTCAACATTATTACTCCCTCTGATTCATATTAGTTGCCACCAAGGTTCAGGAAAGCGGGAAAAAGCTTCGCTTATGCGCGCTGAAGCGCAATGCGGAGGCCTTCCGCATCGATTGCATAAGCGCTTAAGCGGAAAAAAGAGGGAAAAAAGCGCCGCATGCGTGCTAAAGCGCTAAGCGGAAGGCCACCGCACCAATTACGCTTAACACTTTCTTGAACCTTGGTTGCCACAAATATAGATGTATCTGGACATATTTTAGTTCTAGGTACATCTGTATTGGTGGCAAGTAATACGAATCGGAGGAAGAAATGATGTTGGTTTTGAGCATGTCAGCGTGCATGATCGGAAAATACAGTGGCCATACTATTTCTAAATATAGCAGCACAAGAAATTGGTCAACCTTAAACATAGTTTAGACTTTGATTTCTTTATTATAGTCAACTAGTTTCATACACACAGTAACTATGTAACGAATAGGCATCGTCCCTTGGCATTTCATGATACAAGATCAGTATAAAATGCCATGTCGACCAGAAAAGAAATACAGTAGATCAGTAAGAAAATGGAATTGCCGCATTGGAAGGGAGGAAGGGGACGCGGGCCTTACTCGAACAGTACACCGGGGGCGTAGCGGGTGACGTTGTCGTGGACCCAGGCGGCGGCGGCCTTCCTGGAGGCGGCGAGGGGGCGGAGCAGCTCGTTGGGGACCCCGACGGTGACGGCTACGCCGGTGCCGGCGAGGGCGGCGAGCGCGTCGGGCGATGCGGCGGAGAGGCGCACGCGGGGCACGGAGTTGGGGAGGAGGAGGTCGCGCACGACCTGCGCCGCCGGGAGCGGGTGGGACGCCGCGAAGCCCCAGTTCACGCCCACCGCGGCGGCCTGCGGCGGCGGCGCGACGGCGAGGAGGAGGAGGAGGAGGAGGAGGGGCGGGAGCGCAGGTGCCCGTGGCGGCAGCGGGTGGCGGCGACCGGGCCGCATTGCCGATGCCTTGTGTTCCGGGTACACGGCCGCCGTGCTGCCTACCAAAGTTGATGTAGAATGTACAGGGGGGTTTGCTCTTCCCCCAAATTTGCTGTTTCTACCGTTTACACACTGGTTTGCAGTTTCGGACTCAGAGGCAGAGGCAGATGATTGTATTTTTTTAGGGTGATTGTATATTTCTACCTCAGGTTAAGTAATTTATCCTAATGTACTTGTACTTGCCATTACAAAGTATGCAGATATCTACAACATGCATATATACCACGCGAATATGCCCTAAGAGCATCTCCACCGCGGACCTTAAATAGGCGCCCGCAGCGCGTCAGCAGAGTATCCTCTATTTGGAGATGCTGCTCTCTCACCAGCGCCCCCAAACCAGCGGCCCCGACAGATTTAGAAAGTCAAATTCAAATTTTGAAAATAAAATTTGTATAAATTTAACGCGAATTCAAATTTAAAAAACATCTAGCGGTACTAGGAGTTGAAGGCCCCAGGTCATCGCCGTCGTTGCTGGATGACACGAAGGACCAGCTCTCGGCTTGGTCGGCCTTCTCCTCTTTTGGCGCCGGCGGCTCCGATGGTCTAGCGAGGTCGACGTAGTTGGCGTCGTGGTCCCTGGCGGACCACACAGCCGCCTGCCGCGGGTCCAGCGAAATATGCCGGTAGTCTTCGTCGACGGAGCGGCTGACCATGAACTGTAGAGCGGGGAACTCCTCGTCGTCGCCGTCGCCACGGAGGGCCACCTGCGCCTTGGCCTCCTTCTCCCATCATTTCTTCTTCGCCGGTGGAAGTGGTGGCGAGGCCGCGGCGTCCTCCTCCTTGACGCGGGAGCGGCGGCCCGACCCCGTCGTCCGACGGGCCGGAGCAGAGGACGCGCACCTCGCCTCATCGCGGATGACTACGCCTCCGGAAGGAGGCGCGGGTGCGGCCGAGCTCGTGCGCGCGATGGCAGACGATGATCCGGTGCGCGAGCTTCCGGACGCCGCGGTCCTTTCCGGCGCCCTCTGCGTCGGCGCCGGCGCCATGCCCACCGCCTGCGGAAAGTACACCGGGTCCCGTTGCCTGTCGCCGCGGACGCGCGGACGGAAGCCGTACTGGCGGAGCGTGTTGTCGACGTCGCGGCCGTACCACCAGGCATGGCGGCCGACGGTGTTGAAGCGGCCGCTCGAGCGGTTGGCCGTCCGCGCGAGCTCGACGGCGCGCTCGTCTTCGAAACGCGGAGCCCAGTCCAGGCTATCGAGAGCGTTATCCGGCAAGCTCCTCTCCTCCGGCGTCATCAGGCTCCATCGTTCCCTGGCAAGGGCCCGCGTCTGTGCTCCTTGTGGCAGCGGCGGCGGCACGGCGAAGCTGTCGTTGGAGACGTGCTAGCCGTGCGGAAATTTGTGTTGTACTAGCACGGTGATGCGGTACCAATACAGTACGTCGGCCTCGTCGAGGCTAAGCTGCAGCGAGCGGAGCACGCTGCCGCCAGCCTGGTCGTTGTGCGCCATCGTCGGCGGGGTGCGTGGGAGGTTTGCGCGGCAGTTGGACGGCGGTGGCTAGGGTTGGACGGCGGGGAATAGATAGAAGTGCACGCCACTGGGGTTTTAAGGGAGGCGGCGGACACACATTGAAGGCGCGTGGGTAAGGTAGGTGGACGCTGCGTGGCCAGTCACCGCCCTCGCCGTTTGGGTTTCCGCGCGGGAAGCCATTAACGCCGATGAACAACCTCCTCGCGTCGTTTCCGATGCGAACCGTCGCGTTCTCTCGCTGACAAGGTGCCCCCACCTGTGAAAACCGTCGTTCCGCGAGGCGCCGGCGCGCCTAATTTGCGCCCTTGGCCAAGGGCCGGCACGGGGTTGCCGGCACTTATATTTGGCTCGAAAAATCGCCGTTTGGGGCGCACTGGTGTGAGCCCATTTTCGCTCTCGGCCCCCAAAACGCAATCGGGCCCTCGGTTTCGCCGGTGAAGATGCTCTAAGTACACGGCTACAATTGATGACCTAGGCACCCTTTTGAACACCGATGGACAGAGTGATATACCCGAAGATTCACCATCCCACTGAGATGATAGTTAGTTTTGTTCATACTTTTATTATCATATTCTTTTGGGCACCGAGGCGGAGCCCTGGTACTCTTTTCATGATTGGCCAAGGGCCGGCACGGGGTTGCCGGCACTTATATTTGGCTCGAAAAACCGCCGTTTGGGGCGTACCGGTGTGAGTCTATTTTCGCTCTCGGCCCCCAAAACGCTATCAGGGCCGTCGGTTTCGCCGGTGAAGATGCTCTAAGTACACGGCTACAATTGATGACATGGGCACCCTTTTGAACACTGATGGACAGAGTGATATACCCGAAGATTCACCATCCCACCGAGAGATCTATCTTCATAGATCTTGACACTAAATATGTTTCAGTCCATATCCTTTCATTGAAGTTAATTCTCAATGAAACCTTTTAATCACATCAAGTATATAATTACATCAATTATAATCAATAATATGTCATCCACATATAATATTATAACTATGTCTCAGCGCTCCCACTTAATTTCTTGCAAAAGCAAGCATCTTCATCGTTTCTGATGAAATCAAAAACTCTTTGACTATTTCATCCGGTGAAGATTCCAACTCCGCGGAACTCACTTTATACAATTAAAGTTTGTATACTTATCTAGTATTCCACGGACTAGCAAAACTCTTTGGTTTGTATCTAGTATACATCCTTCATACACACTTCTGGTAAGGAATGTATTTCGGCCATCCTACTATCATATCTCATAAAAGAAATATGTAGCGATTACTAGAATAATCCACATAGACTATAATCATCGCTACGGAAGATCTAATCTTATCGTAGTCAACTCTTTGAACTTTATCGTAAACAATCTTTCGACAAATCGAGCTTCTTCAAGGATATTCCATCCAAGTCCATCAATTTCATAGATTCATTTACTTTCAAAAAGTATTCACCTATCTTGGATTTTATGGCACATAGCCATTTTAACGGAGTCAGGGCCCATCATAACTTCTTTGTATGTAGTTGGTTTATCATTGTTCAAAATAAATCCTTTGTCCACAAATCATTTATTTGATCACAAAGTAAACCATATCTACAAGGTTCAATAGGTACTTCGATTTCCATGGCTATAACACTTTGTAGTCATGGGAGCCATGATCGTCGTGGCCGCTTCCGGAACCATTTTCGATGCTGCGCTACTCTGTTCATTATGCTCAGGTTCATAAAACTTATCAAGTTCTATTGTCCTCCCACTCAAATACTTCACTAGAAAATAATTTCTTGGAAATAAGCAAGTAACATTAACAAACACTTTTGTCTCTTGCTTCATAGTGGAAAGAATTCCCAATTTGTTTTCTAGGACAATAACAAAGACATTCATCCGGTTTTGGTTGTAAACTCATTTACTTATACCAAAATTTAAGAAAGGACTATTAGGGTTTATACCCATGCCATAACTCGTATGGTGTCATTTCAACGGATCATGATGATGCTCTATTCAGTGTAAAAGCGTTAGTCTCTAAAGCATAATCCACAAAAATATAATGGCGTCATTTTATTTTATCTCATTATTAACCCAACAAGGTTTGGATACATCTCTCGGATACTTCATCGTCACTATCATACTCCAAGAAACGTGAGTTGTAGAACAATTTCAGAACTGTCTTAGATGTTCGCTAAAACTCGTAATTCAAATATCTCCACCATGATCCAATCATAGATATTTGACTTTTCTATTACGATGATTTTCACTTCATACTGAAATTTATTTGAATCCATTCAAATGTTTCAAACTTCTTCCTTATCGAATATATCCACATATATATACTCAATTCATTGTTGGAAGTTTTCATGAAGTAGAAGAATCTCCCGCACACAACTATGCCCAGTGAACCACATACATCATCATATATGTTTCCACTAAGTTAGTTGCCCGTTCAACTCTTGGCCTATGAACGGTATTTCAGTCATTCTCTTTAGAAAAGATTTGCAAGCGCCAGACGATTCAAAAATCGAATGACTCCAAAAATCCATTTGCATGGAGTTCCTTCATGCGTTCCTTTCTAACATGACCTAAATGACGGTTCCACAAATAAGTGGAATTCAAATCATTTGCCTTATGGAATTTTAGCGTCACTGTTATGCATGTGTGTTTCACCATAAAGATTTATAATAACTTATCCATCGTACATGGAATACTGTCAAAATTTGAACAACTCATTGTTTTCATTTGACCAGAACAAAACAACAATTATGAAGTTCCTTATTATAAATCTGAAGGGCTAGATAGAATGCCAACGACGAACATAATAACACTTTATTTTTGTTCCAGACGTGCATTCCTATCATATTCCTTGTCTGTCACTTAGGCCATTGTATTCTTGTATTGCGTTGTTTTGTATGAAACTTCATACTAACCAATATGGTACAAATACCCAAGAATTTCATTGTGTGACCAAACAAGGAATACATTCATAACATGTATATCATCTATATACACTGAGCTAGAATTTCTAGTCTTTTCTTTCTTTCTGCCAAAAATCTTTTGTAGTTTCTCTTTTAGCTTTCCTCATTCTCATAAAAACACTTCAACATCAATAACTTCTAGGTTTGTTGGTCAAATACCAATAACCTTGAGGTTCTTACTTTGAAGTTGATCATCATATGACAAGTGTTCCGGATTTCACTATTAGTAACTTTTAATGTGATGAACAATTTCACTCATAATTTTATCCATCAAATCATGACGACTTTCCGAGACCATGTCTGTACATGCTAGGCTCGTAAAGTTTAACATTAGTATTCTCATGTGCAAATCTGGTTTGCACCCGTTGTATGCACACGTAGAATCTATAACACCCGATCATCACGTGATGCTTCGAAACGACGAGTCTTAGCAACGGTGCATACTAAGGACGATCATTTCATGGATATGCGAATATCGTTAGTGCCCAACTAGTTGGAGGATTGGGACGCCTGGCGTCTTCAACCTTCGTACATTCCCATAAAACTTATGAGTTTATGTAGTCTCACCAAATTATATTCTATCACCTTGCAATAAGGTCTTAGATATCACATATATCGCATACCTCGCTTATTTCTGAAAACAAAATTTTCAGCTCCTTACTTTTCAAACAGATTTGAACTTCAAGTTTCACGGAGACAAGATGATTTTAGGTACTAATTGAAACCATTGTTCTTTGACTCAGCAATGTGAGGTTTACTAAAAGTTTGCAATAGGACTTAATCATTTCTTGATTCTTTTAACAATACGGTACCCGTCCGTAAAGTTTCTTGTCAGACTTAACAGTATTTCTATCTCAATTACAAGACTAGCGCATGGTAGATAACAGATGCCAATTCTACAAATTTAATTCAAAATACTATTCTGACTATGTTCATGATAATTAGTTCATGTTTTAATCTAATTACTAATGAACTCCCACTTAATACAACATCCCTCATAGTTGTTTAGTGGTACACGATCCATATCCACTACACCAAAACCGATCATCACGTGAGATGATGTAGCTTCAATGGTGAACATCAACATGTTGATCATATCATCCATATGACTCGTGTTCAACCTTTCGGTTTCCTGTGTTCCGAGGCCATGTCTGTACATGCTAGGCTCGTCAAGCAAACCCAAGTATTTCCGCGTGTGCAACATGGCTTACACCCGTTGTATGTGAACGTAGAATCTATCACATCCGATCATCACGAGATGCTTCAAAACGACGAACTGTAGCAAAGGTGCATACGAGGGGAGAACACTTTATTAACTTGATATTAATGTGAGGGATCATCGTATAATGCTACCGTCGCGATCTAAGCAAGATAAGATGCCTAAAGATTAACATCACATGCAATTCATATGTGATATGATATGGCCCTTTTGTCTTTGCGCCTTTGATCTTTATCTCAAAAGCACGGAAATGATCTCCATCATCAACGGGCATGATCTCCATCATCGTCGGCGTAGCGTCAAGGTCAATGGCGCCGTCTTCATGGTTGTTCTCCCATATAGCAACTATTACAACTACTTTGAAATAATACATCAACATGAAATTTAAAGACAACCATAAGGCTCCTGCCGGTTGCCACGATACAATAATGATCATCTCATACATATTCATCATCATATCATGGTCATATCACATCACCAAACCCTGCAAAAAAAAGTTAGACGCCTCTAATTTGATTTGCATATTTTACGTGATTTAGGGTTTTCGAGTAAGATCCAATCTACCTACGAACATGAACCACAATGGTGATACTAGTGTTGTCAATAGAAAGAGTAGATTGAATCTTCACTATGGTGAGAGAGACAGACACCCACAAAGCCACTTATGCAATATAAGTTGCATGTCGAGCGTGGAGCAAGTCTCATGAACGCGGTCATGTAAAGTTAGCCCGGGCCGCTTCATCCCACCATCCCGCAAGATGCAAAGTACTCTAACTAAAAACAACAAAAGCATCAATGCCCACAAAATCATTGTGTTCTACTCGTGCAACCAATCTATGCATAGACACGGCTCTGATACCACTGATGGGATTCGTAGCATAGAAAACAAAAAAAATCCCTACCGCAAGAACGAATAACAAGCCAAGATACAATCTAGAAGATGGTAGCAACGAGAAGATCATGAGACGAACCCTCAAAGATTTCCAAAGCCTATGAGATTAGATCTCGTTGTTGCTGTAGTCGATCACTTGCAGCTTTCAAAAGCGCGTAGAAGATCTTGACGGTGCCACAGTCGGGCAGCACCTCCGTACTCGGTCACACGTTCGGTGTTGATGACGACGTCCTTCTCCCCATTCCAGCGGGCAGCGGATGTAGTAGATCCTCCTCGGAATCCCGCCAGCACGACGGCGTGGTGGCGGTGGTGGTGGAGAAATCCTGCAGCGCTTCACCATAGCCGTGCAAGAGGGAGGAGGAGGAAGGGGCGGCTAGGGTTTGGGGAGAGGGAGCTAGGGCTGCGACTTATGCACCTCTTGGGGCTCCCCTTGCCCTCCTTTTATAGGTGGAAAAGGTCCTTGGGTCGTCCAAGACCTGCCTCCAAAGTTTGGGAGAGTTCCGGTAGGTTTCTGTCAGCCGAAACCTACTAGAACTAGGACTATTTTGCCAAATCCGAATCTACCTTAGGGGAAACTTCTTAACCCTTAAGGAAAACATGGATACACCTATTATGAAACCCTCCGGACTTTCTTAGACAGCCCGGGTCGTCCCAGACACTTCCGGAACCTTCCACAATATTCCGGACTATTCCGGTCCTTCCAAAACCTTCTAGAAGCTCCGGTCAAAACACCGGATTTTTTCCGAACCCGGAAAATGACTTCCCATATATGAATCTTATTCTCCGGACCATTCCGCGAACCTCCTCGTGATGTCTCAGATCCCATCCGAGACTCCGAACAACATTCGAGCTCCATTCCATATTCCATATCTACTTAAAACGACATCAAACCTTAACTGTGTCACCCTACGGTTCGTGAACTATGCATACATGGTCGAGACTCCTCTCCGACCAATAACCAATAGCGGGATCTGGAGATCCATAATGGCTCCCACACATTCAGCGATAACTTAGTGATCGATTGAACCATTTACATACGATATCGATTCCCTTTGTCACGCGATACTTTACTTGTCCGAGGTTCGATCATCGGTATCTCCATACCTAGTTAAACCTTGTTACCGGCAAGTACTCTTTACTCGTACCGTGGTATGTCATCTCTTGTGACCTAGTCACATGCTTGCAAGCTAATCAGACGACATTCCACCGAGAGGGCCCAGAGTATATCTATCCGTCATCGGGATGGACAAATCCCACTCTTGATCCATATGCCTCAACTCACACTTTCCGAATACTTAATCCCATCTTTATAACCACCCATTTACGCGGTGGCATTTGATGTAATCAAAGTACCCTTCCGGTATAAGTGATTTTCATGATCTCATGGTCGAAGGACTAGGTAACTATGTATCGGAAGCTTATAGCAAGTTGAACTTAATGACGTGATCTTATTGTTGCGGTCAGAAACCCACCGGCGAGCAGCGACGGGCAACACAGTAGAGCCGGGAGGCTCCCAGGACTGCGACTGGCCCTGGTCCCTCGAGCGACGGCCCGCAAAGCCTCGGCACGCACGTCCGATGCTGGTGCAAGGGCGTGCCACCTGACCTATACCTGGTCAGGAAGGTGATGGATTTGCTTCTCTTAGTTTCCTGCATGGCATACACGTAAACATTAAATACGAGCCTCGATCGGCTCTCAGGTTGTCGTGTGAATCGGCTCAAGGAGCCGATCCACCCATGATTCGTACGAGGTGTACGATCACATGGTGGTCCTGCTTGATCAATATAAAGCTAAAACGACCTACTACGATTTAGGGTTTTCACCACATAATCGGAACATCCTACGCGTGATTGAGCCTGGCGGCCACGCACGGTGATCATAAACCGACCCTAAACAAGGCCTAAAAACCAACATGAAGTTGATCCCCGGAACATCTCGTCTAGGGCTAGCAAACTACACCCTACGCGCCCTTGGATCCTTCAACCCGTTTGTAAGGCCTAACTATGCGAATATTAAACTAATCCTTGAAGAACAAGGAGCAATCATAACGGATCGGATCTACTAAATAACGATCAAGCGAGGTGCCGCCCTTACACCTAAGATAGGTGTAAGGGCGGCTAGACGTCTAAGGGTTGCACGGACGAAAGCATATAATACGATGAAACAATGCTAACCCTAATACATCTATGATAACTACGTTGCTTGCCATCAACAAGGCTTCACTGCGAGCAACGCATGAACAGCGAATAAACGTGTACTGCCTAGATCGCAAGATGCGATCTAGGCAGCATGATGCTTACCCGGAAAGAAACCCTCGAAACAAGGGAGTTGGCGATGCGCCTAGATGGGTTTGTGGTGAACGTGATTTTTGTTTATTTCTGAAACCCTAGATACATATTTATAGTCCGTAGACTTTCTAACGTGGGAATAATCCCAACTGTGCACGAGCCAAATTCTATCTAACCGACACGTATCCTACTATATTTACAGATACACGGGCAAACTAGCCCAAACTTTGTATACAAGGCCGATTCATGTATTCCTTCCATGTATATTCTTCAAGCCCATCTTTAATCGCGGCCCACCTCTGACCCGGTCAAATTCTGGTGATAACACATGCCCCCTGGTTTTGGAAATGACAATTCCAAAATCACTCTGCCTTTTCTTCGTCGGGTCATGTCGTGGCAGAGCAGAACCGTCGCAGTACCCTTCATCATGATGACTTGTCTTCTCAACTTCTCCGCGTGATGTTTTTTCTTTGGGCACCACTTCCTCGGAAACTGCTATGGCATTGAATCTTCACCATATCCCTTTTATTTAACCGCATCGAGCAGTTTGCTTCTCCATCCCCTTGCTCTGTTCCGGCCATCGGCACCAAGAAACTTTAATCTCAGAGCAATGTCCTCCTCCACTTCCTCCTCCGCCTCGTCGGATCTCTCCTCGCAGTCCTTCTCCTCCTCCTCCTCCTCCCGCGAACCCACGCCAGAGTGGGACCCAATGGCGGCTCTGATGGCGGCGCACGACGAGCATGCCCAAGAGGAGTGGGACCAAGAGGACCACGCCTTCTCCGTCTGGTCCGAGGACAACCAATCCTTGACCAGCGGAGATGAAGGCCTCCAGTTCCTTGCTGACGGGGAACTGGAACCGGAGAGCGAGGACGACTCGTTCTCCTGGGATGATTACACCTTCTCCGAGGGAGAGGAGGAGGAGGAAGACGACGATGACGACTCCCTCGAGGGCTACCCGCCGGCAAAGCGCCTCCGCGCCTGGTGGGACGACGACGACTCCGACGACGACGAGGAGGACGAGACCCCCGTAGAGGGCTACGGGAGCAGCGACGAGGAGCCCGCCAGCAGCCGCGCCGGCGGCAGCGACGATGATGACGAGGGCAGCAACGGTCCGTGGATCAGGGACTACCAACAAAGGACTAGTAGTAGTAGTGCATTAGGCATCGGATGATCCTTTTGAGAGCCATCGACTCTTTCTTGTAAAGCCGTTCCTTTGAATCAATAAGAACTGTTCTTCCAATTTGACTCTCCATTTGCCGCACTAAGAACTGATAGCATCGTATCGGACTTTTCCCCTCCAACGCCCATGAGGCCAGACTTAAAAACCAATTGAGATAGTCATCCAAGCACTCCTCAAATTTAAGATCTGACCATGATACTCTGCAACCCTGAAGCCGATGGCTGTTCATCGGTTGTTTTTGAACATCCAGTCTCCTTCAGGGATAGTTTCGCCGATGATGTCCCTTCATCCCCTTGCAATACCAGGACGGTCCAGACCCACCTTGGAAGAGGGTTGTGATACAGAGCCAGCCGATAACACCTAAATCGGCTTCAAAAAGTAGAGTGTCCACTAGGTCAGCTGCCCCCCGAGCCTCAGTCAAGGCGAGAACAGCGGTGAGGACACCCAGTTCAGTCGAAGGGACTCGAGCTCGAGCAATTCTGAGAAAACACCACGCAGAGCTAGCCAGACTTGCCACCGTCGGCTTCCAAGAAAAGGTCAGCCACTGAACCTGCCGTTTCCCAAACTCCCATTAGAGCGGGGCAGGGCAGCCTACGCACAGAGAGCCGATGCATCAAGAGAGAGCCCGCAAGGAACCGCACGCCTCCCCATTTGCAGACTGATAACACCTCCAATGGGTAAGTCGAGGAGGTACCCATGCCATCCGCCACTCTGGCCCTAGTAACTTCTACGAGTGTAGTTGAGAAGGTGGCCAACTTGGCCAAACCGACAGCAGAAACACCAGAGCCGATCATCTCTTCTACCGTTGAAAGCCGATATTGCAGAAAATGCCAATAGCTTGATAAGCAACAGGCTGTCTTGTACGCCAAACTGACACCTCTGACAGCACTGCTGCACTGGCGACCTTGCGCAAAGGGTTGGAGGTCCTCGAAGAGAAGGTTCGGGCAACAAAACTGTTGGAGATATGCCCAAGAGGCAATAATAAAAGTGGTTATTATATATCTTTATGTTTATGATAAATGTTTATATACCATGCTATAATTGTATTAACCGAAACATTGATACATGTGTGATATGTAAACAACAAAGAGTCCCTAGTATGCCTCTTAACTAGCTTGTTGATTAATGGATGATTAGTTTCATAATCATGAACATTGGATGTTATTAATAACAAGGTTATATCATTGTATGAATGATGTAATGGATACACCCATATTAAGCGTAGCATAAGATCTCGTCATTAAGTTATTTGCTATAAGCTTTCGATACATAGTTACCTAGTCCTTATGACCATGAGATCATGTAAATCACTTATACCGGAAAGGTACTTTGATTACACCAAACACCACTGCGTACATGGATGGTTATAAAGGTGGGATTAAGTATCCGGAAAGTATGAGTTGAGGCATATGGATCAACAGTGGGATTTGTCCATCCCGATGACGGATAGATATACTCTGGGCCCTCTCGGTGGAATGTCGTCTAATGTCTTGCAAGCATATGAATAAGTTCATAAGAGACCACATACCACGGTACGAGTAAAGAGTACTTGTCAGGAGACGAGGTTGAACAAGGAATAGAGTGATACCGAAGATCAAACCTCGGACAAGTAAAATATCGCGAGACAAAGGGAATTGGTATTATATGTGAATGGTTCATTCGATCACTAAAGTCATCGTTGAATATGTGGGAGCCATTATGGATCTCCGAGATCCCGCTATTGGTTATTGGTCGGAGTGAGTACTCAACCATGTCCGCATAGTTCACGAACCGTAGGGTGACACACTTAAAGTTGGATGTTGAAATGGTAGTATTTGAATATGGAATGGAGTTCGAATATTTGTTCGGAGTCCCGGATGAGATCCCGGACATCACGAGGAGTTCCGGAATGGTCCGGATTCATATATAGGATGTCATTTTATGTGAATTAAAATGTCGCGGAAGGTTCTATGGAAGGTTCTAGAAGGTTCTAGAAAAGTCCGGAAGAAACCACCAAGGAAGGTGGAGTCCACATGGGACTCCACCTCCATGGCCGGCCAACCCTAGTGGGGGAGGAGTCCCAAGTGGACTCCCCTTAGGGGGCCGGCCACCCCCCATATGGGAGGTGGAACTCCCACCTTTGGTGGGAGTCCTAGCTTGGCTAGGTTTCCCCTCCTTTTGGAAGGTTTTGGTTCGGGTCTTATTCGGAGACTTGGAGACCAACTCTTGGGGATCCACCTATATAATGAGGGGCCAAGGGAGGGGCCGGCCACCCCAAGACCACAACCTGGCCGCCCCCCTTGAGTGGCCGGCCACCCCCTCCCAAACCCTAGCCGCCCCCTCTTCTCCATAGCTCCCGCGTGCTTTAGCGAAGCTCCGCCGGAGTTCTCCACCGCCACCGACACCACGCCGTCGTGATGTCGGATTCAAGAGGAGCTACTACTTCCGCTGCCCGGCTGGAACGGGAGGTGGACGTCGTCTTCATCAACAACCGAACGTGTGACCGAGTACGGAGGTGCTGCCTGTTCGTGGCGCCGGAACCGATCGTGATCAAGATCTTCTACGCGCTTTTGCAAGCGGCAAGTGAACGTCTACCGCAGCAACAAGAGCCTCATCTTGTAGGCTTTGGAATCTCTTCAAGGGTGAGACTCGATACCCCTCGTTGCTACCGTCTTCTAGATTGCATCTTGGCTTGGATTGCGTGTTCGCGGTAGGAAATTTTTTGTTTTCTATGCAACGTTATCCTACGAGTGGTATCGAGCCGTGTCTATGCATAGATGGTTGCACGAGTAGAACACAATGGTTTTGTGGGCGTTGATGCTCTTGTTATCTTTAGTTGAGTACTTTGCATCTTTATGGCATAGTGGGATGAAGCGGCTCGGACTAACTTTACATGACCGCGTTCATGAGACTTGTTCCTCGTTCGACATGCAACTTGTATTGCATAAGAGGCTTTGCGGGTGTCTGTCTCTCCTACTATAGTAAAGATTCAATTTACTCTTCTATTGACAACATTAGTATCAACGTTGTGGTTCATGTTCGTAGGTAGATTAGATCTATATCGAAAACCCTAAACCACGTAAAATATGCAAACCAAATTAGAGAGCGTCTAACTTGTTTTTGCAGGGTTTGGTGATGTGATATGGCCATAATATGATGATGAATATGTATGAGATGATCATTATTGTATTGTGGCAACCGGCAGGAGCCTTATGGTTGTCTTTAAATTTCATGTTGAGTAGTATTTCAAAGTAGTTGTAATAGTTGCTACATGGAGGACAATCATGAAGACAGCGCCATTGACCTTGACGCTACGCCGAGCGATGATGGAGATCATGCCCAAAGATGATGGAGATCATGTCCGTGCTTTGGAGATGAAGATCAAAGGCGCAAAGACAAAAGGGCCATATCATATCACATATGAACTGCATGTGATGTTAATCCTTTTATGCATCTTATTTTGCTTAGATCGCGACGGTAGCATTATAAGATGATCCCTCACTAAAATCTCAAGATAATAAAGTGTTCATCCTTAGTAGCACCGTTATCAAGTCCTGTCGTTTCGAAGCATCTCGTGATGATCGGGTGTGATAGATTCGATAAGTACATACAACGGGTGCAAGACAGTTTTGCACATGCGGATACTAAGGTGGCCTTGACGAGCCTAGCATGTACAGACATGGTCTCGGAACACATGATACCGAAAGGTAGAGCATGAATCATATGATTGATATGATGAACACTTTGAGTGTTCGCCATTGAAATCACACCTTTTCTCGTGATGATCGGGTTTAGGTGCGGTGGATTTGGTTCGTGTGGATCACTAAGACAATGCGAGGATATTGTTTTGAGTGGGAGTTCACCTAGATTTTTAATTATGTTGAATTAAAATTTGAACTCAATTTGTCATAAACTTAGTCTAAACTATTGCAAATATATGTTGTAGAGATGGCGTCCTCAATCAATTTTAACCAGGTTCTAGAGAAAGAAAAGCTTAAGAGCAACGGTAGCAACTTCACCGACCGAGTTCCGTCATGTGAGGATCTTCCTCTCGGCGGAAATCTGCAATATGTGCTTGATGCACCGCTAGGTGACCCTCCTGCGAAACTGAAACCGATGAAGTAAAAGCTGTTTACGAGACTCTGGAAAACTCGGTACTCTCAAGTTCGAGTGTGCCATCCTGTGAGTCCGGAATCCGATCTTCAAAAACGCTTTGAGCACCACGATCCTCATGAGTTGATGAATGAGTTGAAAGCTATTTTTGAGACTCATGCGGCCGTGGAATGCTATGAAGCATCGAAACATTTCTTCGCTGTCGCATGATGGAAGAAGGCAGCTCCATTAGTGAGCACATGCTCGCCATGACCGGGCATGCGAAGAAACTCAGTGACTTGGGAATAGTGATTCCTAACAGATGCGGGGATTAATCGTGTCCTTCAATCACTGCCACCAAGTTACAAGAACTTTGTGATGAACTACAATATGCAGAACATGAATAAGGAGTTACCTGAACTCTTTGGCATGTTAAAAGCTGTTGAGATTGAGATCAAGAAAGAGCACCAAGTGTTGATGGTCAACAAGACCACCAGTTTCAAGAAACAGGGCAAGTCTAAGGGAAAATTCAAGAAGGGTGGCAAGAAAGCTGCCACGCCTCCTATGAAACCTAAGAACGGCCCTAAGCCTGATGCTGAGTGCTATTACTGCAAAGAGAAGGGACACTGGAAGCGTAATTGCTCCAAGTATTTAGCGGATCTGAAGAGCGGCCTTGTCAAGAAGAAGAAAGAAGGTATATCTGATATACATGTTATAGATGTTTATCTCACTAGTTCTCGTTCTAGTACCTTGGGTATTTGATACCGGTTCGGTTGCTCATATTTGTAACTCAAACGAGGAACTAAAGAATAAACGACAACTATCGAAGGATGAAGTGACGATGCGCGTTGGAAATGGATCCAAGGTCAATGTGATCGCAGTCAGCACACTTCCTCTACATCTACCTTCAGGATTAGTTTTAAGCCTAAATAATTGTTATTATGTACCCGCGTTAAGCATGAACATTATATCTGGATCTTGTTTAATGCAAGACGGTTATTCATTCAAGTCTGAGAATAATGGTTGTTCTATTTTTATGAATAATATCTTTTATGGTCGAGCACCACAAAAGAATGGCTTATTTCTATTAGATCTCGATAGTAGTGATACACATATACATAACATTGATGCTAAGCGAATTAAATTGAATGATAATTCTACTTATATGTGGCACTGGCTGTCTTGGTAATATTGGAGTGAAACGCATGAAGAAACTCCATACTGATGGATTACTTGAATCACTTGACTTTGAGTCACTTGATAGATGCGAAGCATGTCTAATGGGAAAAATGACTAAGACTCCATTTTTGGTATGATGGAGCGAGCTACCGACTTATTGGAAATTATACATACCGATGTATGCGGACTCAATGAGTGTAGCATCGCACGGTGGGTTATCGTTATGTTCTAACCTTCACGGATGATCCGAGTAGATATGGGTATATCTATTTCATGAAACATAAATCCGAAACTTTCGAGAAGTTTAAGGAATTCCAAAGTGAAGTAGAAAATCAACGTAACAAGAAGATCAAATTTCTACGATCTGATCGTGGAGGTGAATATCTGAGTTATGAGTTTGGCATGCATTTAAAGAAATGCGGAATACTTTCACAATTGACACCGTCGGGAACACCACAACGAAACGGTGTGTCCGAACGTCGTAATCGAACTCTTTTAGATATGGTTCGTTCTATGATGTCTCTTACTGATTTGCCGTTATCTTTTTGGAGTTATGCATTAGAGACAGCCGCATTCACTTCAAATAGAGCACCATCAAAATCCGTAGAAACGACACCGTATGAATTATGGTTTAATAAGAAACCTAAGCTGTCGTTCCTTAAAGTTTGGGGTTGCGAAGCCTATGTAAAAAAGTTACAACCGGACAAGCTAGAACCCAAAGCGGAGAAATGCGTCTTCATAGGATACCCTAAGGAAACTATAGTGTACACTTTCTATCACAGATCCGAAGGCAAAATCTTTGTTGCTAAGAACGGAACCTTTCTTGAGAAAGAATTTCTCACTAAAGAAGTGACTGGAAGAAAAGTAGAACTCGATGAGATTAATGAATCTATACTCGTTGATCGGAGTAGCGCGAGTACGGAAGTTGTACCGTACCGCCTACACCGGCAACGAGAGGAAGCTAATGATAATGATCATGAAACTTCAAACGAGGAAACTCACGGAACCTCGCGGATCGACAAGGGAACGTGCCACTCCTGATTGGTATGATCCTTGTCTAAATGTCATGATTGTGGATAACAATGATGAGGACCCTGCGACGTATGAAGAAGCGATGATGAGCCCGATTCCAACAAATGGCAAGAAGCCATGAAATCCGAAATGGGATCCATGTATGATAACAAAGTATGGACTTTGGTAGAGCTTACCTGATAGCCGAAAGTGCTGTCGAGAATAAATGGATCTTCAAGAGAAAAACATATGCCTGATGGTAATATTACATCTATAAAGCTCGACTTGTCGCAAAGGGTTTCCGACAAATTCAAGGAGTTGACTACGATGAGACTTTCTCACTCGTAGCGAAGCTAAAATCTGTGAGGATTTTGTTAGCAATAGCTGCATTTTTCGATTATGAGATTTGGCGGATGGATGTCAAAACGGCGTTCCTTAATGGAGACATTGAGGAAGAGTTGTATATGGTACAACCCAAAGGTTTTGTCGATCCTAAAAATGCCGACAAAGTATGCAAACTTGCGTTCAATCTATGGACTGAAGCAAGCATCAAGAGAGTTGGAACCGGACGCTTTGATAAGGTGATCAAAGACTTCGGGTTTATACGGTGTCATGGAGAGGCCTGTATTTACAAGAAAGTGAGTGGAGCTCGTAGCATTCCCGATATTATATGTAGATGACATATTATTGATTGGGAATGATATAGAACTATTAAGCGATGTAAAAGGTTATTTGAATAACAGTTTTTCAATGAAAGACCTTAGTGAAGCATCGTATATATTAGGCATCAAGATTTATAGAGATAGATCAAGACGCCTAATAGGGCTATCATGAGTACATACTGGACAAGATTCTAAAGAAGTTTAGAATGGACGAAAGTAAGAAAGCAGTTTTTACCTATATTAGCAGGCAAGGTCTTGAGTAAGACTCAAGGACTAGCTACGGTGAGAGAAGAAAGGATGAATCGGATCCCCTATAGCCGGCGTAGGCTCTATTATGTATGCCATGCTATGTACAAGACCGGAGTATAGCGCATGTCGTGTTAGTTTGACTAGCGGATATCAAAGTGATCCGGGAATGGAACACTGAGATAGCGGTCAAGAATATCCTGAAGTACTTGAAAAGAACTAAGGATATGTTTCTTTGTTATGGAGGTGACCAAGAGCTCGTTGTAACAAGTTACACAGATGCAAGTTGGAACAACACACGATCTGACTCAAGTCGCAATGCGGGTACGTGTTTATATTGAATGGTGTACTGCGATGAATTTGGGCAAGCTCGAAGCGAGTGCACGGTGGCGAAGTCTTCAGCGGAATCGGGTACGTAGCGGCTTGAGAGGCTTCATCGGAAGCGGTATGGATGAAGAGGTTCATTGTACGAGCTCGGTGTGTTCTGGTGGCATTGGACCCGCTGGTCATATACTTGTGACAACACGGGTGCTGTCGCCAATGCACAAGAACCAAGGTCACCACAAGAGGCTGGAAGCATATCAAGCTGCGTTGCCGTCTCGATTCGCGAGTACATCGAAGATGGAGAAGTAAAGATTTGCAAAGTACACATCGATCTGAATGTGGCAGATCGTTGTCTAAAGCTCTCCTAGGGCTAAAGCGTGACTCAACACCAGATACGCATGGGTGTTAGGTTCCTTACAATGTAATCTAGATTATCGGCTCTAGTGCAAGTGGGAAGTTTGTTGGAGATATGCCAAGAGGCAATAATAAAAGTGAATTATTATATATCTTTATGTTTATGATAAATGTTTATATACCATGCTATGATGTATTAACCGAAACATTGATACATGTGTGATATAAGCAACAAAGGAGTCCTCTAGTATGCCTCTTAACTAGCTTGTTGATTAATGGATGATTAGTTTCCATAATCATGAACGACTGGATCGTTATTAATAACAAGGTTATATCATTGTATGAATGATGTAATGGATACACCCATATTAAGCGTAGCATAAGATCTGCAATCATTAAGTTATTTGCTATAAGCTTTCGATACATAGTTACTAGTCCTCATGACCATGAGATCATGTAAATCACTTATCATGGGAAAGGTACTTTGATTACACAGCACCGCCTGCGTAAATGGGTGGTTATAAGGTGGGATTAAGTATACGGAAAGTATGAGTTAGCGACTATGGATCAACGATGAGGATTTGTCCATCCCGATGATAGATATACTCTGGGCCCTCTCGGTGGAATGTCGTCTAATGTCTTGCAAGCATATGAATAAGTTCGCACCAGAGACCACACTTGCTGGTGCCAGATCCGAAGTACTTGTCCAGGAGACTGAGGTTGAACACGGTACTAGAGTGATACGCGAAGATCAAGCCTCGGACAAGTAAAATATGTCGGCGAGACAAAGGGAATTGGTATTATTATATGTGAATGGTTCGTTCGATCGCTAAAGTCGTCGTTGAATATGTGGAGCCATTATGGATCTCCAGGGATCCGCTCATTGGTTATTGGTCGGAGTGAGTACTCAACCCCATGTCCGCATAGTTCACGAGCCGTAGGGCGCCACACTTAAAGTTGGATCGTTAGAAGCCATGGCAGTCTTTGAATACCGGAATGGAGTTCGAATATTTGTTCGGAGTCCCCGGATGAGATCCCGGACATCACGAGAGTTCCGGTATGGTCCGGAGAATAAGGTTCATCTCTAGGATGTCATTTTCTAGCAGATTAAAATGTCGCGGAAGGTTCTATGGAAGGTTCTAGAAGGGTTCTAGAAAAGTCCGGAAGGAACCAGGAAGAGTGGAGTCGCACATGGTGACTCTCACCTCCATGGCCGGCCAACCTAAGTGGGGGAGGAGTCCCAAGTGGACTCCGCCAAGAGGCAAGCCGCCCGCCCCATATGGGAGGTGGAACTCATACCTTTGGTGGGGTCCTAAGCAGCTAGTTTCCCCTCCTTTTGGGAAGGTTTGGTTGGTCTTATTAGGAGGACTTGGGGACCAGCTCTTGGGATCACCCTATATGACGGGGAACATGGCCACATAA